>NC_036840.1:3029703-3035315 GCF_002910315.2 Salvelinus sp. IW2-2015 | reverse complement strand
TGTCCTCATCAGCTCCACTATATCCTAAAGAACACAGGGTCTCTTGCTAAGCATGGACTCTGACAGCCAGGGCCCTGTTTGGACTGTTCCAGGCCCTTAGCTGTGACATGGCTTTATTCAAGTGCAGGAGTGGGGATCTCTGGGCCCAAAAGCCCCGAGGCTCAGTAGTGGGGATCTCTGGGCCACAAAGCCCTGAGGCTCAGTAGTGGGGAAAAGACAGTGCCTTCAGTCAAAGTCTGATTTAAGAGAGAGCCCTGTCAAGGTTGTTTCCTCTCAGGGATGTCTGTCTGCCTCTCTCCCCTGTGTAGCCTCACTCACAGAGGTAGATAGACAGGGTCCATGACATGCATCCATAACAACATGAGGTGCAGAGAGGCAGAGCTGTCTCAAAGGTGTGTGCTTGTGTGTGTGTGTGTGTGCCCACTTGCTACTGGCTTTGCATAGTGATGTGTTATTCAAGTCCTTATTCCCCTCCTGATGCCTGTCTGCTTCGATCCTTGACTTTCCTCCAGTGAGAGAGAGAGAGAGAGAGAGAGAGCGCGAGAGAGCGAGAGAGCGAGAGAGCGAGAGAGCGAGAGAGAGAGAGAGAGAGAGAGAGAGAGAGAGAGTCTCAGTGCACTAATCCATTGAGATTAGAAGTGACATAGGGGATCATTAACAGTACAGCCGTACACTGATCCCAGAACAGCAGTCACACGGCAGCTCCATTTTAATCCACACCAACAGGACGAAACGGTGCCAGAGTTTTCACTGGCATCCATTTTCTTTTCACCTTCCTTCCCTCTTAAATCTCTGCCTTTCTTCCAGAACTCTCATTACAGATCTGCATCTGCCTTGTCTGTGCCGCTGCCAACTAACGGATTCTCACTCCACTGAGTTCTGCACTGGCAGGCTCTAAGGACTCTCTCTCCCAGACCCACACACACTGCTGTCTCTGTCAAGGAGCTGTGAGGGGTACAGCTGAGGTGTATGTGGGGGTATGCTGGACAGGTAAACCTAGACCTGATTGGTTGAGAGATGGAGGGTGCACTGGGATAATTCTAGTCTGCACATCTAAAGTGACCAATCGATCTAGGGAGAGACGGAGGAGAAAAGAGGGAGGGTGGGACAGAGAAGAATTGAGTGTGTGGAAGAGAGTGAGCGAAAGAGGCAAAAAGAGAAGGGCAGTGAGAGGAAGAGAGCAGAGAGAGGGAGAGAAAGAGAGCAGAGAGAGAGGAAGAGAGTGAGAGGGAGGAAGAGAGCAGAGAGGCAGAGAGAGAGAGGCAGAGAGAGAGAGAGAGAGGAAGAGAGCAAGAGAGAGAGAGAGAGAGAGAGAGAGAGAGAGAGAGAGAGAGAGAGAGAGAGAGAGAGAGAGAGAGAGAGAGAGAGAGAGAACGAGAGAATTAGATATTATTGTATACTTGGAGGTACATAGGCCGTTTCACTGCTGCATACTACGCAAATTGCTTTCAGGGAGTAATCCATACTGTTAACACAAGCTGCTCATATTTAACACCATGTCATTACAGCCCGAGGGAGATGATTAGAAAATGAAGCATTACACAGAAGTAACAGTCAGACACAAAGTGCATACACACAAACGCATCGATATCACAAGCCTGCCCTTGTCCCTGTAAGTGTGTCAGGCATGGTGTGGGCTCTACTGCTCTTATCCTGTCTCTGTGTGTGTGCTCACTACTGAACACAACGCATGTTCCCCTCGTGCTCCACTGATCCATGAAACACACTGGCCACTAGCAGCCAGACTCCTGGCTAAATCAACAGATGCATCTCTCTCTCGCGCTCTCTTTGCAGGCAGAGCGTTTAACCTTTTCCTTCTCAGAGACYACCTATGAGAACAGAAAACTCAAACGAAAATCCATTCTCTCCTCCTCTGAAGGACCTTGGTCTGTGGTGAAATCTCTCTGAATGGGTGGGTGGAGCACCGATTCATAAAGGAAGGCTGTACTTGAACATTCAAAATATAAAGCAAAGGTAGGCTATCAGTTGGGACATCTGGATCATATTCAACCAATGCCTGCTGTTTGTTTGTTTACCTGTATTTGAGCCATGAACACTTACCTATTGCTCAACAAGTAATCTCATCATGTATATTTGATGATGTGACGGAAGGTATCTATTACAAGCCCTCTCAGTAAGAGGCCAACCACACACTTGGTGTTGACTGATGCCCAAGCATCACCTTCCACATTCAGTCTCTCTCGGGCTGTCACACAGGAAATGTTAGAAGCAAAGCAAATCAGTGCAATTTTCCAGGGATTATGTTTTGAACTTCTGAAACGTCAATGGAAATTCAAATAGACTTGGCTGAGGGAGTGAAGGTGGCTAAAATAAGCAGGTAGGATATGAAATGCATGCGCTATGCTGTGTGTGTAATCCTGAGAACAGAATATAATAGGGGAATATATGTTACACACATCTATGTAAACACTGTGACACACCCACGTGCACACGCAAAAAAAACACACACTTGTAAACACGGTATGACACTGAGCGTTCCCCGTACTCCCCGAGGCAGTGGATGAGTGTATCATCGATTCAGCAGCATCTCCACACGACATTACCAAAACAGACTAGAACGTCTCCTATTGATCTGTGTCCCCCTGTACAGCCCCAGCCATGTGATTGGCTTATCACCTTGTGATTAAAGATACATTTCATAGCCATAATAAGATATTATCACCGCCTAGAGCCAGCCACTGCTTAATCCATTTAATATGCTTTCCTAATTACTAAAATGCGGGCAGAGAACATTACATCAGAATGCTATTAATTTTTTTTATGTGACCAGCGCACTGAAACAACTCATAGGCTGTCCCAAATAGCACCCTACAGTATATCCCTATGGGTCTTGGTCCAAAGTAGTGCAGTACTCAGGAAATAGGGTACAATTTGGAACGCACACATATTCCTTTTTGAGATGTGCCCTGCACACTAAAACAACACATCGTCCATTTCATTCTTAGCCCTGTGTTGCACCTGTGACAGGGTTTTCAATGAGCGTCTGACAGACCGAGGAGGATTTCTCAGAAATGGGATGCTGTTGTGGACTGATTGATAAACAGTAAGACATGATCGCCTTTGTGGGAAACAAGTGGGTATTGTGGAGCTGTAATCAGATCGATAAGGAGGACTGTGTGAGACAATATACAACATCCCACATATGGATCAATGGCTGTTTACACCGACTGCACACACGCGCACACACACACACACTGCACCCACACCGACCGCACACACACACACACGTGCGCGCACCCACACAAAGACACATGCACACATACTTGATAGGATCAACAGTCACTAGTCACTAGTTGAAACTACAGGTAAGATGAGAACCAGTGATAAATGATTGATTTGAAAACATTGAGCATTTTATTTTATTTGCGTAACTGGTGCTGCTGATGCACACTGGGTCAAAGCTTCTGTTGGTTGGGATTGGAGGCTACTACACAAATCCAAATCTATAGTTGGCATAACATTTTTGCCTTGCAGAAATAAACAGATCTTTCTAAGGGTCTGACATCATAACCTGTCTAGTGTTCTTGTGAGCATGAAGTGTAAACTGGTTTACATGACAATTACTGAAATGTTGTTCCTTATTTAATGGACATCTGTTAATTAAGTTTCTCAACCACTTTCCACCAGAATAAACAATCTTGTGAAGAATTCCACTTCAGACCTGTAGCTGGAACACATCTACTGTGATGAAATGAAATGATACTGCAGCAAATGGGTACATTCATTAGTGAACACTGTAGCGAACCATAGCAAACTGTTTCAAAAGTAAAATGAGTTTCTATTGCCAATTCAGGTAGGTCCCTCCCCGTTTGTTTCCATTTGGTTCCAAGTGAATTCACTCCTGTTCCCACAGAGGCTGTGGTGTCCAGTTTCCCTCTGCCCTGGGTGCACGTTTTGGTTTTTGCACTATCACTACACAGCTGATTAAAATAATCAAAGATTGATAGTTGGTTATTTGAATCAGCTGTGTAGTGGCAAAAACAAAAACATGCTTCCAAAGGGGGGGACCACATTTGGTAAACCCTAGAGTGGAGGACAGTCTGTTTGTTGGCTGTTGGTGAGTCTCCCATGAACGTCCTTGGTTGATGTGCCGTTTCCACGGGCAACCAGGGTCCTTACCACATGGAGAGAGGGTTGCTATGCCAGAAAGCCAGAGCGGGCTCAGATAGTTACATTCAAAATATAAAGCAGAGGTAGGCTATCATTTGGGTAATCTGGATCATATTCAACCAATTCTTCCTGTTTGTTTACATGTATTTATGAGCCATGAACATTTATCTCCTTCTCAAGAAGTACAGTAATCTCATCATGTATATTTGATGATGTGAAGGAGGGCATTTATTACAAGCCCAAGCATCACCTTCCACATTCAGTCTCTCTCAGACTGGCACACAGGAAATATTAGAAGCAAGGCAAATCAGAGCACTTTAAGGGATATGTCTTCGATTTCTAAAATGGAAATTCAAAAAGACTTGAGGGAGTGAAGAGCCCATACTGCCATCTAGTGGCTAAGATATAAGCAGACATGTCCATGAAATACAGTTTACAAACATTAAGAACACCATCCTAATATTGAGTTGCACTCCCCTTATGCCCTCAAAACAACAACTTGTCAGGGCATGGACTCTACAAGGTGTCGAAAGCGTTCCACAGGGATACTGGCCCATGTTGACTCCAATGCTTCCCACAGTTGTGTTAAGTTGGGTGGAGGACAATTTTCTTTTTTTATGTAACCCCTTTTTCTCCCCAATTTCATAATCACGATCTTGTCTCATCGCTGCAACTCCACAATGGGCTCGGGAGAGGCGAAGGTCGAGTCATGCGTTCTCTGAAACATGACTCACCAAACCGCGCTTCTTAACACCTGCCCGCTGCACCAATGTGTTGGAGAAAACACAGTTCACCTGATGACCGGGGTCAGCCTGCAAGCGCCCGCCCCACCACAAGGAGTCGCTAGAGCACAACGAGCCAAGTAAAGTGGATTTAACAGGTGACATCAATAAGGAATCATAGCTTTCCCCTGGTCATGGAAAGAGCAGGTCTTCCTAATGTTTTGTACACTGTGTAGATCCTCTATGCTGTGCATGTAGTCCTGTGAACAGAATATAATAGGGGAATATATAGTGATTGATAAACAGTAAGACATGATCCCCTTTGTGGGGGTATTGTGGAGCTGTAGTCGACGAGGGCTGGTATTGTGGAGCTGTAGTCGACGAGGGCTGGTATTGTGGAGCTGTAGTCGACGAGGGCTGGTATTGTGGAGCTGTAGTCTACGAGGGCTGGTATTGTGGAGTTAGAGATGTGGGCTGTAGTCGACGAGGGCTGGTATTGTGGAGCTGTAGGGTGACGAAGGGCTGGTAGTTGTGGAGCTGTGTCGACGAGGGCTGGTATGTGGAGCTGTAGTCTACGAGGGCTGGTATTGTGGAGCTGTAGTCTACGAGGGGCTGGTAATTGTGGAGCTGTAGTCTACGAGGGCTGGTATTGTGGAGCTGTTAGTCTACGAGGGCTGGTATTGTGGAGGCTGTAGTCGACGAGGGCTGTGTGAGATAAAATACAACACTCCACAATACGGCTGGCTCACAACACACACA
>NC_036840.1:2963043-3025668 GCF_002910315.2 Salvelinus sp. IW2-2015 | reverse complement strand
ACACACACACACACACACACACACACACACACACACACACACACACACACACACACACACTCGATGGGATCAACAGTACACAATAGTCACTTGTTGAAACTACAGGTAAGATGAGAACCAGTGGTAAATAATTTATTTGAAAATATTGAGCGTTTTTTTTTCTCAATTTGCTTAACTGGTGCTGCTGATGCAAACTGGAGCAAAGCTTCTGTTGGTTGGGATTGGAGGCTACCACACAATCCATCAAATCAGAGTCTATAGTTGGCATAACAGTTTTGCCTTGCAGACATAAACAGATRTTTCTAAGGGTCTGACATAACCTGTCAAGTGTTCTTGTAAGCTTGATGTGTAAACTGGTTTACATGACAACCACTGAAATGTTGTTCCTTATTTAATGGACATCTGTTCAGTTTCTCAACCACTTTCCACCAGAATAAACAACCTTGTGAAGAATTCCACTTCAGACCTTTAGCTGGAACACATCTACGGTGATGAAATGAAATGATACTGCAGCAAATGGGTACATGCATTAGTGCACACTGTAGCGAACCATAGCAAACTGTTTCGAAACTAAAACGAGTTTCTATTGGCGAATTCAGGTAGGTCCCTCCCCGTTTGTTTCCATTTGGTTCCAAGCGAATACACTCCTGTTCCCACAGAGAGGCTGTGGTGTCCAGTGGAGCAGAGTTTCCCTCTCCCCGTGCACATTTTGGTTTTTGCCCTATCGCTACACAGCTGATTAAAGTAATCAAAGCTTGATAGTTGGTTATTTGAATCAGCTGTGTCAAATCAAAAACATGCTCCCAAGTGGGGGCACATCCTTGGTTGATGTGCCGTTTCCACGGGCAACCAGTGTCCTTATCACATGGAGAGAGGGTTGCTATGCCAGAAAGCCAGAGCGGGCTCAGATAGCCTTCCTCTGCATTATATTTTGAATGTAACTATAAATTGGGTACTCTGGATCATATTCAACCAAATGCTTCCTGTTTGTTGACATGTATGAGCCATGAACATTTGTCTATTGCTCAACAGGCACAGTAATCTCATCATGTGTGTGTGTATATATATATATATATTTATTTTATTTATTTAACTAGGCAAGTCAGAACAAATACTTATTTACAATGATGGCCTAGAAACAATGGTCAGTAGCAGAACGACAGATTTTTACCTTGTCAGCTCGGGGATTTGATCTAGCAACCTTTCGGTTACTAGTCCAACGCTCGAACCACTATGTTACCTGCCGCCCCAAATGTATATTTGATGATGTGAAGGATGGCATCTATTACATGCCCAAGCATCACCTTCCACATTCAGTCTCTCTCAGACTGGCACACAGGAAATGTTAGAAGCAAGGCAAATCAGAGCACATTTCAAGGGATATGTCTTCGATTTTTAAAATGGAAATTCAAATAGACTTCCGGCACTTCCGGCGCCGAAAAGAGATGGCTGCCTCGCTTCATGTTCCTTGGAAAATATGCAGTATTTTGTTTTTTTACGTGTTATTTCTTACATCGGTACCCCGGGTAATCTTAGGTTTCATTACATACAGTCGGGAGGAACTACTGAATATACGATTAACGTCAACTCATCATCGTTCCTACCAGGAATATGACTTTCCCGAAACGGATCCAGTGTTTTGCCTTCCACACAATACAATGGATCTGATCCCAGCCGGCGACCCTGTGCGACGCCGAAAAAGGGGAAAACGTGGCGGTCTCGTGGTCAGGCTTCGGAGACGGGCACATCGCGCTCCACTCGCCTAGCATAACTACCGCCAATGGTCAGTCTCGACACATAGCGTTGATGAAATCCAGAGCACGGTAGCATTCCAGAGAGACATCAGGGATTGCAACTGCTCTGCTTCACGACATGGCTAACTTCAAAGGGACGCAACGGAGTGCGCTGCAGCCAAGCTGCGTTTCTTCATGCATCTGCCGCCGACACCGAAACAAACATCTTTCCGGTAAGAAGAGGGGCGGGGTAGCCTTATGATAACGAGAGTGGTGTGATCATCATAACAAACACACAAGAACCAAGTCGTTCTGTTCACCTGACTAGAACTCCTCACAATCAAATGTCGGACCGCATATCTACAAGGAATTCTCGTCAATACATAATCACAGCCGTATACATTCCCCCCCAAGCAGGACACACGGATGGCCCTGAACGAACTTTATCTGACCCTTTGTAAACTGGAAACCCCACACCCTGAGGCTGCATTCATCGTAGCTGGGGATGTTTAACAAGTTTTAAGTCTAAAAACAAAACTCCTAAATTCTATCAGCATACGTTGTGCTACCAGGGGGCTGGAAAAAACAACAGACCATACGTTATACTAATTCCGCGACGCATAAGGCCCTCCGCCCCCTTTCGGAAAAGCTGACCACGCTCCATTTGTTGATTCCAGCCTACAAACAAAAAAACTCAAACAACAACTCCCGCGCTCAGTCTGTTCAACGCTGGTCCGACCAATCTGAATCCACGCTTTCAAGTGACTGCTTCGACACGCGGATTGGAATATGTTCCGCATTCCACGTCCAACAACAATATTGACGAATATTTGCTGATTCGGGGAGCGAGTTCATTACTAAGTGCATTGACAGTCGTACCCACAGCAACGATAAAAAACATTCCCAAACCAGAAAACCGTGATTACGGCAGCAATCGCGTGAAACTGAAAGCGCGAACCACTGCTTTTTTAACCAGGCAAGGTGACCGGGAAGATTGACCGAATACAAACGTGTAGCTATCTCTCCGCAAGGCAATCAAACAGGCTAAGTCTCCAGTACAGAGACAAAAATCGAGTCGAAATTTCGAACAGCTCAGGACACAAAGAGGTATGTGTCAGGTCTACAGTCAATCACGGATTACAAAAAGAAAACCGGCCCGCGAGGACCAGGATGTCTTGCCTCCCAGACAGTCTAAACAACTTTTTGCCCGGCTTGAGACATACAGTGCCACTGACAATCCGGCCCTACCAAAACCTGCGGGCTCTCCTTCACTGCAGCCGAGGTGAGAAAACATTTTAAACGTGTTAACGCCTCGGCAAAGGCTGCATGGCCAGACGGCATTCCCAGCCGCTCCTCAGAGCCATGCGCAACAGCTGGCTGGTGTGTTTACGGACATATTCATCAATTCCTTATCCAGTCTGCTGTTCCACATGCTTCAAGAGGGGCTCACCATTGTTTCCGTTCCAAGAAAGCTAAGGAACTGAGCTAAACGACTACCGCCCCGTAGCACTCACTTCCGTTCATCATGACAGTGCTTGAGAGACTATCAAGGACCATATCACCTCCACCCTACCGGACACCCTAGACCCACTTCCAATTTGCTTACCGAGCCAATAGCGTCCACCAGACGACGCAATCGCAACCACACTGCACACTGCCCTAACCCATCCTGGACAAGAGGAATACCCATGTGAGAATGCTGTTCATCGATTTACAGCCTCAGCATTTAACACCTAGTACCCTCCAAACTCGTCATCAAGCTCGAGACCCTGGGTCTCGACCCCGCCCTGTGCAAGCTGGGTCCTGGACTTCCTGACGGGCCGCCCCCAGGTGGTGAGGGTAGGTAACAACATCTCCACCCCCATGATCCTCAACCTGGGCCCCACAAGGGTGCGTTCTGAGCCCTCTCCTGTACTCCCTGTTCACCCACGACGTGCGTGGCATGCACGCCTCCAACTCAATCATCAAGTTTGCGGATGACACTACAGTGGTAGGCTTGATCACCAACAACGACGAGACGGGCCTACAGGGAGGAGGTGAGGGCCCTCGGAGTGTGGTGTCAGGAAAATAACCTCATACTCACGTCAACAAACAAAGGAGATGATTGTGGACTTCAGGAAACAGCAGAGGGAGCACACCCCTATCCACATCGACGGGTCAGTAGTGGAGAAGGTGGAAAGTTTTAAGTTCCTCGGTGTACACATCACGGACAAACTGAATTGGTCCACCCACACAGACAGCGTTGTGAAGAAGGCGCAGCAGCGCCTCTTCAACCTCAGGAGCTGAAGAAGTTCGGCTTGTCACCAAAAGCACTCACAAACTTCTACAGATGCACAATCGAGAGCATCCTGTCGGGCTGTATCACCGCCTGGTACGGCAACTGCTTCCGCCCACAACCGTAAGGCTCTCCAGAGGTAGTGGAGGTCTGCAGAACGCATCACCAGGGCAAACTACCTGCCCTCCAGGACACCTACACCACCCGATGTCACAGGAAGGCATAAAAGATCATCAAGGACAACAACCCACCAAGCCACTGCCTGTTCAACCCGCTATCATCCAGAAGGCGAGGTCAGTACAGGTGCATCAAAGCAGGGACCGAGAGACTGAAAAACAGCTTCTATCTCAAGGCCATCAGACTGTTAAACAGCCACCACTAACATTTAGCGGCCGCTGCCAACGATACTGACTCAACTCCAGCCACTTAAAAATGGGAATTGATGGAATTATGTAAAAATGTACCACTAGCCACTTTAAGCAATGCCACTTAATACTATGTTTACATACCCTACATTACCCATCTCATATGTATAAATACTGTACTCTATATCATCTACTGCATCCTTGCCATCTTTATGGCAATACATGTACCACTAGCCACTTAAAACTATGCCACTTTATGTTTACATACCCTACAGTACTCATCTCATACGTATATACCGTACTCATACCATCTACTGCATCTGCCATGCCGTTCTGTACCACCACTCATTCATATATCTTTATGTACATATTCTTTATCCCTTTAACTTGTGTGTGTGTGTAAGGTAGTAGTGTGGAATTGTTAGGTTTAGATTACTGTTGGTTATTACTGCATTGTCGGAACTAGAAGCACAAACATTTCGCTACACTCGCATTAACATCTGCTAACCATGTGTATGTGACTATAAAATTGATTTGATTTGATTTGACTTGGCTGAGGGAGTGAAGAGCCCATACTGCCATCTAGTGGCTAAGATATAAGCAGATAGTCCATGAAATATAGAGTACAAACATTAAGAACACCTTACTAATATTGAGTTGCACTCCACTTATGCCCTCAGAACAACCTCAACTTGCCAGGGCCTGGACTCTACAAAAGGTGTTGAAAGCGTTGCACAGGGATGCTGGCCCATGGTGACTCCAATGCTTCCCACAGTTGTGTCAAGTTGGGTGGTGGACAATTGTTATTTTTATTTGTTTAAAATGTAACCCCTTTTTCTCCCCAATTTTATGATTTTGATCTTGTTTCATCGCTGCAACTCCCCAACGGGCTCGGGAGAGGCGAAGGTCGAGTCATGCATCCTCCAAAACATGACCCGCCAAACCGCGCTTCTTAACACTATCTATCTATTCTATCTAAAGGGACCAATCTATCTAGGGAGAGATGAAGGAGAAAAGAGGGAGGTGGGACAGAGAGAAGAATTGAGTGTGTGGAAGAGAGTGAGCGAAAGAGGCAATGTGTCGGAGGAAACAGTTCACCTGACGAACGGAAGTCAGCCTGCAAGCGCCCGCCACGCCACAAGGAGTCACTAGAGCACGATGAGCCAAGTAAAGCCCCCCCTCCGGCCAAACCCTTCCCTAACCCGGACAGCGCTGGGCTACTTGTGCGCCGCKCTATGGGATCGAACCCCAGGCTGTAGTGATGCCGCAATACTGTGATGCAGTGTCTTAGACCACTGCACTACTGGGGAGGCTTGGTGCACCATTCTTGATACACACGGGAAACAGTTGAGCGCAAAAATCCCAGGAGCTTAGCAGTTCTTTACACAAACCGGTGCGCCTGGCACCTACTACCATACCCTGTTCAAATGCACTTAAATATTTTATCTTGCCCATTCACCCTCTGAATGGCACACATACACCATCTATGTGTCAATGCTTAAACATCCTTCTTTAACCTGTCTCCTCCCCTTCATCTACTCTCATTGAAGTAGATTTAACAGGTGTCATCAATAAGGGATCATAGCTTTCACCTGGTCAGGCTATGTCATGGAAAGAGCAGGTGTTCCTAATGTTTGTACACTGTAGATATATTATGCTGTGGTTGTAATCCTGTGAACAGAATATAATAGGGGAATATATGTTGATTGATAAACAGTAAGACATGATTCCCTTTGTGGGAAACAAGTGGGTATTGTGGAGCTGTAATCAATAAGGAGGGTTGTGTGAGACAAATAGAACATTCCACATGCTTCCCATCTGGAGCAAGCAAAGCTTCTGTTGGTTGGGATTGTAGGCTACGACACAATCAACCAAATCCAAGTCGATAGTTGGCGTACCATTTTGCTGTGCAGAGATACACAGATCTTTTTATTTTTTCTAAGGGTCTGACATGAAGCGTGACATGTAAACATGAAGTGTTAACTGGTGTACATGACAACCACTGAAACTGTTCCTTATCAAGTGAAAGGACATCTGTTCATTTTCTCAACCACTTTTCACCACAAACAATCCTGTGAAGAATTCCACTTCAGACCTTCAGCTGGAACACATATGAGGAATTTAAATGATACTGTGGCAAACAGGTGTATGCATTCATGCACACTGTAGCAAACCGTAGTAAAGCGTTGAAAAACAAGTTTCTATTGGTGAATGAAGGTAGGTTCCACCCTGTTTCGTCCCATTTACTTCCATTTGGTTCCCAGTAAATACACCCCTGTTCTCACAGAGAGGCTGTGGTGTCCAGTGTTTGTTGGCTCCCATGCACGTCCTTGGTTGATGTGCCGTTTCCACTGGCAACAGGGTCCTTATGACATGGAGAGGGCTGCTATGCCATAGAGCCAGAGCGGGCTCAGATAGGGGGCTTTAAATAGCCATCTGTAGATTACTACTCCGATCTGGCTGGCCAAGACAAGTGTTAACTGCCTAGGGCGATGTGAGCACCCTCCAAACAAATAGCCTTGCCCTGTCTGGCCTAAATAACTCCCTGAAATAACCCTGACTTACACACCTCTAGCCCTCTCATTCATGCCCAGTTAGGGCCAGAATGGTACACACATTTCAGTAGCCTGATGGACTGTTTAGCAGAACGGGCTGAATGTGTTTATTGCCTGTTGACATGGTTTGATTCTGATGAGATATCTTTTTTATTTTTTTTACACTTGCTTCAATAAGATAGTGACAAGATATTGTTGTGAAGGCGTAGATCATAGTTCTTCTGACTAACTGCAGTTCTATTTGCAACAGGCCACCACAGCTTGGGGGCTGGGGGCTTGTCTGACTGACTTTGGCTTGGTTTCAATTGACTTCTTAAAGCTATGTTTAAAACAAGCGTTTTAGTCGTTTCCATTAATTGCATGGAGTCCTTTCCACTCACCACACTGCAGCCCTAGAGACCAATTAATGGTTAGAAGACCCACAGGGTGGACCATTAGTAGATGCTTACCAAGCATTAGCATCTCCTTCTCAATTCCCCCTAAAAGGCTGTTATGTTGTTTGAAGGTTATTTTTGTGTTCAGGATGACAAAAGTTTATAATGAAATCCTATTTGGACGGTGAATTTAAACTTGGATCTGAACCATCATCTTCCTTTGATGTCGTTATCAATCTAATCTCACACAAGCCCTTTTCTTCAACCCTCACACTGAAAAACAGCCGACTCGTCAAGAAATGATGAAGACAGAAAGATGGCTTACTGTTAACACATGAACGGGTGCTCTGAATAGCAGGAAGCGTCTCTGCAAACAGAAAACAATTATTCCAAGGTGGTTACAGAAGGGTGAGAGGGATTTAATAAGAGTTTACAGTTCTGATGCGAGTTGGGATAGGAGGAGACGGCCGTGCAGTCTCAATCACCACGCTCATTAGTCAGAGCACATTATAGAACTATTGAAAAGACACGGGAGATATTAATAACCATTCAACACTACTTCACAGACCAGTTCGGTCTGAGATCCCATTGTTTACAAAATATATTCTGTTTTTCTTGAAATATACATATTGTCCACTGAATGAATAGATTATAAAAATGCACTATAAAAATAACTTGACAAAAAATGTAAAAATACYTATTTTGAAGGGAATGACAATTATTGGCACTTCCTTCTTGGGATTGGTTGACTGCTCCAGTGATATGATGCAGCTTTGTTATGGTTACATCAGCATTTATTGGCCAATCCTTTAGTGAGAGAAATCAATGCTGTCATGCTGATGACGATAGCATAGCCGTGCCTTTAATTACATACAGTGAGAGGTTACATCTCTCTACGCCAGGGGGTGCTATAGTAGTCTGACTCCAGGGGGTGCTATAGCCTATCAGTCATGTGGTCTGCTGTCGAGTCCACAGCCATTGTTCAAGCCTGTCTAAAACTGTAAAACTATACTGTAGAACAAGTGTGAAAGTGCCAATCTATTTCAATCCATCTCAAACCCTGATTACAGGCTAAATACTTAGCAATCATTGCACCTCATTATCAGACTCAGAACAGTATGATTACTGTAGCTTTACCTTGGAAAGGACCCAYACCCACCATTAGCAGCAGCCTAAGTGCTAGACACCCTGAGCACTCAGTGAATGGTTTACAGTAACACTCCAATCCTCTCTCTCTTTCACTTTCTACAGACACAGCCTGGTCTCATAGCCTAGACGTACCATAGTAAATGTAAATCCGGGTCACGCAAATTAGTATGATATGTAACCATGCCTAACGTAACATAAGACAGAAGTTTACAACCCCCTAGAGTCGACTAGCACACTGCTGCATCAATCTAAGTTACATAACAAAAACAATCCCCATCAAATCAGTCAGTTGAAGCTAGAGGTATCAGTTGTTTTGCATGTGTCTCAATCCACCTCATCTTCCAGTGTCGCATTTCTGTATCTGTGGGGAAAGGTGGCAGAGCTAGAGCTGTGTTTTTCAGACAATGAGACATCCTGAAAATTGGTCTTCAAATCAAATGTTATGTCTTACACYCCCTTAACCAACAATGCAGTTCAAAAAAGAGTTAATACAAATATTTACTAAATAAACTAAAGTAAAAATCAACATTGATTACATAACAATTACGAGGCAATTTACACAATGGGTACAGAGTCAATGTGCGGGGTTACAGGTTAATCGAGGTCCTTTGTAAAGTGACTATGTAAATAGTCTGGGTGGCCATTTGATTAGTTTAGTTGTTCAGCAGTCTTATGGCTTGGGGGTAGAAGCTGTTAAGAAGCCTATTGGTCCTAGACTTGGCTCTCCGGTACTGTTTGCCGTGTGGAAGCAGAGAGAACAGTCTATGACTTGGGTGACTGGAGTCTTTGACAATTTGTTGGGCCTTTCTCTGACACCGCCTAGTATATAGGTCCTGGATGTCAGGAAGCTTGGCTCCAGTGATGTACTGGGCCGTAAACACTACCCTCTGTAGCYCCTTCCGGTCAGATGCCGAGCAGTTGCCATACCAGGCGGTAATGCAACCAGTCAGTCTTCTCAAGTACATGTCTGTAGCGTCTAAACGGTTTGACCTACAAAACTATTATGACCACTCTATGGAGGTTCTCGTGAGGTGCTCAACGACCTCCACAAGTGTCACAGAACTCGTCTGAATGTAACCGGTACCGGTTTTAAAAAATTAATGGAAGTATGAAGGTAGTTTTGTGCCTAACCAAAAAAAGGGGTTAAATACCGGTCAAAAGTTTTAGAACAGTAGTACATCTCACATTTGGACTCCAGACCAAAGGACAGACTTGGCCCAAGCAAGTGTGTTCTTATTGGTGTCCTTTAGTAGTGATTTCTTTGCAGCAATTCGACCATGAAGGCCTGATTCACACAGTCACCTCTGAACAGTTGATGCTGAGATGTGTCTGTTACTTGAACTCTGTGAAGCATTTATTTGGGCTGCAATTTCTGAGGCTGGTAACTCTAATGAACTTATCCTCTGCAGCAGAGGTCACTCTGGGTCTTCCATTCCTGTGGCGGTTCTCATGAGAGCCAGTTTCATCATAGCGCTTGATGGTTTTTGCGACTGCACTTGAATAAGCTTTCAAAGTTCACTGACCTTCATGTCTAAATAGTAATGATGGACTGTCGTTTCTCTTTGCTTATTTGAGCTGTTCTTGCTATAATATGGACTTGGTCTTTTATCAAATAGGGCTATCTTCTGTACACCCCCCCCTACCCATGTCACAACACAACTGATTCCTCAATGCGTTGGAGCCAAAGAAATTCCACAAATGAACTTAAGGCACACCTGTTAATTGAAATGCATTCCWGGTGACTACCTCATGAAGCTGGTTGAGAGAATGCCAAGTGTGCAAAGCTGTCATCAAGGCAAAGGGTGGCTACTTTGAAGGAAACAAAATATATTTTGATTTGTTTAACACTTTTTTGGTTACTACGATTCCATATGTTATTTAATAGTTTTGATGTCTTCATTATTATTCTACAATGTATAAAATAGTAAAAATAAAGAAAAACCCTTGAATGAGTAGGTAATTTAGTATGAATGAGTAGGTAAAAAACTTTTGACCGGTAGTGTATATGTGAATATACACTGCTCAAAAAAATAAAGGGAACACTTAAACAACACAATGTAACTCCAAGTCAATCACACTTCTGTGAAATCAAACTGTCCACTTAGGAAGCAACACTGATTGACAATACATTTCACAAGCTGTTGTGCAAATGGAATAGACAAAAGGTGGAAATTATAGGCAATTAGCAAGACACCCCCAATAAAGGAGTGATTCTGCAGGTGGTGACCACAGACCACTTCTCAGTTCCTATGCTTCCTGGCTGAGGTTTTGGTCACCTTTGAATGCTGGCGGTGCTCTCACTCTAGTGGTAGCATGAGACGGAGTCTACAACCCACACAAGTGGCTCAGGTAGTGCAGTCACGTCACGGCTCTGGTAGTGCTCCTCCTTGCACAAGCGGAGGTAGCGGTCCTGCTTGCTGGGTTGTTGCCCTCCTACGGCCTCCTCCACGTCTCCTGATGTACTGGCCTGTCTCCTGGTAGCGCCTCCATGCTCTGGACACTACGCTGACAGACACAGCAAACCTTCTTGCCACAGCTCGCATTGATGTGCCATCCTGGATGAGCTGCACTACCTGAGCCACTTGTGTGGGTTGTAGACTCCGTCTCATGCTACCACTAGAGTGAGAGCACCGCCAGCATTCAAAAAGTGACCAAAACATCAGCCAGGAAGCATAGGAACTGAGAAGTGGTCTGTGTCACCACCTGCAGAACCATTCCTTTATTGGGGGTGTCTTGCTAATTGCCTATAATTTCCACCTTTTGTCTATTCCATTTGCACAACAGCATGTGAAATTTATTGTCAATCAGTGTTGCTTCCTAAGTGGACAGTTTGATTTCACAGAAGTGCGATTGACTTGGAGTTACATTGTGTTGTTTAAGTGTTCCCTTTTATTTTTTTGAGCAGTGTATATATATATATATATATTTCCTGAGATTTAGGGACAGACACTTAACCTTGTTTCCTATGATACATTTTTGAAAACTCCTTTTTACAATTTATGAATGTTATTCAATGCATTTCTATGGGCTTTAGTAGTAAAGGCCAAAATCAATATTTTATCGAATAATAGTTAAATTAGCTAAATTATCCAGTATGACCATCTTAAAACAATTCCATATTTCAGCTTAGCACCCCCCCTCAACATCTTACACTAAAAATTGAAGGCAAAAACAAAAGGAGGGTAGTTGGTCGGGCGCATAATGTGAATGTCTAGCAAACCAAATGTTGTGTGTTCAAATCTCATCACGGACAACTTCAGTATTTTAGCTAATTAGTAACCCTTCCCTTAACCCTTTAGCCTAACTCCTATCCTTAACCCTAATCCKTAGACTAGCTAACGTTAGCCAGCTAGCTAACATTATCCACCTAGTTAACACTAACCACCTAGTTAACGTTAACCACCTAGTTAACATTAACCACCTAGTTAACGTTAGCCACAACCAATTTTTTACAAATTAATGCATACTATACGAAATATCTTACTAAAAGCGGTGTCTCGGATTTAAGTACAGAATAATATGAAATGCTCTGACACCAGGTTGACAGACAACTCTTCCAGTAAAAACACCAAAGAGGCCCGTAAACAATCATGCAATGCCATGAATAATGAAAGTAAATTGCTCCAGACATTAAAATAGACGTGGGAGCTGGACAGAGAGGTTGATAATTACTGGCTCTGTGTTATGTAATGGTAGCCTATTGATTTCTGCTTTGCCTTGGGAAGATTTTTCCTTTTTTTAAAATTATGCATCAGGTTCCAGTGGCTCTAAATGGCCAATTATCTTCTGAAATATAGATTGGCTTCTCTCTGGCTCCATGCATCCATTAGGCCCCATCTATTCATGATGCATAGAGGATGAATATTAATTAAGGATCTACGTGTTGGAACATATCTGGATGCATTAGCAATGCCATTATCCTCCTTTACTGTATTGGATGTTTTGAATAATTTACATTTGTACAGCACTTTTCATTATAGAGCAAAGTGCATTGTAAAAGAAACAGAAACAAAATGGAAACAACGAGACAGGGTAAACAACACAAAGACAGCTGACGCTACACGGGACAAGGACACCAAGGAGCACAGCTATCAACAGAAGGCCGTCCTAAAGAGAAAGGTCTTTAGGCCCGTTTTAAAAGGAGCCTTCAGGCAGTATTATTTATTAGGATCCCCAACTAGCAGCTGCCGAGGCAGTGGCTACTCTTCCTGGGATCCAAACAGGAATCAAAACAACAAATAAAATAAATAGCACTACATTTGTTACAACTGACCATTTAGCAGACGCTCCCATCCAGAGCGACACACAGCTAGTGCATTCATCTCAAGACAACCAGGCGAGACAGCAGCATATCACAGTCGTATCGCATTATCACTACACAATACAACATACACAGTGCCCCTTCATGTTTTTGAATCGGGTTTTATTGCAAGCTTGAGTTACCTGGGGTGGCAGAGAGTTCCATGTAGTCATGGCACTATTTAATACTGTGCGTTTCCCAGCTTCTGTTCTTGACCTGGGGACTGTAAAAAGACTTCTGGTTGCATCTCTTGTGTGGTACCGATGAGTGTCTGAACGGTGTGCAAACAGCTTGAACAGACAGTTCGGTACCTTCAACAACTTGCAAAGGCCAATAGTGATGCAGTCAGTGTCTCCTTAACTTTGAGCCAGGAGAGATTGACATGCATGTTGACATTTGCCCTCCGTGTACATCTAAGTGCAATACGTGCTGCTCTGTTCTGGACCAACACAAATCGCATATGTCCTTTGCTACACATCTGGACAGTAGTCTAGGTGCGACAAAACTAGGGCCTGTGGGACCTGTCTGGTTGATTGAGATGTCAAGAAAGCAGAGCAACGCCTTATCATGGACAGATCTCTTCCTATTTTAGCAACTATTTTAGCAACCATTGAGTCCGTTTTGACCATGACAGCTTGCTATCTAGAGTTATACCCAGCAGTTTAGTCTCCTCAACGGCCACATTATTCAATAATAGATGTAGATGAGGTTTAGGTTTGATTTGTCCGAAATAAGATGTTTTTAGTTTGAGCTATTTAGCACCAGCCTATTGTCATGACTGTCCTGTGAGGATCTGAATGGGTCAGATCAGCTGGACAATGGATGACAATAACCAGACCCTCTCTCACCCACAGAAGAGGGGAGGAGGGAACTACTGCCGGTTCCACAGCTCACACCCTGTCGTAAATTAAAGGCGAGGGGATCTAGGGTTTTCCCCGCCAACATTAACCAAAGGAATGTTTTTGTTAACAGAGTCTTCCCGCCGAAACTCTAACACATTCTAAAGCGAATATTGGAACAATATTTCTAACATAATTATCTATAGAAAACGGTCATATTGGTTTTTATTTTGTGATGTCATTAAAAAAGGTTATAAAGGAAACAACTAACATGGAAAATATGTCCCCTTTATCTGTCAAGTTTCCATCCTTAACGTTGTCTATGAAATATGAAAAATGAATGTATTTTTGTTAAGATGGGAATGTGATTTTAGGAGGTATAAGAGAATCTCTCTCCTATAAATTGTGCATAGTAAGAAGCCACGCTCCGAGTGAGGTCAGATTGATGGAACCGTCCCTTCGGCCAGAGTGCAAAAAAGGATTGGTAACAGAAATGAACATTAGACCAGAAAAGCATGGAGCTGAACTTTGAACCTCAACACGAGGTGAAGGAAATAAACTTACCTCCCAGAGTAGACCAAAACATCACCAGGCTGCAGCTGCACGTGTAAAGGGGTCCAAACGGACTATCAACACGAGGTGGAGAGAGGAGAAAACTCCCCTCTCGGACAATCACTGGTATACTGATTGACTGGTAGACTGATTAGCTGTCTTGAGTCGAATATCTATAAAAGAGAATCTAAGGTGGGACCATCCTACTACTCTTCAAATCCTACTTTACTACTCTTCTCAAGTCACCTTAGTACGCTACTCTCATCACCCTGAGGGAACCATCGACACGGCTAGCTAGCTATCTTCCCAGGAGCATCTTCCAGAGTGAACAACAGTAGAAGAGACGGGTCCGGACCCTTTCGGACAATCCGTGCCGCTGAAAGGCCAACCAATCACCCTTCCTAAGGAGGGCTAGTTCCGACAGAGATAAGGTATTCACATGTAAATACATTCATGATTTTTTACTCAAATGGGCGGTGGTTCATGTGCAAAGTATATGATTACTGTGAGAATAGTTCTAAAATGTATCAACGATAAGTGTCCCCTTTTCTCTCTCTCTCCTCTTCATTCTCTGTGTAACAAGCCGCCATATGTTGTCGGTCTGTTAACACATGAGAAACAGGTCCCTAAGTTAATAAATAAATAAACCAATGTGTAGTACTGAATCATGATTAAGGCTGGGCTTTTGCAGATGCATGAGGTTACGACTGTTCAGACTGATGATAAGAGGTAATGATTGTTTTATGGGTGTGATAGGAACAGACCTTTAGAGTTTAATTCGGGAGATGGTAACTCTTTAAACAACCGCTCTCGTGGTGCCCCAAATCCTAATGAGTTAATCGTTACATGATTCTTTTAAAATGGGGTAACAATTAAGCATAGTTGATTAAATAAATAACAGTCATCAGATTATTGAATGTAAAGTCACGACACTATTGCTAGTGACACATTTTAAATCTGACTGTAGCTCTCTGTTAAAGGTGTCAGTTATTTATTTTACTGTTGTAGCTGACGTGTATAATTTTGAGTCCTCATCGTACATAGACACACAGGCTTTATTCAAGGTCAGTGGAAGGTCATTAGTAAAAACAGAAAACAATAATGCACCCACCCCACAACTTTGTTTTTACACTGCTGCTATTCACTGATTATTATCTATGCATAGCCACTTTACAAATTACCTTGACTAACCTGTAGCCTCACACATTGACTCAGTCCCAGTATCCCCTGTATATAGCCTCGTCATTGTTATGTACATTTCTTGTGTTATTTTTGAATGATTTGATTTCTTTATTTAGTAAATATTTGAGTAACTCTTTTTTGAACTGCATATTTGGTTAAGGGCTTGTAAGTAAGCATTTCACGGTAACTTCTGTACACCTGTTGTATTTGTCGCATGTGACAAATACAAATTTGATTTGAGGTTTCCATAAAAGAAAACACTGTGTTCTATTAGATAGGCAACTCTCCATCCATGATAAGACAGAGGATGGAAATCCATAACACCTACGTTAATCCGGCAGTAGGTTATGATCAATGATAGTTTTTTCAAATGTTTGCTAAACACCGGGAACAGGCTGATTGGTCCGCTGTTTGAACCATTAAAAAAAGGTTGCTTTGCTATTCTTGAGCAGCGGAATGACCTTCGGAATGACCTGTGCCCTCAGGCCCGAGTGCACACTCCGTCTTCTAGGCTTAAATTGAAGATGTGGCAAATAAACTCAGCAAAGAAAGAAACYTTCCTTTTTTCAGGACCCTGTCTTTCAAAGACAATTTGTAAAAATCCAAATAACTTCACAGATCTTCATTATAAAGGGTTTAAACACTGTTTCCCATGCTTGTTCAATGAACCATAAACAATTAATGAACATGCACCTGTGGAACAGTCGTTAAGACACTAACAACTTACAGACGGTAGGCAATTAAGGTCACAGTTATGAAAACTTAGGACACTAAAGAGGCTTTTCTACTGACTCTGAAAAACACCAAAAGAAAGATGCCCAGGGTCCCTGCTCAGCTGCGTGAACATGCCTTAGGTATGCTGCAAGGAGGCATGAGGACTGCATGAGACGCCTAAGACAGCGCTACAGGGAGACAGGACGGACAGCTGATCGTCCTCGCAGTGGCAGACCACGTGTAACACCTGCACAGGATCGGTACATCCGAACATCACACCTGCGGGACAGGTACAGGAMGGCAACAACAACTGCCCGAGTTACACCAGGAACGCACAATCCTTCCATCAGTGCTCAGACTGTCCGCATTAGGCTGAGAGAGGCTGGACTGAGGGCTTGTAGGCCTGTTGTAAGGCAGGTCCTCACCAGACATCGCCGGCAACAACGCCACCTACGGGCACAAACCCACCGTCGCTGGACCAGARAGGACTGGCAAAAGTGCTTTTCGCTGACGAGTCGCGGTTTTGTCTCACCAGGGGTGATGGTCGGATTCCCGTTTATCGTCGAAGGAATGATCGTTATGAGCGTTACACCGAGGCCTGTACTCTGGAGCGGGATCGACTTGGATGTGGAGGGTCCGTCATGGTCTGGGGCGGTGTGTCACAGCATCATCGGACTGAGCTTGTTGTCATTGCAGGCAAGCACAACGCTGTGCGTTACAGGGAAGACATCCTCCTCCCTTATGTGGTACCCTTCCTGCAGGCTCATCCTGACATGACCCTCCATCATGACAATGCCACACTGCTCCTTCTGCGTGTGATTTCCTGCAAGACAGGATTGTCAGTGTTCTGCCATGGCCAGCGAAGAGCCCGGATCTCAATCTCATTGAGCACGTCTGGGACCTGTTGGATCAGAGGGTGACTGCCATTCCCCCCAGAACTGTCCGGGAACTTGCAGGTGCCTTGGTGGAAGAGTGGGGTAACATCTCACAGCAAGAACTATCAAATCTGGTGCAGTACGAGGAGGAGATGCACTGCAGTACTTAATGCAGCTGGTGGCCACACCAGATACTGACTGTTACTTTTGACCCCTCCCCCTTTGTTGAGGGATACATTATTCCATTTCTGTTAGTCACATGTCTGTGGAACTTGTTCAGTTTATGTCTCAGTTGTTGAATCTTATGTTCATACAAATACTTACACATGTTAAGTTTGCTGAAAATAAAAACAGTGAGGACGTTTCTTTTTTGGCTGAGTTTAGGAGTCAATGTATTCCGCTACCAACCTCAGTAATTTACCATCCATGTTGTCGGCACCAGACGGTTTGTCCTTATTGATAATATTATTGCTATCACCTCTTCCACACTAACTTTGCGCTATTTAAAACTACAGTGCTTGTCTTTCGTTATTTGGTCCGTTATGCATGAATATTTAGGCTCAGCATTTGTTTGCATGTAAATCCCACAATTTGCTAATCTTGTCAATAAAAAAGTTATTAAAAGTGGTTGCAATATTAAAGGGTTTTGTTATGAACAAGCCATCTGCCTCAATGAAGGATGGGGCTAGATTTAGTTTGTTTTTCTTGCCTAGAATTATATTTAAGGTACTCTAGAGCTTTTTACTATCATTGTTCCGTAGTATAGTTTCTTCTTGTTTTTGTTAGTTACGTGATTTCTCAATTTACAGTATGTTTGCCAATCTGCTGTGTTGACAGATTTATTTGCTATTCCCTTTGCTTCAACCCTCTCAGCCCTGGAGTTTTTCAATTCATCATCTATTCATTGGGATTTGGCAGTTCTAACAATCCGTTTCTTGATGGGTGCATGACTATCAATAACCGGAAGAAGCAATTTTCAGAAGCAAATGGTCAGAGAAGGCATTCCATATCATATTTACAGTGGGCTATTAGGCTACTTAGCTTGGCTGAAGTAGGTGCTCTGGTCTGAGTACAACCCATCACTGTCTGGAAGGAGAAACCTGACTCCAACTCCAAAGGGCTTCCAGTAGCAATCAGCCTGAGAGGTATAGTTACACCAGCCAGGTCGCACGCGTCCTTACAAAGTGGACAGTTTGGTTTCTATGAGCATAGTACACAAACAAATACATGACATCACCATTGCCCCATTTTTCCAAAGTAGGACAAAACAAGTACATGAGCCATAATCTTTCACATAATGAATGATTCATTCACAGGAAATCAGCAGAGGACCGCCCACGGACAGACAGAGAGCGGGAGCTTGAGAGTTCCTCAGCGGTGGCCCAGTGAGCAGCCATAGTGGTAGGCCAAACTACACCGCCTGGCTCCGGACTTCATCTTCAWTAAGCCTTTGCGGCAGCCTGGTGGGCACTAACTCCTGTACGGAGGTAGGTAACCCTTGACCCTCCATGACCACCACCCTACCCCAGCCAGCCATGCAGCTCATGTGACTGGGCCGTTTTTTGATTTCACCTTTATTTAACCAGGTAGGCTAGTTGAGAACAAGTTCTCATTTACAACTGCGACCTGGCCAAGATAAAGCAAAGCAGTGCGACACAAACAACACAGAGTTACACATGGAATAAACAAGTGTACAGTCAATAACACAATAGGGGGAAAAAATTMGTCTATATACAGTGTGTGCAAATGGCATGAGGTGGTAAGGCAATAAATAGGCCATAGTAGCTTAGTATGGTATGGGTTGTTGGCCAGCCCAGGCAGTGGGCACACAGGAATGTTAAGAGTCTGCAAAGGCTGTTTAATCCCAGGCATTTTACATCAAAGCACAGAGAGAGCTAACTCTCCCTGGACTATTGTTCAGGCTGCAGCAAGGAGTGGATGGGGTGTGAGAGCTGGAACTGTTCCAAACACATCTGGGTCCCTGGGCTCTCTGCACCGAGGCCTGTGGAGAAGATGGGTTCTTTATCACACGCGCTTGTGTTATGGATTTGATGTGGGTGGTGGTGGCATAGTGTAGTACACACGCATTACTAGATTTAGGCACACACTGCAGTGGAGAAGTGATCAGTGAATCTGTTGGTGTTTCTGCATCAAACTAAATTAAGCATTATCACATAGCAGTCAAGGACAGGAGAGAATGAATGAGAACTGGAAAAAAGCGGAATAAAAAAGTTAGAAATGACAACATTGCTTAATGCTGTTGTGACGATTACGTGAAGCGCTTTTCTTGGCTCAATGCATGCACTCTACTTAAGGAGACATGCTGTCATTGATAATAAAAAAATATATAATTTTTTTTTTTTACTAAATCTTGGGTCGGCGTCATTCTTCAATTTGCCCCGTAGAATCACATGACCGCTTCGTCACAAAGGCCCAATGTTCAATATGCAGAAAATAGCTCAGTGACGAACGACGGCGTCTTACGTCCCATCATTTCCAAACACATAGAAACATCAGGAGCTATTTATAACACGTCTGTTCTCCACTGAGCTGAGGGAAATGCRTGTCTAAAGGAATATCTCTGCCTGTTGCCATGGAGCCCAGCGTCGATGACATCACGGGGAGAGGACGAAGATGAAAGCAACAAAGATCAGGTGACGTGTTGTGGGGGGGCTGGGGGAAAAAAGATAAGCAAGGAGCATAACCAAAGGCTGTATAGTAACACACAGATAAAGTAGTATGTTGATATCAAACATTTGTTTAACTATCATTGTGGGGACCAAACAATTGATTCCCATTAAAAATCATTTTTGTGGGGTGGAGAAATGCTTTCAGTTTTAAAGCGAATTCCCTGCAATTCTACACATCATGCCATGACTAATGCCATGTTAATGATATCCGAGTGAGAGTGACTAACAAAATCAAAAAAATGGGGGGCCCCGTGGAGGTCAGGGCCCCTGGGCACGTGCRCTGTGTGCCTGGTTGGTATTCGGCCATGATTACTACAAAAATAGACAGCTGGCTAGACTAACTTCCCAATCAACATTTATTTTCCTGACATGGCTAATTGATTGATTGATTGCCACGCTAAAACTATGCCACATCTGTGAAAAAACTAAAATCCTTCAGGGAAACACTGTCTCACACACACACACACACACACACACCACAATGCTACAGAAAGAGAGAACATCCATACACAATATCAACAGGTCCTCTGATTGATAATAACAGGAGAACTGGTAAGACCAGGGTTGGTCAGCTGTGGACAGTTTCCAGGCGTTGGAAAGTGACATTGATCAATTTATCCTTCTCATGTCACAGCTTCAGTGGTGTATCATATAGAATTACTAATACCGACACTGATGCTGTGCACTGACTATAGTCTCCAATCAGCTGTGCTCTATATGGACATGCAGAAGTGTGTGTTGGTGCTCCCCAGGGTTGTAATACAAACAATGTGTGTGTGTGTGTGGGGGGGGGTTGAGTCCTTCCATGAAGGTGAATGTGTCTACACCGGTAGACTGAAAGCAAAACATTGCAGATTGTGTGTGTGTACGTGCGAGTGAATACAGCATCCCATAGTGACTTGGAGGTGGCAGCCAGACAGACAAAATGTGGCTAGTTTAACTACGTYGCCGGTCCAACACAACCACCACCGGGACCAGATCCCACAGATAAGCCTGTCTTCTCCCTCTTGCGGCCAGCTGCTTCATACAGAGATACCAGACACAGTAAACAAAGAGTCAACGCTGTACAGTTCCAGGCAGCACAGGAATAATGTGTCCATTGTTCTGTCACACACACACCACAACCTCCCTCTGTTCTTCAGCGTTACCCATTCATTAACAGTGTCACTATTGTTTTACAGTGTTTCACACCGAAGCTGCTGCGGGGGTGCTATAAATATCTCCAGCCAACCGTGGCGCCCATGGGAGCCAAATCTCTGAGCCCAGCTTCACATAAATACATCTTCCTCCCTATGTCCGTCACACATCTGTCTCTCCCTCCTCTGTCATATTGTAATGACAGCTAAACTATGCAAATGTAGCGTTCCCGTACAGACACGCTGCCACAGGGATGTGCACACATCTATAGATGCAAATCAGCGTGTCTATCATGAGCACACATTATGCAAACTATGGTGCCCAACCCAGTCCTTAGAAAGTTCGTAGAGAATGGAGATCCCCGGGTGGAAGACAATCTGGCCAGGGATGTATGGATGAAGCAGTGAATGCTCCACAGCGTTGAAGGCTTGTGTGGCTGCTAACGGGCATCTGTGGCAGCCCAATGCCTCCTTGGGATCCCCTGAGGTGGCCCAGATCTGACTTGGGATATGGGAAGGCACAAGAGCGTGTCACAGAAGTGGACAGTAGTGGTCTCTGCCTATGTATAGTGCTAACTCATTTACATTGCAAACAGTGTTTCTGGGATAACATCTATGACCAATACAAATTTGTCAGCTAACCTTAACAAGCTCACACGATATGGAAACTGAGTAGGTGTGTCTCACACACACACAATGTTGATTCAACCAGTGTGCCCCCAGTGGGAGGTTACTGAAGAGATCCCACCATAGAGGAGGTTATAAAGAACCTGTAAACTACATGAATGCATTTTGTTTCCCCCGAAAACCCAAACCAACGATAGCCCTGCAGGGTAATCTGGCAGATTAGAGAAACGAGATTTAAAAAACATCACTATGACTAAACATGTCACCATGGCCACTGACCAGACTCTGCCTCTCCTCAAGTCACCCACAACCCAATGACAACAGGCTGTCAATCATTCAACAAACAACAGCAGTGCCACACTCCAGACAGCTGTATATTCAAACAGACAGGGAAATGCCACCGGAGGAGAATAATCTAGAGACAAAGAGAATTGTCTCCAGTTTGCCAGTTTCCTTGATCACACACACTATGATCTGATGTGTTTTATATGTGTTTGTGCCAACCACTCAAGAAACACTTGAATTTCAAAAATGTTACACTACGTTAAAGTTAAAAAGTTAAGGAATAAAGACACTGGGAATTGGCATTGTGGAAAAATCACTCCCGTTATACCACTGTTTCACAGTGAAGTGTGTCACACCATGTGAAGTAAAACAAAAGTGAAACAGAAGGATTCATTTTGGGGTTTTCCCAGCTAACTGGATATGGCAGCCAGTGTGACATCAACATGGCATAAAGAAACAGTCTTGTAAGACATAACAATGATGACATAAGGATGACTACATGACATAAGGATGAATAGATGAGGGTGACTAGAGGAAATGCTCAAACTCACCTGCAGTAAGTTGACTCCCTCCCCCTTTTCACCAACTGTAACTCAGGAGAGCACTGAAGACGCCAGGTTCACTGAATGGTTTGTAAAGGGTTTTATTAGCAAAATAAGGGAATGAGTGTACAAAGGCTCCCCGTCTGTTGGAGAACACACAAACAGCTGTGGCTGGTTAGACCATAACCATGCGTTTGTTCCCCATCCATTTTTACAATTGTGATTCTGCAGTGATCGCAGAGACCAAGTCCCCGAAGCCACCTTAAATAAAGCTTAAAATATACAGTAAAATATGACTCCGATTCTGTATGACTCCTATTCTGTAATTCCACAGCATAACGTAAGCTCCTTGACCTAGCTAGGGTTCATATTGGATATGGTGTACTGTTAAAAACCACATCCCTTTGTCAGTATGGGACAGCCTGTGGGGAGGGCTGTGTTGGTCACCATCGAGACACACATACACACCTTTGGACCACGGGGAATTTCGCCACTAAATTGGTTGGGAATGTGCACAAAAGATTGTTAATATCCCTCAGGAAATGTTTCACCTTTTATGTTGGAACGATTTCAGCTGGCAAATGTTGTTTTTTTGCAATTTGGTCAGTGACTGCAGAGAAAAAGGACATGAGCTCAAATAAAATCCTTTTCCCCTAACAATTGGGGAGGGAGAAAATGAATATTTTCACCAAAAGGCAAGCTTCCTTTTCCAGAGAGGGCTTAAAAAAGGAACAAACTAAATAAAACAAGCTTGCTCTTCCAAAAAATAAAAGTGTGAAAATGATTTTACAACGACACAAACATCCAACACAAATGTTTTAACGCTAATTCAAAATGTTCCAAGACAAAAACATAAATAAATCCGTTAAAAGTGGCATATAGTACAGCAATGGTCCATAATTGATTCTCCCCACTCAGATTCTTGTGAACTTCTCCCCGAAAACGCACATTATGCTGGCTTTTCACCGCCTAGAGAGAGAAAGAGCGAGAAATAGAGAAAGAGTGAGAGAGAAATAGACACCATTAGATATTATTGTATGCTTGGGGGTACAAAAGGCCGTTCCATTCAAATATCCTTAAAATATTGTTTGACCATGCCATGATCATCTCCCAAACATCTTAATGGAGCAGAACATTTAATTAGGCTCCCGAATGAAGAGGGCCTTGATTTGAGCTGATTAGATTTAACAAGCGTTTGATCATGAAAGGGTTAAACTGCATCTGAGGCAGCCTGGAAGCAGCGCAACTTGGAACAAATCAAATACGTCAACTGATTTTAAAACGTTTGAAGTTGGATGCCAGTCGTCAGGAGGTAGAGATACACACGACAACAAGAGCTCCTGTGGATAACTTTCACCATCTGGGAAAGCTAGCATACTAGTTTAGCATACTAGCAATGTGGATAATACCGTGCAGCTTTCCTGAAACCGGCCTTGGCTATAACTGCAGCATGCTTGTGTAACGGATCTCAGTGTGCTGCTAACAGTTTGGCTTCCTCCACTCTCCCTGTCCCCATACTGGGCTCGAACCAGTGATCCTCTGCTTCGCAAACACACGTGACCTCCCACCTTGACAACGTACCAACCGTTTGAGCTATCGAACTGGTGGCTGCGACATTTGAAGCTCGCTGTGGAGTGAGCATACGTTATGTTTGTAAGTCCTCAACACTGGCACTGTGAGCACTCCTGGCAGCCACCAGTCAGACATGTGCCCTCAACCATGTAGCCCCAACATCGATCCCCCAGCACTTTACACATACGAACACAAGTTCACAGGTCTGCAGTGCGTGGGCAGGGCTATGTTGCACAAGGAGAAGCGATGAGAAGGGAGAGAGAGGGAAAGATTGATGGAGAAAGGGAACGGAAAAAAAGGTGCACTCACCAGAAATCTTCCATCGATCAAATCCAGGTCTTAGAAGAGTCCACAATCCTTCAGGTTGTTCTTGATGATGACGTCAGTGACGGCGTCGAAAACAAACTGCACGTTCTTGGTGTCGGTGGCGCAGGTGAAGTGGGTGTAGATCTCCTTGGTGTCCTTCCTCTTGTTCAGGTCCTCAAACTGACACTGGATGTAGGCCGCAGCTTCCTCGTATGTGTTGGAGCCTGGCCGCAAGACAAGAAAACCCCCACATTTCTAATGACTTTCCTCATAAGGCGTAATCCCATTATCACTATGTCATGAATTGATGTCAATAGGAGACGAAGTGAGAATTCAACTGAAGTGCAAGACAGTACATCAACTCAGCAAAAAAAGAAACATCCTCACTGCATTTATTTTTAGCAAACTTAACATGTGTATAATATCTGAACAAAGGGGGAGGGGTCAAAATCAAAAGTAACAGTCAGTATCTGGTGTGGCCACCAGCTACATTAAGTACTGCAGTTAATCTCCTCCTCATGGACTGCACCAGATTTGGCAGTTCTGGGGGGAATGGCCCTAGCCCTCACCCTCCGATCCAACAGGACCCAGACGTGCTCAATGGGATTGAGATCCGGGCTCTTCGCTGGCCATGGCAGAACACTGACATTCCTGTCTTGCAGGAAATAACCCACAGAACGAGCAGTATGGCTGGTGGCATTGTCATGCTGGAGGGTCATGTCAGGATGAGCCTGCAAGAAGGGTACCACATGAGGGAGGAGGATCTCTTCCCTGTAACGCACAGCGTTGAGATTGCCTGCAATGACAACAAGCTCAGTCCGATGATGCTGTGACACACCGCCCCAGACCATGACAGACCCTCCACCTCGATCCCGCTCCAGAGTACAGGCCACGGTGTAACGCTCATTCCTTTGACGATAAACGCAAATCCGACTATCACCCCTGGTGAGACAAAACCGTGACTCGTCAGAGAAGAGCACTTTTTGCCAGTCCTGTCTGGTCCAGCGTCGGTGGGTTTGTGCCCGTAGGCGGCGCTGTTGCCGGTGATGTCTGGTGAGGACCTGCCTTACAACAGGCCTACAAGCCCTCAGTCCAGCCTCTCTCAGCCTAATGCGGTCAGTCTGAGCACTGATGGAGGGATTGTGCGTTCCTGGTGTAACTCGAGCAGTTGTTGCCGCCATCCTGTACCTGTCCTGCAGGTGTGACGTTCGGATGTATCGATCCTGTGCAGGTGTTGCACGTGGTCTGCCACTGCGAGGACGATCAGCTTTCCATCCTGTCTCCCTGTAGCGCTGTCTTAGGCGTCTCACAGTACGGACATTGCAATTTATTGCCCTGGCCACATCTGCAGTCCTCATGCCTCCTTGCAGCATACCTAAGGCACGTTCATGCAGATGGGCAGGGACCCTGGGCATCTTTATTTTGGTGTTTTTCAGAGTCAGTAGAAAGGCCTCTTTAGTGTCCTAAGTTTTCATAACTGTGACCTTAATTGACTACCGTCTGTAAGCTGTTAGTGTCTTAATGACCGTTCCACAGGTGCATGTTCATTAATTGTTTATGGTTCATTGAACAAGCATGGGAAAGTGTTTAAACCCTTTACAATGAAGATCTGTGAAGTTCTTAGGGATAGCCCCCTTTTTTTCAATATTCTCCTAAAATGACATACCCAAATCCTGTAGCTCAGGCCCTGAAGCAAGGATATGCATATTCTTGGTACCATTTGAAAGGAAACACTGAAGTTTACGGAAATGTGAAAGGAATGTAGAAGAATATAACACAATAGATCTAGTAAAAGATAATACAAAATCTTTGAAATGCAAGAGAAAGGCCATAATGTATTATCCCAGCCCACGTGCAATTTAGATTTTGGCCACTAGATGGCATCAATGTATGTGCAACATTTTAGACTGATCCAATGAGCCATTGTACTTCCGCTCAAAATGTTGTATCATGACTGCCCAAATGTGCCTAATTGGTTTATTAATAACTTTTCATGTTCAAAACTGTGCACTCTCCTCAAACAATAGCATGGTATTCTTTCACCGTAATAGCTACTGTAAATTGGACAGTGCAGTTAGATTAACAAGAATGTAAGATTTCTGCCAATATCAGATATGTCTATGTCCTGGGAAATATTCTTCTTTGTTACAACCTCATGCTAACCTCATTAGCCTATGTTAGCTCAACCGTCCCATGGAAGGGACACCGATCCKGAAGAAGTTTTTAAAAAGGTAGAAGTGACTCATGTCTGTTGAACGTCTCCTGTTACAACACTGATACGGTGGAACATACCATCTGCATATGTTCAGTAACTACACTATATTACCAGCGCTATATGTTTATATGAGATCCTCTTTCCACTCATGTAGAAATTCAATTATATTTGTTCAGGTGTGCAACTGACAAAGAAATCATTGAAAATGTACAGACAACTCCAGCGATAAGTCACACACAATTCACAGTTATCCGCAATCATTCTATAAACAGTCTACCATGGCTGGTTGGCTGTGTTACTGTACCTGCGTATTCTGGGTAACAGATAGTTAGAGGACTCTTCTTGATCTTCTCCTCAAACAGGTCTTTCTTGTTYAGGAAGAGGATGATGGAGGTGTCTGTGAACCACTTGTTGTTGCAGATGGAGTCAAACAGCTTCATGCTCTCATGCATACGGTTCTGGGGAGAGAAGAAGGGKAACATTGGACAAMGGCTTTTGTGGGGCTTCGAGCTACAGGCCTTCATCTGCACTAATGTGGAAAAACGGACAGGTGAAAGCAAAACACCTGCTAGGACGTCCACCATATTGATTTATCCTATGTTTTCAGATCAGTACAGATGAAGGAAAGGAGTTGAGGAGAGAAAGCCTCTTTAGACTATCGAGATATACTCAGAAACATGTTTGGACTCGTAGAGACAGTTTCACAGACCCAGAATGAAGCTTAGTCCAGCACTAAAATGCATGTTCAACGTAAATATTATATTGAGAACGATTTTTTGTTCAGGATTTGGCTGGTTTCATACAGATATACAGTACCAGTCAAAAGTTTGGACACACTACTCATTCCAGAGTTAGCTTTATGGAATAATAGTGAAGACATCAAAACTATGAAATAACACATATGGAATCATATAGTAACCAAAACAATCTTCAACAAATCAAAATATATTTTATATTTTTCAAAGTAGCCACTTTTTTCCTTGACAGTTTTGCACACTTGGCATTCTCTCAACCAGCTTCATGAGGTAGTCACCTGGAATGCATTTCAATTAACAGGTGTGGCTTGTTAAAAGTTAGTTTGTGGAATTTCTTTCCTTCTTAATGCGTTTGAGCCAATCAGTTGTGTTGTGACAAAGTAGGGGTGGTATACAGAAGATAGCCCTATTTGATAAAAGACCAATTCCATATTATAGCAAGAACAACTCAAATAAGCAAAGAGAAATGATAGTCCARCATTCATTTAAGACATGAAGGTAAGTCAATCCYTGAAAGTTCAAGAATTTTGAAAGTTTCTTCAAGTGCAGTCGCAAAAACCATCAAATGCTATGATGAAACTGCTACAGGAATGGAAGACCCAGAGTTACCTCTGCTGCAGAGGAAAAGTTCATTAGAGTTATCAGCCTCAGAAATTGCAGCCCAAATAAATGCTTCACAGAGTTCAAGTAACAGACACATCTCAACATCAACTGTTCAGAGGAGACTGCGTGAATTCAGGCCTTCATGGTCGAATTGCTGCAAAGAAACCACTACTAAAGGACACCAATTAGAATAGACTTGCTTGGGCCAAGAGACACGAGCAATGGACATCAGACCGGTGGAAATCTGTCCTTTGGTCTGATGAGTCCAAATTTGAGATGTTTGGTTCRAACCGCCGTGTCTTTGTGAGACGCAGAGTAGGTGAACGGATGACCTCCGCATGTGTGGTTTCCACCATGAAGCATGGAGGAGGTGATGCGATGGTGTGGGGGTGCTTTGCTGGTGACACCGTCAGTGATTTATTTAGAATTCAAGGCACACTTAACCAGCATGGCTACCAGAGCATTCTGCAGGGATACGCCATCCCATCTGGTTCGCGCTTAGTGGGACTATCATTTGTTTTTCAACAGGACAATAACACAACACCTCCAGGCTGTGTAAGGGCTATTTGACTAAGAAGGGGAGTGATGGAGTGCTGCATCAGATCACCCAACCTCAACCCAATTGAGATGGTTTGGGATGAGTTGGACRGCAGAGTGAAGGAAGAGCAGCCAACAAGTGCTCAGCGTATGTGGGAACTCCTTCAAGACTGTTGGAAATGCATTCCAGGTGAAGCTGGTTGAGAGAATGCCAAGCGTGTACAAAGCTGTTATCAAGGCAAAGGGTGGCTACTTTGAAGAATCTAAAATATATTTTGATTTGTTTAACACTTTCTTGGTTACTACATGATTCCATGTGTTATTTCATAGTTTTGATGTCTTCACTATTATTCTACAATGTAGAAAATAGTAAAAATAAAGAAACCCTTGAATGAGTAGGTGTTTCCAAACTTTTGACTGGTACTGTCCATGTACTCTTATGTAATGTCCATCGTTGGACAGGAACTCACCATCTCCTCATCTTCAGCCAGCACCAGATCATAGTCGCTGAGCGCCACACAGAAGATGATGGCAGTGACACCCTCGAAGCAGTGGATCCACTTCTTCCTCTCTGACCTCTGACCTCCAACATCAAACATCCTGAGGAGGAAGTGGCYGATAATGCACCAGACAATGTAAACGGAGTATGTTTCCAGGCATGTCGCACACAGGACAAACAACTTTATTGGCCATTGGCCACTAGAGAAAACATAGAGCTGTGGCCTGGGGCTCTGGGTTTAAGTGTTAGATGGTTAAACAGGCCACCAGGTGGAAATGACAGAGAATACATGCATTTTTCTTTTTTTTGGGGCTTTTCTGTGTTGTGGAGAGATGGTATACAGTAGAAATGTTCAACACAGAATAAAATATTTAGAAAGTAGGGTATAATTTTTTATAGGGTATAAATGGATACACTTTATTAAATGTAATGTTTTTGTATTTTAAATAACATATTCTTGTTTATACCCGTACCAATTTGCACTTTGAGCTGTATAACACATTAACGCAACACAAGGGAACAAGCCCTAATAATGTCCCCCGCTTTGTGAGCCAGTTTTCACCCATTGGCACAGACGGCRGTGGGGCTCTAATGTACTTAGATATGGTTTGCGTTGGAATGGCTCCACATAGTTCTCTCTGCTGAGTTGCACTGAGTGGCTTGGCTGAACAAACTGTTGAGAAAGAGCATTTTTAAAGGGCTTGCTATTCGAATAGGACGTGGAGTGGGGGACAGATGTGATAAAACAACTAAATATGCAGTGTTGGGGAAGCTACTCTGAAAGTATAGTTTACCAAGCTACCGATTACTTCACACTGGAAGAAGTTAAGCTACACTAATGCTACCATTAAGGAAAATATAGTTTACTTAAGTTACTTTGAATGTGTAATTTAGCCAATTTAACACAAAAACGGTTTCAAGTGACAATTAGGCAGGTATGATATTTTTTGTGCAAAAGAAGTAGTGTAGTTCCAGTAGTTAGCTACACCGCTACATGGTAAAGAAGTAGTGTAGTTCCAGTAGTTAGCTACACCGCTACATGGTAACGAAGTAGTGTGTAGTTCCAGTAGTTAGCTACACCGCTACATGGTAAAGAAGTAGTGTAGTTCCAGTAGTTAGCTACACCACTACATGGTAAAGAAGTAGTGTAGTTCCAGTAGTTAGCCACACCACTACATGGTAAAGAAGTAGTGTAGTTCCAGTAGTAGCTACACCCTACATGGTAAAGAAGTAGTGTGTAGTTCCAGTAGTAGCTACACCACTACATGGTAAAGAAGTAGTGTGTAGTTCCAGTAGAGCTACACCACTACATGGTAAAAAGTAGTGTGTAGTTCCAGTAGTTAGCTACACCACTACATGGTAAAGAAGTAGTGTGTAGTTCCAGTAGTTAGCCACACCCTACATGGTAAAGAAGTAGTGTAGTTCCAGTAGTTAGCTACACCACTACATGGTAAAGAAGTAGTGTGTAGTTCCAGTAGTTAGCTACACCACTACATGGTAAAGAATAGTGTGTAGTTCCAGTAGTTAGCCACACCACTACATGGTAATACAGTTCACTACGTGGAAACACTACCTAGATTTGAATTTAGTTGAACTACCACCAAGCTACTGTAAAATGCAGTTCAATTACTAGTTGAACTACATGTAGTTCACCAATCCCCAACACTGGAAATATGGGTATTGACCAGTGAGCCAATCGTTCCCCTTTCCTCTCTGGCATCAGCCAATGGAACACTAGAACAGATATGATTCACTGCTGATGTGGTATGGTCAGCTCTGTCATCCAGTCARAATGAAACCACTGGACTAAGGACACTGCTATGGGTTTGAGWGATTCAATACGCACAGTAGGGAAGTAGATTGASTTATCCTATTTAAAGTAGGGAATATGACTACACTTAAAAAGGGATTTGGAGGAAGTGCTCACTTAAAGTGGAGGTCCTTGAAGGTGAAATGTGTCTCCACAATGCCTGTGGTTTTGACTCTYGTCCTCAGGACATCCTGCTGGGTCGGGATATAGGTGGCTTMGGATATCCTGTCCAAATCGTTTAAGTAACTGGAGAAGGGAGGGGGAGAGAGAGAGAGAATGTTTAGATGGGAGTCAATGCATCCAATACACATACTTCAATGGAACAATAGGACAATAAGCTATTCAAATAATAAACAGATCTTGTTTGGCCATGAACCATGTCTGCTTCTATATCTTGAACTGGGAAAAACAAGTGACATTTTTTCCACTCTCTTCCACACTATCAGTGCCCCCTTCTGTTGCCTCAGAATGGTCCCTCATCCAATATTTCCACAAATACCCCCTACCCCCTAGCTCAAACAGCCTACCCTGTATTACTCTTCCAAAAGATTACGGCAGCAGTAATTACACACGACTCAGCAGCACTGGTGTTTTAACCCAAACAAACAGCAGAGATCGGTGTCAGCAGCCTCGCTGTAGAGGCCAGTCGGCAGGCTACGTGACGCTGGTCTGTGTCTCTCTCTGTGTGTTTGTGTGTGGTAGCCCTGGCCAAAAGGATTCTGGGTATTGATTTGGAAATGGCCAGCAGCTGTTCCGTTCCAAAACAAGGTGGAGGGGTTTCTCATGGCACACCGCAGGGGCTGCCCCTCTGGTGACTTCACTGGCTTATGGAAAGGCTGTGGCACAATGCGTACGAAAAAAGAACAATCACTTCAAAAAAGAACAACTGAATCGAGGGAGTTGAGCTCCAACGCTGCCCACTGACTGAAAGGGATTTGGACATGTTTTCTAGCTCTGCTGTCTGTGGTGTTTTGCTACCAGGGTTTGGTAAACACAACAGCCCTGGCCAATCTGCTGTTAGACAGCTACATGAGCTAAATGCTAAGGTCAAGGACTCAGCAGACACGCTGAGGCCTGCGTGTTACAGTCCTGCTACAGGGGTGACACCCCCACACAAAACAAATATTGACAGTCTCACTCAAGGTTGAAACACCAAGCGGACTGGACTGTAGGCAGTAGAGATGTCTGCCAGAGAGTGGGCGGGCATCTGTAATAAATGGACTGCTGAAGGCCTTTGGTTATTGCAGAGGAATGAGAATGTATTTACTTCCAGCAGAAGAGAATTAGGGAGGAAGAGGAACTGCAGGAGCTGTGTGTGTGTGTGTGTGTGTGTGTGTGTGTGTGTGTGTGTGTGTATCAGACCAAGCTGAGCAGACTGTGTGAGCAGGACAAGGTGGTGTGTGTGTGTGTGACCCACTATGCTGCAGAGTCGTTGAGCTGGTACTCTCGTGAGCGGCTGAAGCAGGCCTGTACCCCTCCGTCCTTCCACAGGCGTTTGATGACCCCGGCCAGCTCCGCCGTCATGAAGCCTTCCTCTGCCGACCCCGCCAGCACAAACAGCTGTCTCGCATCATCCTGGGAGAGAGCAGTCCGTCAGCACAACCATCACTATTACCATCAAACCGTCACCATCAGTTCCACTGTGAAAATCATCCCTACCATCATAACCATCAATAGCATTAATAATACTGCCATGGCATCAGTGTTGGGCATGTGATTGGGTGTGTTTATAGTTTTAGTCAGAAGGCTTTGATAAATGCAATCCATCATCATAATCATCATGTCTAGCCCACTCACGGCTCTGGCGGCGTCTCCAAAGTCGATCTTGAGTCGTCCCATGGCTCTGATGACAGCGATGATGGACTGGATGGTGTTGCTGTAGACCACAGCCCTGTACTGTTTACACTCCTCCTCCGAGTAGCCTGCCTCGTGGATGATCCTGACACACGGGACYGAGGACACAACTACAGTCAACCATCATGAGGAACATGGAGCAACACGACACAGTCAGTCACGATGAGGAACATTGAGCAACAACAGTCAGTCACAAGGAGAAACACTTTGTTTTTGAGAACATGTTCATTTTTATTAAGAGCAAAAAATAAGACAGAAAAATAGCAGACCAATAACRCCCAACACAATGGCAACCTTTCCATCATAAAATGACAGGGGGAAAAAGCGAACATTGATAACAACACTATCCAGGTAACAATGTTTACAGCATCTGAATTGAATGGGGCACYAGGACAATAACAATGACTCATTTCTGAGAACTGTCCCCACAGAAGGGCAAAAACAATGCTTTGTTTTGATTGTGTGGCAGATATGGCATCTGGAAGAATGGAAGGAACATACTCACTTCATCTGCTTGACTATTGTGCTCTTCCCCGACTCACCAGCACCTGAGAGAGAGAGAACACATTTACCAAACCAGTCAAAGCCTATAATTTAACTAATTGCAATTATGCAATAAGAGCGATGTGTTCCGAATCTGCAGTGGAATTTGAAGCCAACACTTACCATAATTTATATTGCCTGGTATGGGATTACACTGACATACTGAGAAAGAAAAGTCAATTGTAAAGAGCTACTCATTACAGGCTATTATCCAACCCCTTTTGAAATGGACCATAGTGGAGAACCCTGAGGTGGTCAAACACACTGATCATTTCCCTTCCTGTGTTTCTGTATTGACGTCTCTGACCCAAAGCGTCGCTCTGCAGCCGTCCGGTCGATACAGACCCTCCCCACCTCTCCCTTTATCGGCACATTTCAACAGCAGCACTAACACAGCATTATGGAACTACCTACTGCAGCAGGAACCAATGACCCATCTCAGGCAGCGTCGCAAGACTCACTGAATGAGCAGCACCATAGCAAAACACAGTAACATTCAGAGAGTGCAGAGTGATGAGTGAGTGTGTGCGTTGGGATGGGAGTACAGTGAAGGGACAGAGGTGAATATATTATGGTCCTCAGTATTATTGCAAAGGCCAAATCACAAGCAGTACATTCCTCATCATCTACATTAACAGCAGTGAAGCATGCAGCCTGCAGTAGTTCCCAGAAACCACTAACACACTATCAACACAACGCTGCTATCAACCAGTTAATATCTGGTCATTGGGTCTTTGTACATTAAATGAGTTAGTTGTCAGCTCTGATATACCACCAGAAAGACAACGATCACCAGTTGTAACCAGTGTTTGCCTTAAAGGGCCTATGAGCGCATATTGTGTTACTTCAAGATYGWACAAGCCTTCTATATTGAATTACACATTACTGACTGATAGGCTGTGTAAACCACTCACACATGAGGACAAGAGCCGGGAGGGTGMACACTAAAGCTAGCAGCCAATGAGTGTGAGGCGGAGAGGTGATTGACATGGCAATACTCCTATGAGAGAGGCAGGGAACACAGAATAAGCGTTGCTTGGGCCTGGCTGCTGCTAGGGGCTCCGTGCCGCCGTCACACTGCCATGGCAACCGGATCCGTTACCAAAGACATCTCAGCGKTCGCCACACGGTCACCTGAGGAGGATTAGGGGTGGTTGTGTAGTGATGGCTCATCTCCATAGCCGGGCATGTATTATTGATAGGCAAATGTCCCCAAACTGCACGCAATGTCCCCATAACACATAAGTAGAGGATGTGTCATGGAGATTGACTAAGCCAGGCCCCTCATCGACAATGTCCACCGGTGGGTTTTTCCACTCAGGGACAGTCAGGCTACTGGGAAATATGGGTTGTCCCTGAAAACAAACATGTTGTTTTCACTTGTTTCGTGAGCTCAGCTCGGACACAATAAACACGGTCAGAAAAAGGGGAACTGTAGCCATGTCAGTCTAAATGCAACTACCAAAGTAGTATATAACATTATAATACAATGTTGTTGTTACTAGTGTGATTAAAGTTCTTTACTGTTTATTCAGAACTGTCCAGGCAATACTAACACCCATCTGAGTTGTCAGGAGGAAGCTAGTTCTGTAACACCCAATCTTCCCATCTCGCAAGACCCAGCTAGTATTGCATTACAGCAAGACAACGAGCACATGCACGCCACACACACACACACCACGTCAGGGCTTCTCGCTGTGGCAAGTGAAACGTAGGGGCCTGGAACTTTCCCTAACGCAGAAGAGAACCTGAAACCAACATGTAGAAGTGAATTCCTGTGGACAAGCCTTTCTCCAGAGCCTTAGAGCATGCTGATACAGAGTGCGTGTGTGAGAATGTTAAAACACACAGTGTGCACCCCAGGCAGGTACCTCCTACTGTTCAGCCTAATTGGAATGGCTTTCACCAGAGGACAAATTGTTTTAATTACATGTCACTGCTGTGGCCCTGGCCCCAGAGAGGAGGACTAACATGTCTCATTGCTCCGGAGCCAAACAGTCACATGTGCCACTAAGAACCCCAGAGGGACTACGAGACAGCAGACACACGTGCACTGTAACACACACGTGCACGCACACAGACACACAGCATTGGCAGCAGGTAAAGTCACCTCCCTCCTTCTGCTAAGGGCCTCAGTGCCAAGGCAGCGACACAACACAGCATTCTACTCCCTACCACACTGGCTGGCTGCCTCTCAATCTAGAATAAACATACCCTCTTTACAGGCRGTTGTGTGTTCACTGAACCCTCCCTCCAGATATGTTTTACTGTCTGACCGACACACACTTGATATCTCAATATGGAACACAAAACCCTGCATAGGGTCAACAAAATGTACGCTAGCAAGTCATAGGAATAATTATTAGATGATATCGCCAAGGTACTGTTCCCTTACGACATTTCTTTAAGTCAGTCTAGACTGGAGCGTTTGTTTGCCTAACTGACCTTGCCCTGTTCTTCAACTCTAGTGATGTCATAGGGGTGTGGCCCCACCGCAGTAACTTTAAAGTCTAAATGGCCCTGATTTGAGCCACATGGCCATTAGAGAAAGCAACGGCAGAAAAGTGGACCTCGTGGGCTGGGACAGAGTCATGTTACCCACCCACAATTTGATACACCCATCAAAGAGCCAGACCAAAACCACAGCGAGGCAGCTGCTTTCTGGCGGTTGGGAAACGACTGTGTTTTAAGAAAAATTGTTGAGGCCTGCAAACAAAATGGACGTTTATAGAACAGTACTACTAAAGCCCACCAACCATCCAATCCATCTCTCCTAGAACTTCCCCCAAGGTGGTTTTCCACAGAGTAAAAAGAGGACATGAATGGAATGCATGTCAACAATGAAGAAACGTTTTTCAAAGTGCTGTGGTGGGATTGGCTACAATCAGGTCTTCATTCCAAATGACAGCTCTATTGCATTTTAATCTTAAGTGATGATTAAGTTTGAGCTTTTATATAATACCAGGGTGGGGAGAATCGCTTTTGGAGTTCCTCCCACTCTCTCAGAGCTCAGTCTCTCTGCCTGTCCCGGAGTTGAGGGCTTTCAGATCTAATGAGCCGAGGGGTTTTCTGTCTGGGTCACCAGAAGAACCAGGGCACGTCCTGCCTGGGGTTCAGTTGGGCTGGCCAGGGCATACAGTCCTCTGGGAGAGGGGGAAAGAGGGACAGGGCTGAGGGAGTGAGGGCCAGGGCTGAGAGGGAGTGAGGGACAGGGCTGAGAGGGAGTGAGGGACAGGGCTGAGAGGGAGTGAGGGACAGGGCTGAGAGGGAGTGAGGGACAGGGGACAGGGCTGAGAGGGAGTGAGGCAGTGAGGGACAGGGCTGAGAAGGAGTGAGGGACAGGGGACAGGGCTGAACAGGCTTACAGCTGGGCCTGGCTCACTCTCCATGAACCACATTAGTGGTGGCACATTAGCTGGCCCCATCCCTCGTTACCATCGGGAGCTGTTGAGCCTGTGAGTGACTCACAAGGGAACCCAGGAAGTTACAGTAGCATTAACCCATCAGGGAGTCATGTAGCTAAATCAGCTGGATTCATCTGTCCACATCCAGATCAATGGATAATAGATTTAGGAAACAAACTACATGCAGGCCGATACTTTACTGGAAGTGACCAGTAACAGCAGTAGATCTAACGGGACGGTGCTGGAGAAGTGGAAGCTACTGAATTCCTCATAATTCATAAGCACTTCAGTTTACAGTAGACCTACATAAATCACAAGATGTGATAAATGACATGGTGAAATAGCAGATACAGTGATAGCTTAGGAATTGCTTGTTTGTTTATTTGAGAGTTATTACTACAAATTTGGCTAACAGGTAATTAATTACCATGTGTTGAACTATTTGAAGTACAAGAAAGACACATGATTTCCTATCAAACATCCGGGAAATACAAGTGGAAGCATTAGTACTGTAAAATAAAGTACTACCCATAACGCTTTACATAAAATGTTACATAGACCACCTAGAGAAACCTCTCGACACCAATGTGGTTGGGTGTAGTCGGCCTAATATAGACAAGACAAGATGTTGCTTGTACAGACTTGACAGCATACACCCAAACATTCAAAGCACTCCTCATACAAATGATTGTTCCTCTGACAGCAGGATGCCGGTATACTCCGCTGACAGACTGCTCATTATGCTGTGTGTGTGTGTCAAGTTTTATTAGTCATATAGGATACACATGGTATACACTGGCCAATGAAATGCTTACATGCAGGTTCCTTCTGGAGAATGCAACAATTGTTTTGTGTTTGTGCGTGCGTGCGTTCTACCGTAAGCCACCCCCCATGAAGTCCACAGCACAGACATGGACAGCCCATCAACGCCACCCGATGTAAAACAAGGATGTTTGACGGTTGGTGTCCTTGAAGTGCTTTAGTAGTTAATATTCACCACCGTTTCTGAGGTGCTGCCTGTGCCGATGTATGCCCCATCAGCATCACTGATATGGTTGTGACCTCTTAACCAGGATGTAATTAAACAAAGTATGTTTAGTGGGGCAGCTAGGAGGCAGATGAGAGGAATTGAGACTTTTGTGACAGAAGTATAGTAACAGAAAATACTAAATATGTAAGCAAACAGAAACCAAAACACCTTCCTCCTCAATTTATAATGAGTGTTAGAGTTTAGACCTGATCTAGTACATTCCTTCCTGTTGCTCCTCTATTAGCATATCTCACGGTCATCTGACGAGGCTGGGTGTGTTACCTGGTTACCAACCTGAACGGCTGACACAGGAAGCAGGTCAGGGTGCCAACACGCAAACAGGTTTCAATGTCACGCACACAAGTACAGGGAATTTTTTTGCAAGCTCTAACACGCTGACCTTGCGTTGCAAAATAAATTGACAAATACATGTTAGTCAATCATTTCATCTAAACTGCTCACACGCGTCAACGAACATCTGCATGGCCAGGTGAAAAATAGAACTTGGTTCGATTTTTGACGTGCTGCAAGTCCCACCTCTCCCATCTCCTCATTGGTTTTTAGGAGCATATACCCACGTGGGTGATTGAAAGATGAACCGCGGTCCACACTCCAGTCAGTGGTGGTAATGCACCTTAAAGTTGGTTGCCAACCGACAAAGTCCGACGACCACCACCATGACCATATTACTATTAGGAATAAGGTGACAAGTCATCAGGATATATTATTWTWTTTTTWTTTWAAAAAAAGAGTAGCAGCAGCGTAAATTATGATTGTATGTGAGTGTGTGTGTGCGTGTAGTCCATATAAATGTGTGTGCATGTTATGGGTGTTGGAGTGTTAGTGTGTATAGACAGGGGTCAATTCATTTAGTCTGTGTATCCATTCTGTTTGCTATTTAGCAGTTTTATGGCTTGGGGATAGAAGCTATTCAGGAGCCTGTTGGTGTCAGACTTGATGCACCGGTACCGCTTGCTGTGCGGAAGCAGAGAGAACAGTCTATGGCTTGGGTGGCTGGAGTCTAYTGGTTTTCCGGACCTTCCATTCACASCGCCTGATATAGAGATTCTGGATGGCAGGGAGCTCGGCCCCTGTGATGTACTGGGCTGTCTGCAACACCCTCTGTAGCACCATGCAATCGAGGGTGGTGCTATTGCCATACCAAGCAGTGATGCAGCTAGTCAAGATGCTATCAATGGTGCAGCTGTAGAACTTTGAGGATTTGAGGGCCCATTCCAAACCTTTTCAACTTCCTGACGTTGAGGGAGAGGTTGTTGTCCTTGCACCAGACTGCCAGGTCACCGACTTCCTACTTGTAGGCTGTTTCCTCATCACCGGTGATCAGGCCTACCACAGTCATGTCATCGGCAAACTTGGTGTTGGAGTCACGCAGTCGTGTGTGAGAACAGGGAGTACAGGGGGGGGACTAAACACACACCCCTGTGGGGCCCATGTGTTGAGGGTGAGCGTGGCAGCCTGGGGTCAGTCCGTCAGGAACTCCAGGATCCAGTTACAGAGGGAGGTGTTTAGTRTCAGGGTCTTAAGCTTGGTGATGAGCTTTYAGGGGACGATGGTGTTGAACGCTGAGCTGTAGTCAATGAACAGCATTCTTACYTYGSTATTCCTCTTATCTAGGTGGGTGAGGGCAGTATGGAGTGCAATTGAGATTGCGTCATCTACAGATCTGTTTGAGTGGTATACAAATTGGAGTGGGTCTATGGTGTCTGGAATGATGGAGTTGATGTGTGCCATAACCAGCCTTTATAAGCACTTCATGATTACAGAATGATGGAAGTCATCTTAAAATATGGGGATTACAGACTGGGACAATGAGAAGRTGAAAACTACTGTGACTATGCCTGCCATCTGATCTACGCATTCCCTGACAACGCACCCTGGAATACTGTCCTGACCCGTGGCCTTGCGACTGTTTACCTGATTAAAGACCTTACRCACGTCGGCCTCGGAGAGCGAGAACAACAACCGAAGCAGCAACAACGTAACATAGCACCTCTTTGTATAGGTATGTATGATATTGGGGGAGACCACTTATTTCTTATTGATACATTGAACAAAAATAGAAATGCCACAATTTCTAAGATTTTACCGAGTTACAGTTCATATGAGGAAATCAGTCCATTGAAACAAATTCATTAGGCCCTAATCTATGGATTTCACATGACTGGGAATATAGATATGCATCTGTTGGTCACAGATGCATAAAAAAAAGGTAGGGGCGTGGATCAGAAAACCAGTCAGTATCMGGTGTGACCACTATTTGCCTCATGCAGCGCAACATCTCCTTCGCATAGTGTTGATCAYGCTGTTGATTGTGGCCTGTGAAATTTTGTCCCACTCCTCTTCAATGGCTGTGCGAAGTTGCTGGACATTGTCGGGAACTGGAACACGCGGTCGTCTGTACACGTCAGTCCAGTGCATCCCAAACATGCTCAATGGGTGATATGTCTGGTGAGTATGCAGTCCATGGTAAAACTGGGACATTTTCAGCTTCCAGGAATTGTGTACAGKTCCTTGTGACATGGGTCTGTGTATTATCATGCTGAAACATGAGGTGATGGTGGCAGATGGACACGACAACGGGCCTCAGGATCTCGTCACAGGTTCTCTGTGCATTCAAATTGACCTTGATAAAAGGTAATTGTGTTCGTTGACCGTAAGCTTAGGCCTGCCCATACCATAACCCCACCATGGGGCTCTCTGTTCACAACATTGCCATCAGCAAACCGCTCGCCCACACAACGCTATACACGCTGTCTGCCATCTGCTCGGAACAGTTGAAACTGGGATTCATCCATGAAGAGCACACTTCTCCAGCATGCCAGTGGCCATCAAAGGTGAGCATTTGCCCACTGAAGTTGGTTACGACACGAAACTGCAGTCAGGTCAAGTGGTGAGGATGACGAGCATGCAGAGGAGCTTCCCTGAGGCGGTTTCTGACAGATTGTGCAGAAATRCTTCTGTTGTACAAACCCACAGTTTCATCAGCTGTCCAGGTGGCTGGTCTCAGACTACCCCGCAGGTGAAGAAGCCAGATGTTGAGGGCCTGGGCTGCCATGGTTACACATGGCCTGCGGTTGTGAGGCCGGTTGGATGTACTGCCAAATTATCTAAAACGATGTTGGAGGCAGCTTATGGCAGAGAAATTCTCTGGCAACAGCTCTGGTGTACATTCCTGCAGTCAAGCATGCCAATTGCACACATCCTCAAAAGTTGAGACATCTGTGACATTGTGTTGTGACAAATGTACATTTTAGAGTGTCCTTTTATTGTCCCCAGCACAAGGTGTACCTGTGTAGTGATCATGCTGTTTAATACACCTTATTGATATGCCACATCAGATGGCTGGATTATCTTGGCAAATGAGAAATGCTCACTAACAGGGATGTAAACAATTTGTGCGTATGGAAAAGAGAAAATCTTTTTGTGTGTATGGAAAATGTCACTTTACAATCGTATGTGTTTATATTTTTGTTAAGTAAATGATTTTTGGGAGAGACCATTTTCAAAAGAGTTCAAAAATATTGGACATCACAGGTCTGGGATTGACTTTAACAAACTTTAGAATTTCACTCAGAAGAATATTTGGAGACCTAAGTCGCAGCCTGCAGCAAGACATAGTACTTGACCCGACTTGCTTCGAATCGGTTTCATCACTCATAGCAATGCAGATGAATGTAGCCTAGGCTCGAAACAACAAGGATGAGGCTTATACCATATAACCATACACCACAAACCTCTAAGTGCCTTATTGGCTAATATAAAACTGATTACCAACGTAATTAGAAAAGTACAAATAAACTTATCATAACCCGTGGTATACCACGCGGTGTCAGCAAATCAGCATTCAGTGCTCGAACCACCCAGTTACAAATGGTAAATATCAGCATGTACAACTAGAAGAAAATAGCAGAAATCAAAACAAAAAACACAGGGACAACGTCCTCCAAAAGCTTTCATAGCCATCCACCGACAGGCCTATAGTTTTACAGGTATTTCAGGACAGCCATTCTTGCTCATGGCATCAGTGAAGAATACCCATATTTATAGAGAAGACACATCCCGTCCTTCTCTTCCCCAATGGAGTGGATGGTAGAGCAGTATTTCAAAAACAAATCACTTGTTTCTGTCCAGGGAATGGGCTCCTTTGTTTGTCAATGGAATACCCACGGTTTTAATGGCTGAGTTTAGCCTACTGCTCAATATGTTTTAACATATTGAGCAATAGGCTAAACTCAGAGATAAGTCCATCCACTATTGCAKCAACCAATGAGAGAAGCGGTAAGAAAGAGCCTGAAGTTTAATTTAGACATATGTTTATCTAAGCAATGGCGGAATCATAAACAGCATACATCCATTCCTGAAGTAGCAAAAAAGGCGATGAGGTCTCAAACAAAAATGTTTTGAACATAGTAGTATAGTTATTGCAATTCGTTATTCCAACAGTTTCTGGGCCAATTACCAAATTGGAAACATCATATGCACTCAGCTGGACATAGCATTCAAACACAATGCTGCAGACAGGCGACAAGGTGTCAAATGCTGGAGGATTAAGCCAATGAATATGGCCCAGAGAAACCATTTGTGTTGCTGAACAAGCGTAACAAAGGGGGCTACTTTGTTGCAACTGCCTGTAAGGGTGATAACATACCGAAGGCTGGAACTGATGAGCCAGCGTGGACAACGACCTTTGTTCTGCTTATAGGCTAAATCGGAAAATGTTCTTAAACTTTTGTTTTATTGGGTAGTCCAATTTCGCCAATGTGCTTTGATTTCAAGGTCTATGTAAAAGTTGACAATGTTTTACATTTGATGACGACAGCTTGTGTGTTATGCGGAATTGTATGAAATCGTGCAAGAATTCTCAATTCAAATTGTTGCCATTTTGTATATGCAGACCAATTGTYTAACGTTATCACTGTAAATAGTGCYTRTGACATTTAGTTACAATGTCGCAATCGCAGCTAATTTTACAGTTAAGTTCACGGATAACCATTGCTTCGTCCCACAATGTTTCACGTTGCGGGACGAAGCAAGGACAAGCACTTCCCTTACCGAGAAGCAGTAGCTTGACCTCTCTTGCGGCTTTCTCCCCGTCGTCCCGCAGATTCCTGTCGATCATTTTACTGCGCTCCACCGCCGCCTTATCGTCCGTGCTCAGGGTACACCCCATCCTCAAGCAAATCCTCCGGACCCGAGTGATGCAAAAATATCAAATATATACAGTACCAACATGCACGGGTTAAAAAGCGAGCCGCTGCTCCCCGAGACCCACACACGCCCTTGTGTGAAAGCTATCGGGTCGCTTGGATTAATACTTTTTTTTAAAGATAAAAAAAAAAAGGACCACTATATTCCTATGCTTTCAGTCAGTGTAAGCTATTTCTCTCCTCGTGGCATAAATAGTTCTAAATGAAAACAGTTCCACGGCGAATTGCTCTCTCTGTCTCAGCGCGTCCGTCTTTCACTGCCACAGTGAGCTCTGCTCATTCAACTACAATTACCACCAGTTGGCTACACGAATACTTCCTGTTTCAGGTTTTTCTGTCAAAATACCAGACTGACCTTTGAGTCAATATATTCTGGTCTTTGGAAATGCCTAATACTGTAAGTGACATTTGATATCACATGAGAAAACAATGTACTGTACTTTACTGTTTCTTGTCTGTGTATAACATYTTATAGGGTACACTGGGGCCATCCCACTTCTGACACCAATATAGCTAAACCAAGGCAAACATGCTATTCACCCCCAAGAGAGACCTCAAGAGATATATTATACGGTTCATGCAGACTATTAGGCAACTAGGGTGTTATAATATATTTTCATCATCAAYCCATGAGGGTTGTTAAAGGATACGTGATTTCTTATTCCACGGCRTTATTCTGTGATTCTAGTAGCCTACGCCTAAAGTTAAWATACAAGTTACAGTACACATATAATGAATTAAAACATTTTTAYTTCCAGAATAAAACAKTATCAAAAGGGTATGCAACACCTGAGTTGTAGTTGCATTTCTGCCACCTGGTGGTTTTATAGAGAAAAGACTGATCTCCATGGACAGACCCCTTCTCCACCTTCTGATAGAGATACCATATGYKTAGTCTGCATCACAGGAGYCTGCTGAGGGGAGGATGACTCATAACAATGGCCGGAATGGAGTGAATGTAATMGTATCAAACATGTGTTTGATACCCTTCCATTTATTTATTTCCAGCCAGGCATGCAGGGAACATTTCCAGCATGCCTTTTACATAACCTTTTACTTTCAAATAGGGATGTTTAGYAGTACKTGCAAAATAATGGTGGTGACCCCTGCTATTCTAATGGTTTCCTATAAACAGATTTCCCTTTGTGACCGCAGATACAGGCCAGGTGCTGAGGAGAGTAGAAGAGGTAGATACAGAATTATAACGTGGTATGAGACCGCTCCATACAGCGTTACAGCTTGGCTAATGGAAAGCCCATTTTCAACTAATCTGTTCTGGGTGATACTTTCTTCTCGAATGTCCGTGCCCAGTTGGAGGTGGTTCTCCACCTGTGGTCTGTCTGTCTGTRTTACAGAAAAGCCAGGAAGATGTGGTGATGGAGATGGTGAGCCTGGTCAGAGAGACCATCGGACCAGTGGCTGCTTTCAGGAAGGTGCTGATTGTCAGAGGTCTCCCCAAGACCGGCTCTGGGAAGATCRCTGTGCCAACCTGGTCAACAAGAAGCCATTCACCTAATCTAAATTTAGGATGAATTCAACAAGCCCATTGAATCATATTAKAAAACGTGAGACATTCAGGCCCAATTTGAGGGATAGTTGCATAGAAATTAATAATGGTTGTTTCTGGACAACAAAGGTGGAATTATTCAGTAAGATTCCTGTACAGCTGCCAATTTAGTTTTCTGGTGAGCCAGTTGTTGGATAATTTTAATTCATACCACCAAATTGGATAAAAGCTTTAGGATCATATCACATATCAAATGTAATTAAATTTAAACTGATTTAATATATAAAAAAGGCTACTGTGGTAGCGCCTGTCTCCACAGATCACTCCTACCATTGAGGACCCAGATGTGGGCAAGGACATTGAGGATGGMGAAACAGGAGCTGAGACCTGCTGGACAMTGACTCTCTCTAGGCTGCTCCTGTACCCTCTAACCTCTCACCTGGGCAGCKGTCTAATTAGCTATACTGTCCTTCGCCTGAGTTGTGATGCTGTGAATGAACATTATAACCTACTGCCTACCGTAGGGGGCATTCTTCACAAACCAACACTCGACCCCCAAGCAGTAAGCTATCCAATGGAATATGCTTAAGCCCTCAGCAAGATCCAAAATAAAAGATATTGTGATTGTAATGAACACAAGGGGAGACAGAGAACTGGTTTCAAGCACAGGGCGCAGCAGGTGTTTATTGCAAAGGACCASAGGAGGAGGCAGAAGGTCATACACAGGGGTCCAAAAGGGCAACAGTACAGGCAGGGAAAAGGCTAGTAACCTAGTCCAGGAGATCAGGCAAAAGGTAAATAACAGGAAATCCAATAGGCTAATGTACAGGCAGGGAATAGGCAAAAGGAATTGTTAGCGAGGCAGGCAAAAACTATCATACATGAGCGGCATAAATCACAGGGGGGGGAAACCCCAGCGCTCAGAACAACATGTGTCACAATACAAACAATACCTCACAGTGATGGGGTGCAAAGAACTGAACTAAATAGTGTGTGTAAATGACATACAGGTGAGTGAACAGGTGATTATAATTCAGGTGATTGGGATCTGGAGAGTGAGCTGCGTTCAGGGGATATAGGTGTTTGAGAGTGTGAGCTGGAAAGTGAGCTACGTTCAGGGGATCTACGTGTTTGAGGGTGTGAGTTGGAAGCAGATGTTACAGTGATATCAATTACATTTTTTTAACTTGGCCATGAACGGGATCTTTTTCACTTACTAATACACTGGAGTCTTCAGTGGCCTCTCAGTTAAACTGCACAGGATCATGCTGGTGGAGAATACAAGTGAAGAGAACATAGTGATGAATACTCATTTGAAGCTCTGAACCCCTGAGTTCTTCGATAGCTCAACAGGTTAGTGCTGGAGTGGCAAGCCAACTCCAACARGGGTTTGAATGCTAGCTTTGCCCAAGATGTTTGTATTTAAGTGTTCTAGACTTGTCTGGTTAAATATCACGGATGAGCCCTTGTCAGGTCTCAGGAGTGGCTCATGAGGTATATGCTGGGTTTTACACACCCAGCACTTCAAGGTCACTTTTCTTGCAATGTGGGTTTGAGCCCCACTCAGTCTGTCTCTCCTTCACGGTGAAGTGGGAGGAGGTGTTGCTGGATCCAGGATCTGGTAAGTGGGCTGGGGTTGCCCAGGATGGTGCACTGGTAGGGATACCCCATAGGGGAGGGGTAGATGGGGGCACTGGCTCCCCTGCGGATAGTGGGMAGGAAAGGAGGGGCTATTAGCGAAGGTGAAGACAAACAGGGGTATTAGAGAATCAGAAAGAACAGGACAAGGGCTAACGCAGGCATCTKCTWCATGTGAGGCATGGGTTCAAATCCTGCAATTATTATCTTCAAGCCTCTGATCATTTGCATGGTTAGATATGATGTCATGTCTCAATGGGTTAATGCACACTCATTCAATTCCTAAACAATCAGCTCATTGACAGACACTATGCGCCACAGAGGTACAGCTCACAGCACTCTTTAAAAAAAAAACTTTGACAGCTCTTCCAACCTATGTGAAATGAAAAGCAAARYAGACTGATCTGAGAACCTTGRGCCTGTTAATAATCATGGCAGTAGTCTGAAATGGTAATGTTAGTCATGACCCCAGTCTTGCAATGTCATTAAATATAACTGCATTCACTAGATTTAATTGCATACATCTTCTCATGTCATTTCTAATATATTGTAACTATTCCAAATTGTTTCACATGAAGAGAGGCATGTTTATATGCCTGTTTGCGAAGCAAGGACCAAACATTGAAATAGGTTTAGAACTTTTATTGTGGAAATGGAATGGAGATGAGAATGAGAATTGGAGGGGAGGAAGCCAAGTTCTGTAGATGAAGGATCCAACAGGTGGACTGTAGTGTAATAACACATAATAACAAATAGCTGTGGTAGGCTGCTGTGGTGATGGTGTCATTCTGAAGTATCTCAATGTGAGAGACAGTCACTTCAACCAATATTTAACTGACAGTATTTGTTGTTGTTGACAATTAACATTTGCTTGATCAGCCTCTTTCAGATCYCAGTTTATTATGTAGAATGCACATGCTGCTTTGGCATATTGAACAAGGGATCACACGTAAGCTTTTTTCATTGGCCCAGGTTTGTGCACCTGTTGTAGTGATTCTTCAAGTGGAGTTTGATGCCCTCCTGTGGATTAAATATATTTAAATAAAAATGTGTAATTCAGCAGATGCTCAAATCCAGAGCGATTTACAGGAGCAATTAGGGTTGAGTGCCTTACTCAAGGGCAAATCAACAGATTTTTATTTAGTCAGCTCGGGGATTCAAACCAGAAACTTTTTGSTWACTGGCCCAAKGCTCTTAACCACTAGGCTACCTGGTGRCCGTAAAAGRGAAGAACAGGGTGTGGCAGGTCAGGGGGGCAGAGGAGGCTGGTGGGAGGTGCCATAGGAGGATGTACTCATTGTAATGGCTGGAATGGATTATGTTGAACTGTATCAAACATATGGAAACCACACGTTTGAATCCGTTCCATTAATTCCAATCCAGCAATTACAATGAGCCCATCCTCCTAAACTCAGCAAAAAAATAAATGTAAATAAAATTCCAAATAACTTCACAGATCTTCATTGTAAAGGGTTTAAACACTTTCCCAATTTAATGAACATGCACCTGTGGAACGGTCGTTAAGACACTAACAGCTTACAGACGGTAGGCAATTAAGGTCACAGTTATGAAAACTTAGGACACTAAAGAGGCCTTTCTACTGACTTTGAAAAACACAGAAAGAAAGATGCCCAGGATCCCTTCTCATCTTTGTGAACATGCCTTGGGCATGCTGCAAGGAGGCATGAGGACTGCAGATGTGGCCAGGGCAATAAATTGCAATGTCCGTGCTGTGAGACGCCTAAGACAGCGCTACAGGGAGACAGGARGGACAGCTGATCGTCCTCGCAATGTCAGACCACGTGTAACAACACCTGCACAGGATCGGTACATCCAAACATCACACCTGCGGGACAGGTACAGGAGGGCAACAACTGCCCGAGTTACACCAGGAACGCACAATACCTCCATCAGTGCTCAGACTGTCCGCATTAAGCTGAGAGAGGCTGGACTGAGGGCTTGTAGGCCTGTTGTAAGGCAGGTCCTCACCAGACATCACCGGCAACAACGTTGCCTATTGTCACAAACCCACCGTCGCTGGACCAGACAGGACTGGCAAAAAGTGCTCTTCACTGACGAGTCGCGGTTTTGTCTCACCAGGGTTATGGTCGGATTTGCGGTTATCGTCGAAGTAATGAGCGTTACACCGAGGCCTGTACTCTGGAGCGGGATCGATTTGGAGGTGGAGGATCTGTCATGGTCTGGGGCGGTGTGTCACAGCATCATCGGACTGAGCTTGTTGTCATTGCAGGCAATCTCAACGCTGTGCGTTACAGGGAAGACATCCTCCTCCCTCATGTGGTACCCTTCCTGCAGGCTCATCCTGACATGACCCTCCAGCATGACAATGCCACCAGCCATACTGCTCATTCTGTGCATGATTTCCTGCAAGACAGGAATGTCAGTGTTCTGCCATGGCCAGCGAAGAGCCCGGATCTCAATCTCATTGAGCACGTCTGGGACCTGTTGGATCGGAGGGTGAGTGCCATTCCCCCCAGAACTATCCTGGAACTTGCAGGTGCCTTGGTGGAAGAGTGGGGTAACATCTCACAGCAAGAACTAGCAAATCTGGTGCAGTATTAGGAGGAGATGCACTGCAGTACTTAATGCAGCTGGTGGCCACACCAGATACTGACTGTTACTTTTGATTTTGACCCCTCCCCCTTTGTTCAGGGACACATTATTCAATTTCTGTTAGTCACATGTCTGTGGAACTTGTTCAGTTTATGTCTCAGTTGTTGAATCTTGTTATGTTCATACAAATATTTACACATATTAAGTTTGCTGAAAATAAATGCAGTTGACAGTGAGAGGACGTTTCTTTTTTTTGCTTAGTCTATATGTCCTCCCACCTGCTACCTCTGGTTCAGGGATGTTAGTAAAGTAGAGATATGGATGTGGGASTGAGGYTCACCTGGAGGGAYGAGGAGGAACCTATTAACTCTAAGATAACAACACCTGAATAACGCATGTCAGTACGGTATTGCAATAATAAATACACCTGTTCAACAAAAGATGTAGGTCTGTCTTTGTAACACCAGGGGGCATATTTGTGACACAGAATCTCCCACATACTGAATGACCTGACATTTGACCAGACCGAGGGAAAAGATAACGCCAATATCACTCAAATTTATGGCTGTCATAACCGTGGTTTGCCATAATCATATAATTAAGATTACGCATCTTCTTATTCTTCGTTATCAGCATGGGATTAATAAAGCTCTGCAAATTCCATTAAAAACATACAGTTGTGGATATATTATCTGAAAAGTACCCAATTTGTCTCCTCCGACACACCTCCAACAGTGACCATCTCATCTCTTCCTCTAAGCAGGGGGAGAGCATAAAGCAACCCACATCCCATCAGGAAATAATATTAGAATAGAATATCCAGTTAACACAACATGATATACAGACCTGCTCTGTATTTAAAGGTACAGAAATCACAGTGCCTCTCAGAGCATCTCCTTCCTTCTTGACTCCTCCTCAGTTAAGCAGAGCTCTAATCAGCTGTCATATAGTGTAGTGATATCTTTTGGCCAGGAGTCATCATCACTCAACCTTTAACACCCAGCTGTCACATTATTATATACCTCTTATCAGTAGGTGGCCTAGTTTAGGACCAGCTACGTCTGCCTGTACTTGTCCTTCCGTCTCAGTCTCTCGGRCTCTCCACTGGCACGGCTGCTGCTGGAACCTACATACACCCACAGACAGAAACACACACCACCATGGGTTGCTGTAACAAGCTGTGTGGGCTAAAGGCTGGAATTGGGGCTGGAATTGCGGTGGCCATATTAGGTATAATCCTTATCCCCGTGGGGAACAATATCATCCGTGAGACRGTTACAAAGGTGAGTGTCAGCTTGCTAGAGGTGTAAACATTGTGGAGGTGGTCAATCAAATGCATGAGAGGTGGGCAAGAGAAACATAGAAATAAGAGGATTTCTAAGAGGTCCATTTAGGAAAAAGTGGTTTTCTGCTATGAGAGAGAGTAGATTCTAAACAGTAAGTGAAAGAAATATCTTCATTTGTTCAATCTCTTGCATTACTAGGTCATATTTTCCAAATACATCTAAAATGTTGACAGCCACTTTGGACATAACTTAAATAAATGAGTGAAAAGATTGCTGCTTTACCTAAAKCCAGGGCACTGTACAGAAAGAGTCTGTCTGGTGAATGCAGGAATCGGTCATCGAGCCTGGGACCACAGCCTGGGACAACTGGGTGTCTGCAGACGCACCTGTGTACAGACAGTTCTGGCTCTTCGACGTGCAGAACCCACTGGACGTGGTGGAGAATGGGTCAAAGCCAAAATTGGTGGAGAAAGGGCCCTACACATACAAGTAGGTCCCTACTCACTCAAATGTCTCTAAAAGATCCACAACATGATGTATATACGATGTGCATCATCTCTGTTAGGTGATTTCAACGCTGTATAGAGGGAAGAAACCTATGGTGTTGTTCATCTCCACTTTGTATTCTAAATATATTTGGATGATTTTGAATTATAAATTGCACTTTAATATCTACAATTCATATAGATGAAAAGAAAACACCTATATTTTACTAAATCTAATCTAGAATCTAATCTAATATGATATAATGTACGAGAGATTAAAAGTCACTGGGTGAGAAAGCAGGAGAACGAAAGGGAGGGTGGGTGCCACTCGTCCGTGTGTCTCTCTCTACCCATCAGGACGCGGTACCTGCCCAAAGAGAACATCACGGCCAACCCAGAGAGCCACACCATCTCCTTCCTGCTCCCTGCGGGGGCCATATTTGAGCCCTCCATGTCTGTGGGGTCTGAGGAGGACAGTGTCACCTCCCTCAACCTGGCTGTGGCTGTAAGTGGGTGACACATCATTACCTTGTGATGGCTCTCTACCTGTCTGAGTGGATATTGTGTATTCCACCTCTGTCGGGGTTACTTTGTCTGGAGTAGAGAAACGGGACAACAAGGAGAGCTGGGGTTGAAGGGAACCAAGTGTCTGGAATGTATGAGCACAGCATAAATTATGGGGCCCTAGCTTTTACTGTTTTTACAAACCACAACTTATTTAGTTGTGAGTCTGGCTGTGGTGGTCTCAGTGTTATAGTGAATGTTTGGTTGAAGTGCACATGTACAGTGCCTTAGGAAAGTGTTCAGATCCCTTGACCTTTTCCACATTTTGTAACATTACAGCCTTATTCTAACATTGGATTAAAAACTTCTTATGGCTGCAGGGGCAGTATTGAGTAGCTTGGATGAAAGGTGCACAGAGGTGCCCATATTAATCAGCCTGCTCCTCAGTCCCAGTTGCTAATATATTTATATATAAAACATTTATCATGTATTTTCTGGTTTCTGTTGACCCCAACATGGCGGCTAATTTGGCTATTGTTCTGAGCTCCGTCTCAGATTATTGCATGATTAGCTTTTTCCGTAAAGTTTTTTTGAAATCTGACACAGCGGTTGCATTAACGAGAGGTATATCTATAATTCCATGTGTATAACTTGTATTATCATCTACATTTATGATGAGTATTTCTGTTGAAACGATGTGACTATTAAAAATCACTTGATGTTTTTGGAACTAGTGAATGTAACTAGCCAATGTAAACTCAGATTTTTTGTTATAAATATGAACTTTATCAAACAAAACATGCATGTATTGTGTAACATGAAGTCCTATGAGTGTCATCTGATGAAGATAATCAAAGGTTAGTGATTCATTTTATCTCTATTTCTGCTTTTTCTGACTGCTATCTTTCGCTGGAAAAATGGCTGTGCTTATTGTGGTTTGATGGTGACCTAACATAATCGTTGGTAGTGCTTTCGCTGAAAAGCATATTTGAAATCGGACACTATGGTGGGATTAACAACAAGAATACCTTTAAAATGATATAAGACACATGTATGTTTGAGGAATTTTAATTATGAGATTTCTGTTGTTTGAATTTGGCGCCCTGCACTTTATCTGGCTGCTGTCATATCGATCCCGGTAGCGGGATGCAGCCATATTAAATCGTTTTTCCCCCTCATCAATCTACACACAACACCCCATAATGACAAAGCAAAAACAGCCTTTTAGAAATTTTAATATCACATTTACAGAAGTATTCAGACCCTTTACTCAGTACTTTGTTGACGCTACAAGCTTGGCACACATATATTTGGGGAGTTTCTCCCATTCTTCTCTGCAGATCAACTCAAGCTCTGTCAGGTTGGATGGGGAGCATCGCTGTACAGCTATTTTCAGGTCTCTCCAGAGATGTTCGATAAGGTTCAAGTCCGGGCTCTGGTTGGGCCACTCAAGGACATTCAGAGACTTGTACTGAAGCCACTCCTGTGTTGTCTTGCCAGGTTTCCTCCAGACGTGACACTTGGCATTCAGGCCAAACAGTTCAATCTTGGTTCCATCAGACCAGAGAATCTTGTTTCTCATGGTCTGAGACACTTTAGCTGCCTTTTGGCAAACTCCAAGTGGGCTGTCATGTGCCTTTTACTGAGGAGTGGCTTCCGTCTGGCCATTCAACCATAAAGGCTTGATTGGGGGAGTGTTGCGGAGATGATTGTTTTTCTAGAAAGTTCTCCCATCTCCACAGAGGAACTCTAGAGCTCTGTCAGAGTGACCATAAAAAATCCTTCGACCTCATGGCTTGGTTTTTCTCTGACATGCACTGTCAACTGTGGGACCTTATATAGACAGGTGTGTGCCTTTCTCAATCATGAATGTACCACAGGTGGACTCCAATCAAGTTGTAGAAACATCTTGGCCTCCCAAGTGTCGCAGTGGTCTAAGACTGTGCCACTAGAGATCCTGGTTCGAGTCCAGGCTCTGTCGCAGCCGACAGGGAGACCCATGGGGCGGCGCACAATTGTCCCAGCGTCGTCCGGGTTAGGGGAGGGTTTGGCCGGCAGGGATGTTCTTGTCCGATCGCGCACTAGCAACTCCTGTGGCGGCCTGGGCGCAATGCACTCTGACCAGGTCGCCAGGTGTACGGTGTTTCCTCCGACACATTGGTGCGGCTGGCTTCCGGGTTAAGCGGACATTGTGTCAAGAAGCAGTGCGGCTTGGCTGGGTTGTGTTTCGGAGGATGCACAGCCTTCCTGACCTTTGTCTCTCCCGAGTCCGTATGGGAGTTGCAGCGGTGGGACAAGACTAACTACCAATCGGATACCACGAAATTGGGGAGAAAAAGGGGGCTTTCAAAAAACAAAAAAAGTAAAGAAAATAAAAAATAAATAAAAAGGATGATCAGTGGAAACAGGATGCACTTGAGCTTCATTTCGAGTCTCATAGCAAAGGGTCTGAATACTTATGTAAATAAGGTATTTCTGTTTTTATATGTTATATATTTGCAAATTAAAACCTGTTTTGCTTTGTCATTATGGGGTAATGTGTATAGATTGCTGAGGAGTTTTTGTATTTAATCCATTTTAGAACAAGGCTGTAACCTAACAAAATGTCAAGTGGTCTGACTACTTCCTGAAGGCACTGTAGATAACAGATCGGGACATTTGTATTCTATATGTTCAAGGATCTATGAGGTTAGAGGCAATAATACAACCATTTGTAGGACACAGCCCTCTCTCGCATGTCACCACATCAGTCATAAAACATTTCTGTTGTAATCCTCTATCTGTATGAATCTGTAATATGCAGGTGTGCTGACATTATGTAATGTACTCGTTTTGAATAATGGAAATGCAACTTCCTTTTTCTTCTCCTTCCTTTCAGGGTGGGTACAAGTTGTTTCCCCCATGGGCACTGGAAGCTGCAATAAAGTTAAACAATGTCTCACTCTTCCAGCGACGGACAGTGAGGGAAATACTCTGGGGTTACAAAGACCCCATTCTGAAAGGGACACTGGGCCTCTTTTTTCCTGTAAGCTCACAGCATATCATTTTCATACACCTTCCCTATATAGAATAATACAAATTCTTTATTTAGTTTTATATGTACATTATTCCAAAAAATACCAATCTACATTATTTATGTGACATTCACTGAGAATGTAGGAATAACTTAATGAAATGTAATGTTGTGTAGCTACCTAACTGTACTATGGTGTGATGTGCTGTTTCCTCAGTACAACGGCACCTATGACGGGCCATACAGTGTCTTCACAGGCAAGGATGACATCTCTAAAGTGTCTATCATTGACAGCTGGCAGGGGGAAAAGTGAGTATCTTGAGCCTCAACACACTAAAGTTGGAGAGTTGTTGTTGAGGGTTGAATCGAAATAGTGCAATGAGTACACACTAACCTTCCCCCCACATCATAACAGGGACCCATGATGTAATTCTCTTACCGTTATTCCGTTACCGGATGTAAATCCACTTCACCTACTGTAATATCAATAAAAAAAATAAAAAATAAACTGTAATTCTGTTAGAAAAATGTGCATCTGCACAGTTCTAGTAAATGTGTTTTTGTGACATTTTTTGTGTAAATTGTTCAAAGTAGTCCTTGTGCATAGAGTTGCATGGTTTGTTATTAAACTTTGAAATCAATGCTTTTTGTTTGGCATACATTTTAAAGTTAAACATCTGAGTCTGTTACCGTTATCGTAGGGTCCATATTGTCAATTCAGTCTAATGGCGTCATGGATTTACAGCATCATCTGTAGAATTCTCCTGGCAAACCATGTAAAACCACAGGTCTTTGGTGAGTGTAGGCAGGCGCGGACTGGCCATCTGGTATTTTGGGCAAAAGCCAGATGGGCTGGTCCATTTGTAGCCCAGTAGGCCTGTCTAACTATTTTTTTTTGTGCCCCAAATAATTATCTGGCTAATAATGGGAGCCTCAAAGAAAAAAAATAGGCCGGTGTGGGGGCCTCAAGGAAAAAAATATGCTGGTATGTTTGAAATGCCAGGGCCAAATTATTGTCCCAGTCCGCCCTTGATCGTAGGCAGTTTTTGTCTGGGTCGTATTACCCAATAACTGATGGCTTTACTGATGAGCCCATTTCTCTCTAATAGAAAGGTGTCTTTCTGGAACAACACATACTGCGACATGATCAACGGCACAGGTACAGTCACTCAAATACCCAGGCAGCAGACAACTTGCATTGCATCACTGTCTTGTTGAATTACATTTTACTCTATCATCACACAACCGAAACATTTCAAATGCGTAAGAAATCAATTAAGAACACTGGAGAATCCTTACTAAGTCATCTTATACTGCCATGGTTAATACTGTATATTCAATTCTATGTTCTTTACCATTGTTCTGACTAACTTTACCCTTGTTCTGACTATTTTCATCAGATGGCTCGTCATTCTCTCCCTTCCTGGACAAGAAGAAGCCTCTGTACTTCTTCTCCCCTGACATCAGCAGGTGGAGTGATCTGTTCTTCATTTACCTATTGGGGTGGATAGTAATGTTCAGATCTCATGTAGACTGTGGTGTTATGGTAAACAAAGACAAGTGGAGATGATAACTGATTTAGGTTTTGCAATGGCCCTAATTTGTAAAGCAACTTCTATCAGCTTTAATCCTGTTCACTGCCATCATACAGCCAATAGAAATGTACTACTTGTTTATCATACCCCTTAAAGTCTGGAAGGGACTTTTCACTATGTCCTTTGGCCTAATATTCACAGATACTGTAGTCAGATCTGGAGCCATATGCAATGAGCATCTCAGAATAGTGCTGATCTAGGATCCTCCCTCCATGCAATCTTATTCATTAATCTAAAAGGCTGAACTGATCCCAAATCAGCACTCCTACTCTGAGAAGCTTTATACATACATTAGGGCCCCTGATCTTTTATTCCCATCCTCACTTTTGAAGATGCCTTTCTAATCATGACCACAAGAGGTCAGGGCACGGCAAAAACAAAGAGCCTTGTCTCCTAAAAGCACTGTTCTTCAATGTCTTCAGGTCTGTGTCAGCTGAGTATGAGAGGAGCCTGGACCTGAAGGGGATCGAGGTGTACCGGTTCAAACTGCCCCCGCTCACCCTAGCCTCCCCTGCAGTCAACCCAGACAACCAGTGCTTCTGCACGGACRCCGTGGTCACTAAGAACTGCACATTGGCCGGAGTCCTGGACATCAGCTCCTCTCGTGGTGAGGGACACGGGCAACAGTCACTAACTGGTTCCTGCACTGCTGGACATCAACCGGATGCAAATAATAATATGGTCTAATGATCTATTAGCACTGTATGAATGGCACAGAAGTCTAATAAATTCATATTTTAGTCATGTTAGCAGACACTCTTATCCAGAGAGCTTAAGAGCAATAAAGGGTTAATATCAACTAGCATTTACTGCAGTTCCGTTCACTATAAGCAGGTCCAAGAGTTATTCCTGGTCAGGGAATACTGTGGGTTCTAAAGGTACTGTATGCATGTCCTGTGTACAGTACCAGGTGATAACGTGTCCACCTTTGATATTCTCAACCAGGACAACCAGTCTACATCTCCTGCCTCACTTCCTGTGGTAGTCCATACCTGGTTGAAGATGTGGAGGGCTTGGTCTAGTGAGGAGCATCACGTCAGTTCCTGGATGTGGAACCGGTGAGAGCCCTGCATCCATTCACCTTTCACCTCTGATCTCTAGGATATGTCCAATGACTTCCCAACTATGCAGTCTTCTGTGCATATGCTAACGCTGCCCAAAAAAGTCTCGCACGGCTGTTTATGGTATTCTTGTGTGTTCTCTCAATAAGCGACATCCCCTGCTCTCGCATCTATTTAGATTTTGGACAGATCCTGATTGTCTGTTGCTGGCGTGTACAGTACAGTAGGCCTAACTGCTGTGGGAATAAATGTGTTTGGTGTTTGTTTCCGTCAGACACAGGGTTCAGGTCTGAGGTTTGCAAGAGACTGCAAGGTGAACATGATGTACGGCCCTCCAAGATCATCACGTAGGTTTAATGTCTTTTTAATATTTTTCCCGTATCTTTACTATTGCATATACAGACCACTCATCCAGGATAATCTCTTCTCATTACATATTCTCAGGGTGTTAAAGAAGTGAAAAGATACACCATACTCCCTATAGTTTGGCTAAACGAGGTAAGTCATTTGAGCTGTGACTTCTGCTGCCAGTCTTCCTTCTAAAACGTTTTAACTTGCGTTTGTTATTGCATATTTTCCAAAGTATTTTCTAAGTATATTAACCTCTCGTTCTGTAATTGCTATACTCCAACGACTGCTGTTTCTACAGACGGCATCCCTGGATGACGAGACAGCGGACAGGTTTAAGAAGGAGCTGTTATCTCGTGTTGACATGCTGGAGACGGTGCAGTTCACGCTGATAGGCTTAGGGTCAGCAGCCTTTGTGCTCTGCATAGTGGCACATTGTTTGGTAAGCAGAAACAACAGCAAGCTTGTGTGAGAGGGACAATGCTGCTGTACAACAGAGGAACAGCGGGGGTACAAGGATGTCAGTGTGCTGTAACTTGTCACTTTTAATATCATGCACGTTCATCATTTGTGTTATTTACAAATTCAAAATTCTCGCTCTGATACATAGCGAGGATATATTGTAGACATTGTGTGAGTTAGAACTTACTTTTTTTGTACAAATTCTTATAAACTGTTCTTTCATGTTATTGTAATTTGATTTGCACACACSTCCCTGCTAGATTTTGGTCAGGGATCTTGAAAGCTAGAATATACAGCGGTTGAAATTGCTATGACCTTAATGTAGCGGACATTCATGACTCCAATAAAAATAAATCAAGCTGATTCAAATGTATTCAACTTAATCTCATCTCACGCTGAAGTTGAGCCATGAATATCAATGGAGGCAGGAACGGGAAGGAAGTGAAGGTATTTTTTTATGATACCCTGCTTCTCAAGGGGTCTTAAGTAGGGTTATAACACGGTATGAGTCTAGCAAAACTGGCCCTCATCCCCATGGGAAGTAACCAGCTTAGGTTCTCTCATTGCTGGAACAAACCGCTCTTTTGTACATTTGAAGCCAAATTATTCAGTTTCCCTTTCACCTCATGTGGCCCGTAAATCAAAATGAGAGTGAAAACACCCCCATACGGATGATTATTCTGTGGTTTCTGCATGGCACTCGGGTTTGTTTGGTGAGAAAGCACTGATTTTGCCCTGCAGGAAACCTCTCTTAGTTTTAGGGGGTGTTAAATGACCATTTGCCAATTCCCGGGGCTCTTTGATACTTCTGTCTACTCTAGAGAGTACAGTAACAGTGGAAAGTGAGATTGAAGGAGACATCTTTACTTGCCTTAGCGCTCCTCAGCTCTCTCGCCTTCTCTGCACCAGTGCACTCTGTAAGGAAGCCATTTTCTTTATAAGCCATATTTTCTAAGATGTGTTTGAAAATTAATATTAAATACCGAATATGAATCTACAAATGGAAACTAACCAATATGTAATGCTAGTTCTAACAGCAGCTACTGATATCTTCATTGAAATATTCTGAAGGAAAGTAGGCCAATTTGTAAAATATTTAAACTTGTGGGTACCTAATAAATCACATTGTAAATCTATTCAACTATCACTTGGAGTCATTACATTGTTTCCCAGAATTCTTACCCATTTCCCATATCCACCCCATTTGCATGGGCAGCTTCTTCCTACCCATAATTGCCGTGTTCATGTGCTAGTCGGAACTAGGAAACTTACATTTTCGACTTGCTAAATGGTTGTAGTTATTATACACATGCCGCGTTCAACCAGTTAGCAAGATGGAAATTTCAGAGTTCCGACTAGCACATGAACACGGCAAATATCTAGCCAATAGAACAGTAATGTGATTGTTTTCAGTCATCATACAATTTCATCAGTGGAGGCTGCTGAGGGGAGGATGGCTCATAATACTGGCTGGAATGGAGTCAAAAAAATGGCATGGAAACAATGTGTTTGATGTATTTGATACCATTCCACCTATTCTGCTCCAGTCATTACCACAAGCCCGTCCTCCCCAATTAAGGTGCCACCAACCTCAGATGAATTTCATACATTCAATAAATCTATGTAATTCCTAAGCGTGACTGTAACCGGTGAAAGTGTATCACATCTGAAGAGATAAGTGAAATATGGGGACTTACTGCTCATTGGAATGATCCTGCTGTTCCTCTCCTGTCAGATTCATCTATGACTACTTACAACCAAAATGTATGAAATTCAAAGTACTTTCTAAATGCATTTATTCAGGCTGTCATGACGTTAATAAATAGAAATACACCAGTTTTATGATAACATGGAAATGACATTGAACATCACTATGACGACACTTTGTTAAAAGTTTGAATTGATCAAAACTTAAACGAGTCGTCAGTCTAGAGATTTATGTTAAGGAAAAGCCAGACCTTTAAAAAATATTTTGTCAAAATGAAATTATATCTCTACGATTTGCAGATACGGTCGAGAATATTTGATGAGATGTGTTAAATTATATACACTAGGGTCACATTCAAAAGCGCAGATCCACAAAAACTGGACACAATGACATAAGTTATGATGAAAATATAGAATGAAAAACACTCTGTACACATACCAACCATGAATATATCTACACAGACTATACTTCTGAGACAAACAGGAAAGAGCTATTCACACTTTATAAAACAGAGAGTGCCAATCTGACCATCGCACAAACTGTGAATTAAATGCATTATTCAAAATGATTKGAATGATATTCAAGTMAAATGMTCWTCATGATTKTTTTTGARCGTGCATGTCTGTCTTGCTGTACGTGAAATTAAAACTCAGTAAGGAGATTAAATATATCTCATCAAATCATGGATCAAGAAAATGCAAACCCCAAAATCAGAAGTGTATACATGCATGTACCTGAATACAAAAGCTAGGATGTGCGTGACTGCTATACTCCATCGGTATAAAACCAATCCAGCGATGTATTGCAAATAGCCACAAAGTTTAGATGGATTTTATATACATTAACATGCTTATGTGCTGACAACACAGTATCATACACTATCAAAGAGATAATGGAAAGATACTTGTACAGTATGGCACAATGTCCCGTACCATTTAAGAACATAAATATTCCAAGTAATGTGAATAAATACAGGAAAGAAGACAGAATGTAAGGATGCTGTGACCTAACATTTTACATGACCGTTGTCCTATTAAACGTGATGTTTAGAAAATGACTAAGGTAGGGTGGTCTTGCCTGTGTTCCTGTAATAAATTGAGCAGAATCCCTCCCAACGAAGGTTCTTTGCTCACACAGCGCTACATGTTCTAGTGTAACAGTACTGTCCATATGGGTGGCAGCTGAGCTGGAGGTGTACTTTGGCCTAGCCACTATGTTTTCATTTCCAAGGCTGGAATATTTTTTATTGGGACCACTTAGTATGGACAATATGCCCTTTGTATAGACAGTGCTGCCATTTTATCTGGTGTTAGGAGGGATAGAGTTCCTCCATAGAGACAGAGCTACAATGTGTACATAGAAACGGGTCATACAATGATGGATTTGTTTTGATCTTGGTGATAGCCCTGTCGTTTTGTCAAATGTAAAACTGTAACAGGTGGTAGTTGTAAACAGTGTTCATATGGATGAATATGATATGAATATGAGTCAATGTACAGTTGCAGAGCAGAGTGTAAACAGCTAGGGTGCTCCCTATAAAACATCCTTCTTGGATATGCAAATGAATATGCCAATGATTTCCCTACTCAAATCACAATCTTCACCATCTGTAACTCCAGGTTTGTTCTCCTTGGACCAGACATCCATTCATATTAAGCCATTACATGCTGCCTGATACATTTCCCCATTCTATAAATGTCTATACTGCAATATACTACATTACTGCTATCAGACCATTGCCTACTGTATAGCGTGACTACAGTATACATGTGTGGCAAGTATTATCATACAACTACGTGAGCAGCAGTGAATGCAGTAAGTCATCCTGTGTATGTAGCCTAAGACACCTGAACCTGATGCCTAAATCCACACATCTCCATGTGTCCTGATCCAGGGTCAGGGATTACACCTCTGTCTAAATGGCGAGTGTGACAGGATGTGAGGTGTGTATGTATATCACAGTAATCTGGTCAGCGTACCTCATGCATATAAGACTACAGACAGCCCCAGGCAGGGTGAGTCCCACTTCCTCCTTGTAAACCTATAGTAGCTAGAGCTGGGGAAGCGTTCAGTTCAGGTCCATTACCTCTGGGCAGGGTGGGAGCTCGGGGGTTGTGTGTGTGGCCAGGTGTGTGTGTTCATGTATACCCCCCTCTCCACAGCCCTAAACCCCTTGTCTCCCCCAGTCAAACATCATCAGGCAGTTCCAGGTGGTTCCTGCGGTTGCGGCTCTTCCGGAGGTCTAGCAGGGGCTTGAGCTTGGCCATGTCTCCCCGGAGAGGAGGCCCTCCRRTCYMKCCCTTCTGCTGCRTGGCCCCCTGRAYGCTCTGGAGCTGCTTTCTCTCCTTACAGTACTGCTGTARGGCCAGGCTCTCTGCAGGGCTGAAGGCTGAGAGCAGGGCCTTGGGGTGCAGGGTGCTGGCCCAGGCCCAGGGAGACTGCTGCTTGTCCATCAGCACTGACACCATGGCCTCACTCAGGACACGCAGGCGGAGCTTGGCCACGGTGCGCTTGAAGGTGTTCTCTGTGGCCAGGCAATAGTACAGGCCCTGGTCGGACAGCTGAACGGAGCGGATGAGCAGGCCGTGGTCAGTGGCAACCACACGGTCACCCAGCTTCACCTGGCAGGGGGAAAGAGAGGTGTCAGCAGAATGGTCTTAATTGTCCTATAGAATAACACATTATCCCACAGCATGATCTATAGTCAAGTAAATCGAGCAAAGACAAATCAACTTAAAGTGGCACTCCAGTCTCCTTTTCACCTCATTTAACACTGGATTTACTTAACGTAAGGCACATCTCAATAGGTGGTCTAGATATTTCATGACATAGCACAAGGAAGGGGGGAGGCTTTCCTCTTTTGTTCTCTATTGTTCCTCAAGCAATGGGGAGGCCCATGACATCACGACTTCCCATCAGCCATGAATGTCCTGCTCCTTGAAGTTTGCAGTTGTGTCTAAAAAACACAATTTAGCTGAAAGCATACATTTTTTACCCTCTAGTGTGTCCTTTACTGTATGTATACTGGGGATATCGATTTTCAACAGTAAAAGGTCAAACATCGCTGGAGGACGTCTTTAAACAGTTCACCTGGAGTACTCTTTCATAGAATCTCTGATATAAATATTATGCATGAGCTATAAACAGCGAAATCTGTAAAAGATGTGAATCTTTATCAAAGAGCAGGTTCTCTCTTTGCACAGCCCCGTATCATTTCTCATGGCCTGATGGGCAGCAGGAAGTCTTAGAGGGTGTCAGTAATGTGAAATGTTTCCCCCGTTGAGAATAGACTCATTAGTTAGGTCACATCTGATCTACAGTATATCACTACCTTGTTACACAGACAATAAATACTTTGCAACGTCATCCCCGAGGCGTGACGTGTTTGAAATAATATCAGATCACTAACATGTCATCACAATCAAAGGATTGTGTCGAATGCATTGATCTAGTTCCAACTAGATCAAGGCATTCGACACAATCCTTCGATTGTAATGACGTGTTTGATATTGTAATCGACCGTCAACAGCCTTTGTACTCAGTCCCGTGTGTTACTGACTGAGGAACAACGATACCTACTCAATCCTCCTTCACGTCATGGGATTACATTTTTGTCTAAAACGTCATTGATTTGCAAGAAACTGGAGTCGGAATTGAGCCAGCTCTGACGTTGAACACACAGAATGAATCATTCCATTTCTATGGTTCAACCCAGCTTCTCAATTGACTTTGACTCGGGAAGTTGTTGTCTGACCTCTTTCCTCCTGTCATTGTCTCTGTGGATGAGCCAGCGGACGGAGGCCTGAGGGGACTTAGGAAGACACTCTAGGAAGGTGGTGTTGTTCTTTACCCCATACTGGGTCATCTCCACCGCGTTCCTGTACGCTGAAACAAG
>NC_036840.1:2959171-2962333 GCF_002910315.2 Salvelinus sp. IW2-2015 | reverse complement strand
CCGAATCTATGTTAGACTCTTTTAGAGTAAAATGAGTACAGCTGGGATAGACTAGCCACATAACAAATGAGTCGAGGAAATCAGATAAATGGATAAGCACACCAATGCCCGCTGTTGGCAAATTCAACAGAGCTGTGGGTTTCTCAGGCATTTGGTGCATGTTGGCTGGATGTTGTCATACCTTTCAGGTTGAATCCTCTGCACTGAGTCAGTGGGTTGCCATGGATGATGTCCTGTCTTCTGCTCCTTCTGTATAGAAACCATAACCATCCATAAATATTTCCAATGCCACAATACAGTACCATATCTATATATATATATACACTATGTACTGTGAAGTGGCCTAACCGTTGAATCCTGTCAAATATATTGTATATCTAGTTTCATTGCCTACATAAACTAGTTGGAGAATAAATACCTTTCACAAAGCCCAGTAGCTTAGAAACATGGTTATACCAACCCTCCAGCCCATTATGAAAATCTCATAATATCAACAGTGAGGAAGGACCACTGAGCCAGACACAGCGGTGTGAGGAACATTTGACAGTGTTATTCCACCATATGGTTCAGTCGCATCCCATCCAACAGCTACAGGGAGAGAGCTTAAACAGCAGGCACATTTCCAGCAGGATTTCTGTGGAGTAAAGGGGCAGAGCCTCTGTTCGATAACCAAGCTATACTTGAACTGTGGTTGACTGAAATGGCAGCTGAGCAGCCGGTGAGGAGGGAAACCAGAGGGGGGACTGTTCAAAGTAGAACGGTATCACTCACTGTGCTACGGCTGTGTTATAGCTATGGTTGGATCAATTCAAGAACACATGGTGTATACACTGAGTATACCAAACACAGACAAGGAACAGGACAGGAACAGTGTCAGAACAGGGGGAACAGAACGACATGGCAACAATAATGCTGAAGCGGGGAACAACCTCTGGAACAGACAGATATAGGGGAGGGATAATGAATGCAGGTGATTGAGTCCAGTCGAGCCCAATGAACCGTTGATGCGTGTGACGAGGGAAACAGGTGTGTGTAATGATGGTGGCAGGAGTGTGTAGTGCTGGGCAGCCTGGCAACCTCGAGCGCCAGGGAGGGAGAGCGGGAGTAGGCGTGACAATTATTTATACACAGGAAACTGTTGAGCGTGGAAACCCCAGCAGCGTTGCAGTTCTTGACACAAACCGGTGCACCTGGCACCTACTACCATACCCCGTTCAAAGGCACTTAAATCTGTTGCCTTGTCCATTCACCCTCTGAATGGCATACATACACAATCCATGTCTCACTTGTCTCAAGGCTTAAAAATCCTTCTTGAACCTGTCTCCTCCCCTTCATCTACACTCATTGAAGTGGATTTAACAAGTGACATCAATAAGGGATCCTAGCCTTTACCCGGATTCACCAGGTCAGTTGGTCATGGAAAGAGCAGGTGTTCTTAATGTTTTCTATAGTGTATGTTATCATTCCGACCTGCAGATACATTGTATAACCAGCCTAATACATTGCCTTATACCAGTGGAATAAACTAGCTAAGTAATTACAGTAACAGGCTAGGACGTGCATGCAGGTTCCTCCTGCAGGCAGAGGAAGGTCGTTAGTGATTGGAGCCACCTGGGCTCAGGGTATAAACTGCTTCACTAATCACTTCTCTCTCTCTCTCTGCTCCTCCAGGTATGATCCTGTTTTGTTTGTTCCTTTGTAGTTTTGCATAGTTTTCACTCAGTCATATTCACACACACCGATTCACGCATCCATGCACTTTACATACACCCTACATTATGATACTTCCACACCTCATTCCTTTTTCTTAGTTTAAAGTTAAGTGTTTGGTTTATAATAAAGAACATTTTTAATTGGCCTATACCTGTTGTTCGTGTCCCCTCATTTTTGTCACAGGCTATGAGCCGGCTTGTGACACTATGTATATCTTTGGGAAAACCAAACAAACAACTAAGAGCTGTATAATGACTTGTCTTTATTCCCAACTAAGTCCCCATGAATAACACCTAAGCTATGTGAAGTGTTGCCCTATACCGTAACCCTTAACAACCTGGGTCCTCAGCACCAATGTTTTACGGGTAAAAGCAGACTGCACCATAGAGTGGAATAACACTGTCAAATGTTAATTGTGCCGCTCGGTTTGCTTTAGAGTGGTCTTTTCTCACAGTTGGTGTTGTACTGTTGATGTTGACCCAAACCAGGGTCTGTAGTACCGTACCTCTTGCCAGTGGGGTAGAAGCGGGAGCAGCTCAGGCCGTCCCAGGCACAGTAGGGGTCTCTGGCCAGGCAGCAGTCGGCGCAGGCTGAGCCGTAGGCATGGCAACGGTGCAGAGACACTTGGGACACGCCGTGCTCTGAACTTACGTACAGCTGTTGCTGCAAGGCAAAACAGTTCAAATGTCAACCACACTGTTTGTTTTAATAAGTGGAAGAGTGACTTAACTAAGTTAAGCTCATGGACAATTATGGCTTATTAGCTGGCTTTCCGGCTGAGTCACAATTTTAATGCAGAAAATAAACRATTGCATTAGGCGATAGCAATGAGCTAATCAGAAGCATTTTGAAACAATATTGAGATACATTAAGCACTGCTTGRATYTACTAACRTTTTTGGAAGATATTCTCAAGTTTGTCACTGGAGCTTGGTTCTGGGAAGAGAGAAACATGCCACAATGTCAATAATCTTATGTAACAAATGTTGTGACCCAATGTCATAAAATAACAGTAATGGACCATAATAACTTTCTTATCTTATTCATTTCATACCTAAGCATAGACTGTAGGTGTGATTGAGCTAGTCTTGTTGCACACGGAAATCTTAGGAATGCATTTGGTCCTTTACATTCTGTGTAGGGATCTTTTTACCAACACTCAGGTTATTACACATCCTATTGAATACAATCACCTTCACCGCGCGCACTAGTAGGAACACTATGTGAGATCTCTAGACATGTAAAACTACACTAGTGGGAGACCGTGTCGTCCAGCGTGCAGAGAGAGATTAAGCTTGGTGGCCTTGATCACACGATAACTTGCTTTGTTTATCAGGCTGAGATAAACCAGAGCGTGTGAGGGTTGGTATGGATGACTGGCATCGCCCTCTAATGTCATGTATGCTTCCCCATCAGTCTTGTTGTGGTATAGTGCCGGGTCATCATCTTC
>NC_036840.1:2911395-2957667 GCF_002910315.2 Salvelinus sp. IW2-2015 | reverse complement strand
TGTTCTATTTCCACCGAAGACAGCGAGTTATCCTGAGTTCATATCCCCTCTGTAATAGTTGCTTATGAAACGCCTGCGTTATGGCATGAGAGAGCAGAGATGGATTAATGCAATATAGAATAAAATGGAATTAAGTGGGTTATGTTATATGAGGGATTGTGGTGGCGCCACCCCTGGTGACAGAGAGAACAGGTCGTTTGGCTGTCATGCTGGGGCCTGGAGATCTATTAGCATCCGTAGCCAACATGGATGCTCCATCTGGACGATGTCACACTCTTTACGAAGCATCCCACTCATGTAACCACCGCATTAGTCAGAGCTCTTTAAAGTGTAACTCTGATGGTTATGGAACACAAGTGGCGAGACGAGGAATATGAGAATGTTAGTCTGAGGGCATCCTGAACAGGCATCCTGAACAGGCATCCTGAACAGCTACTTGTGCGGATGTAGGCGATGTACAGGCTTGACGCTGTGCTGCTCCCAGCCTGTGGTGTGTGTATGTTGTGTGGTGGGATGGGTGCTAGTTGTCTCTAATAGAGCAATAAGGATGTACCGTTGAGTACACACCTGTGCCCAGGAAGAGGACCTGGTAGTGCCCGTCTGCGGCGGTCACCTGGTCACAGCGATGGAGGTGTACTTGTAGTCAGCTTGCGTTCTGACCACCAGGGCCCTCCTGCCCACGGGGTAGATAGGATTGAACATGACCGGGTGGTTCCTAACAAAAGTCACCACGTCGTCAGGAACTCCTTGGTGCTCTGAATGTGAGGGGTGAAGGCTCGCCTGGACACTGGAGGGAGGGGAAAGAGGAGAGATGCTAGAGAGGTGAATAAATCCCTACCACTCAACTCTGTGACAAAGGTACAGAAAGGAAAAGCCTACCCCTGACCCTGAACTCTGCTGTCCTCATCCTCATTGATAATGTTTCTCTGACCTTGTTTCCTCAACCACACCTGATAGACACAGTAGATACTGTGTGGGAGAACAACAAGGAACTGTACATTTGCATTGGAGAAATTGTCTTATTTTGAGTTCAATACAGATATTAGATCCTAAACTCACTGTTCCAGGCCGGGGGTAGGGGATCCGTCCCTGGTACGCCACCCACTGAAAGTTTGGCCATCTCTGTGAGCGAACGGCCGTTGAAGACTGTCAAGATGTCCGCCATGTTGTAGACACACACGGCCGAGCCCTTAAACACTGAGCTGTGGGAAACGACACACACACATTCCGGCGGTCAGTGTGATGTAGATAACTGACATCCCAGAATCCCCCAGATCCATCCAGTTAAACATCATAGTCCTTTAAACCCCGCTGTTCATAGGATATCCAAGCCATCAAATCCGGGTGAAGCTTACTGCCACCCACTTCGTCCTACCCAACTTGCCCCATTCTTGCTCCATTCCCAGAAGGATATGATGTGGTTTGGACCAGAGCATAAAAACCACATGACATCAGTAATACAGAGAGAGCCTTTGTTCAGCGAGTGAAACAGAGGAGAACGCCTGAAGGAGCAAAGAAAGAACACATTGTGCTGATAGGAATGACAAAGTTGCATAGAGACTACAGACTGTGTTGGAGATTCATATATATATATATAATAAGAGAGAGAGAGTGGAGAGAGAGAGCAAGAGAGACAGAGAGAGCAAGAGAGACAGAGAGAGCAAGCGAGAGAGAGAGCAAGCGAGAGAGAGCAAGCGAGAGACAGAGAGCAAAGCGAGAGACAAGAGAGCAAGCGAGAGACAGAGAGCGCGAGAGACAGAGAGCGCGAGAGACAGAGAGCGCGAGAGACAGAGAGCACGAGAGACAGAGACAGAGAGCACGAGAGACAGAGCGAAAGCAAGCGCGAGAGAGCGAGAGAGACAGAGAGCGAGAGACAGAGAGCGCGAGAGACAGAGAGCGAGAGAGACAGAGAGCGAGAGAGACAGAGAGCGAGAGAGACAGAGAGCGAGAGAGACAGAGAGCGAGAGAGACAGAGAGCGAGAGAGACAGATAGTGAGAGAGCGAGAGAGAGAGATTGCTTGGAGACATGGAGACTACAAGCTGTTTGTGTTGGCTATAGAGAGAGGATGAGTCTCAAATGGCCGGGTTAAAAGATACAAGTGTTTCCTTAGGATTTATGGAAGGGTCACGCTACAAGGTTGAGTAACCCTGATCTAGATACTGCCCAATTAGCCTTGATGATTGAAGAAATCAGGGTTGTATTCATTAGTGCACACCATAGCAAAATGTTTTGCAATGTAAAAAGAAACGTGTTTCTTATTGATAGTTCCCTTCCTGTTTCTGCGCATTTGCTTCCGTTTAGTTCCTAGTGAATACAAACCAGTGAGTACACATAACAGGCATCCATAGCCATCCTGCAAAAGCCCTGGATGATAAATAAAGTTATTGAACACATATAGTGTCTGAGTTACCATATACAGTAACAGTAGACCTCAGGAAACACCAGAGGTACTACATGGTGATACTCATACATAATGAACTTGCTGTCAACATTGCGAAAGGAAGCAGAGCCCACTAACTGCATTACTAGTACATTAGGAAAAGTGATCATTGAAATGCGAACAGTATGGTAAAGTTAAGTCAATGAGCCAAATACTGTAGTGCCAGAGGAGGCTGGTGGGAGGAGCTATAGGAGGATGGGCTCATTGTCATGGCTGGAATGGAACAGTAGCAAACACATCAAACATATGGTAACCACATGTATGACTCCGTTTCATTTATCCCATTACAATGAGCCCATCCTCCTATAGCTCCTCCAACCAGCCTCCTCTGGTACAACATGCAGGTCACTAGAGTGTGCTCCCAAGTCCCGCAGTGGTCTAAGACACTGCATCTCAGTGCAAGAGGCGTCACTGCAGTACCTGGTTTGAATCCAGGCTGCATCACATCCGGCCGTGATTGGGAGTCCCATTGGGCGGCGCACAATTGGCCCAGCGTCGTCCGGGTTTGGCCGGGGTAGGCCGTCGTTGTAAATAAGAATCTGTTCTTAACTGACCTGCCTAGTTAAATAAAGAAATTAAATGCTACAGTAAGGTGATACTGGGGGTCTCTATCCAGGAGCTCCTGTCATGTCTGCTTCATTCCTAATGATATCCGGTGCTGCCATGCCAGTCAGCATAGCCACTAAGGCTCGAGCAATATTACCATTGGCCTCACCTTGTGGACGTGAAGACGCCGAACACCAGGAGGCTCTTGGGGTGATCAGTTTCCAGCAAAAACACACTCTCTGGAAGGGAAAACACAACGTTGTGTTATGGAGTCAGCGTTCATCATGCACCTTATCGTTTAATACTCCTGGAACGGAAGAGTCTGAAGTGGAGATGAATTGAATGAATGTCCGTGTTGACAGACCTCCATAGACTCACAGAAGACTAAAATAATACTAAGGGATGAATTGGGTCACTCTGTTTGGATAGTCCGGAGTGTCATATTATCAACAAATGATCTGTTGAACAGCTACTGCTTGTTAGGTTTAGACTAAAGGTTAGGGTAAGGGTTAAGGTTGGGGATAGAGCTAGAAGATAGATTAAAATGTTACTAATAGTCTGTAGAGCATCTACAGGTGGACTAGCCAACTAAAGTGCAACCATGAATTATTTCAATACTGAGGAGCAGGTCAACAAACAGGTGTAAAGACCCTATTTATAATCCAAAACACCTGAGAATCTGAGATACATTGGTATTTGTAGAGACTGGCCAGGGAGATGTTTAGTTCTAGGTAAACAGGAGAAGTGGTTTGGGTTGGAACAGAATGTTCCAGGCCTTGGTGAACACAGTAGGTAGGTGTTGGCGTATTCCTCACCGAGCTCGTCAAAGTGTGTCTCGGTGCCGTCCTCCTCCAGAACTGAACACACCATCCGGGCCTTCAGGAACGTGGTCCACTTGTTCACCAGGCTACGCTGGCCACCTATGTCATTCTGTAGACGTTGAAAGAGATGCATGTTAATGTCTCAAGCATGCAAACATATGCAATGCACACACACACGTACACACACACTTCCTGAACACACACTTACAGGACACACTCTAGCGACCATGGTGTGGATGTTCTTGGTATTRCCACTGTTGTCCGTCAGTCTCTCCCGGGAGAAGAAATACAGTTTAGCATCGTTGGGATCCGATCCATCTGGGATTAACTGGGCATCTATGAAGATGGGTTCTATGGAAAGTAAATAAACAGGTTAAAATGTTATAGTATAACGTTCTGTCCATTGCCTCCAGTGTCAAAGTAGTTGAAGTACATTTGATGTACTAAATGTGGACCTCCAACTCCAGATGTGTTAGTGCAGGGATGGAACAAACGCCTGCCCAACCTCTAGCTCTTCAGGGTCACAGTTGGAGACTTCTGGTGTACATTACATGTGCTTCATATATGTTTCTGCTGTACGTGCTCACCACTCAGCCACTTGGAGTTGTGCTGGTCTGTCCTCACTGCGTTCCTCCTGGTGAGGCTCCTGAATATGGCAGCGTCCGTCCCCATGAAGTCTATGTACATGCCTGAGAACAGCTCCTGGTCTGGAACACAGAGACACATACAGGGCTGTGTTCATTATGGCACAACATGGAAGAAAATGAAGTAAAACAGGGAGGTACTACCTGAACTTGTCCACTAAGATAAGCTTGTTGTAATTTTCCATCTCAAAAAGTTGCACTACGGTGTGCCCTAATGAACACAACCCTGGATCATAGCTGAACCATCTTACTCCCATCTGACCAAACAGAACACTCTCTCCACCCCCCACGAGCTCTAAAGACTTGACAAAACACCAACACAAAAAAATCACTGACTATTAATGGCCAAGGGAACAAAAATGTGCATGTCTCAATTTCCATTGACAGCAATGGAAATTCTGGGTTCATATTCAATGGTGAAGGAATTTTTTCATTTAACTAGGCAAATTCTTATTTACAATGACAGCCTTTATTTACAGAGACAGTACATCACTGTGGACAGGGAATGGTGACAGTAAACAGTAATGGAGCCAACAGTGGATTTACAGCCATAGTGTTTGATCTCCCTGTACTCTGCTAATGAACCTGGCTGAGAGCCCGCACTCTCTCTCCCTTTCCTCTCTCCACACCCTCTGTGTATTTCATCATTCCATTACTCTGTCACTTCATCATTCCACCAGCCCCAGCCTAGCATGCAGCAGCATGTACTCTGGAGGTGTGGCTCAGGTCCAAGTGTGAGTGTTTGTATGTGGTTGGCTGCTCTGAGGGGAGCAGTGGTGTCAACATCCCCCAGACAGCACAGGCTCATATGAGGGGTTCAGTATGGAGATGGAGCCTTTTTATCTAGCCCAGACACAGGCCTGATTGTCCACTAGTCTGACTCAGAGGCCTTCTCTCTGCCACCACTGCACCTCCTCTCTGCCAACCCCCGCCTTGTGACCGGACGGCCCGGGCTTGAGGGGCTGATGATGGGTAGGGCTGCTGACGCCACGGGGCTCAGGTGTCAGAAAGGCAAGCTGTGCGTGCGACACGGTGACTCTGGCTATTTCGTCAGCAACTTGACACCCGTCAACCAATCAGAGACCATAGGACGACACAGAGTGACGAGGGTGTGCGGCCCGACCTACGGCAGGGTCACCCGATAAGGGGGATGGGGAGTCAGGTTAACCATGGGGTGGGGAAGTATAGCGATTTGGGTTTTTGTATGATGCGTCCTGCAGAGACATAAATAGTGCCAATAGAGGGACAGAGGAAAACTTACTAAGCATGACGGAGACAGTGTTGACTCTAGGATTGAAGGAGCACCTTCCCTTCCCAGATTCCGCTCTGGAGTCAATGTGGAACACTTGCTCCTGCAGGAAAAGAAAATGTAAATAACAGATTTTATATGGGAATTTGGTGGAATTCAACCCTCTGCTCTTTTTAGCAATAAATATGAGATTATGAGCATTCCAAATGTTCTCAAGGGAATCAAGAGTAAGGTTTTTTCCCTCCGGTTTAAAGAGTTACAAAACCAGCGCTGGGCTTTACCTTTACTGGTCTGCACGGAACATTAAAAGAACATTCCATTAGGGAGGAATGTCCTCCGATGGGCTGAGATGCTGTGGTTCCATCTCAGACCTGGCCCTCTGCCACCCCTCACAGTGAAATGGATCATCTGAATTTACAATCTCGGCGGTCAGCGGAAAATCCCCCCGGTTTGGTCCAACCCACACTTCGACAGTTCTGACTGGGGGAATGAAGGGGAAGGGGGTGCCGTCAGCCCAGAGACGTTCTCCAGAAAAGCGCGGCTGCTCTGCAAGTGGTGCATGAAGATTTCCCGTGGCTCTGGCGGCAATCCGTGGCCATTCATCACAGGGTCTGTACCGCGACACACTCACACAAAGGTGACCTGTCTGTGACACTGAAATCCTCCTCACTAGGCTCCCATACAACAATGTGACACACGCTTAGGGGCCAAAGAGCCCAGGGAGTTATGCGTCAAAGTCCCACAATAGCAGCTTGTTACTGTTAGCAAACCCAGTCTGAGAAACGATACTGACACATCCAAGCATTGGCGGATGGGAAAAACAGAGCAATGCTGCTTTTTAAACAAAACCCTAAATGACAGAAGACACCATACCGAAGAAAGAGCCTGGTTTCGAACTCTGTGCCGATTAGCATTTGGCAGGCGCTGCAGACTGCTGTAACTGCCAGTGAGTTCAGTGAGCGATTTTCTCCTGGAGGGGTTTCCCAGTCTCGTTTTCAGGGCCAGGTGGCCAGAGACCGGGGCAGACAGCTCCTCCTCTTCTACTCCATCCCTCTCTTCTCTGTCTCAGAGAGACTGGCACACAAGGCTAAACTCAACTGTCATGGCTGCTTTCCTGAGGATGTCTTGGATTAAGACAGACTTCCTCTTGCCCCAGATGAAACATAAAAAATCCGGCAGTTTGGTTTCAGAAGCAGAGGCGCCCAGCCGTAAACCTACCAAACTCTAGTTTCAGCAATAACCACATCACATATCCACAGGAATTTCCATTTGTATGAGAATATAGTGGTAGAGACTGTACTGTAGGTGAACTATAGCAAAGCTGTCATGGCCTGATTATAAGTCAAGGAGCATACTAACCTCTGGTCTCCTGCCCCTGTTGATGAAGGCACAGACAGGACTGTAGGCACCACTCCCACAGATGAACAGATGGGTTCTGTTGAACGGCTGGACCACCCGGATGAAGTTACCACATCCATGCTGCAGAGAGATGGTGAGGAAATTGGTTAGTAAATGTATGAAATCACCAAAGTATCCATACATCAGCCAATCAATCTATCATGCAATATTGCATGTTCAACAGCAAAATACTTCCAGACTGCAATTGTTGAGAAGGTCATAAAGCTAACAGTGGCCAAGTTGTGATTGGTCAGAGCCTATGCTTCATAAAGAGCAATTACACAGTTCCAAATGGTTAGCTACCAATGTTATTCCAACTTTCCTCACTTGCTACTTATATACTGTCATTAAGTACAATCATAATAGCTATTTCCAGTTTGCTCCCTGGCACTGGTAGAGTGGAAAAAAGGGTGTCAACAGTGAAGTGATATTTCGTCAAAGCCCCGTCTCCAGAGCTGAGTATATACTATATAGTCCAGAGCTGAGTATATACTATATAGTCCAGAGCTGAGTATATACTATATAGTCCAGAGCTGAGTATATATATTCCAGAGCTGAGTATATACTATATAGTCCAGAGCTGAGTATATACTATATAGTCCAGAGCTGAGTATATACTATATAGTCCAGAGCTGAGTATATACAGCCCTGTGATCTGATTACAGACCCAATCGAGATCTTTCCCTCTTCAGCACGAGGTGGGAGTGGCCGGAGCACTGGGCTTGGTGCGTAATAAAAACTCAGACCGCGGAGCGAGCCAGCGGAGGAGCACCCAGGGAGCCGTCAGGAACTTGGCCATCCCCACGGAAACGGAGCAGCTGCGCCCACTCACACTCCGCACACCAACTCCGCCGAGAAAAACAATGATACGTCCAACATTACACACCCTTCATTCCCTCTCGCTTTTTCACTTTCTTTCATTCCCTCTCCCTCTCCTCCTAGCAGATAAACACCCTTCAGACGACACCCTCCATCAACTCTACGCCCCCCACTGTCTGCTCATATCCAATAGCAGATTTACATATGAACTAATATCATGTCCCAGAGCTTGCTTGGGTTAACTATCCAGCCACAGCCCCCCTTCAGAGCCAGAGCAACTGTAGTAGGGGATTTAAAACCCGGCTGATGGCCTTTAAGGGAGGATCACACAGCGAGGGAACTTTTAAACATGGATTTAATCAATCTCAAGCTTTTATACATACAATAAAGGAATATTTCTCCCAAATGCCTCCAGTGCTTAACAATGTGTGGTCGTAGTCTGGAGGCCCGGTGACCCCGGATTCTATCGTAAGGAGGAATTGAATATATACACACATCGGGAGGGTAACCATAACAACCTGACAAGGGCTCTCGATTCAGGAAGACAAATAAAATGTCCGGGAGAAACTGCAGTATAAAAAACGTGTTTAAACAGAGAGAGAGAAAGAGAGAGAAAGAAAGAGCGAGTGAGAGGTAGAGAGAGACAGTAAGAGTAAAGCGAGAGAGAGGGGAGAGGCCGAGACTGCAAGATAGAGAGACCAGGCAGGGCTGCGAAAGAGAGGGATGGCAGAGTAGAGGCGGAGGAGAGAGGTAAGCCGACCACTGGGCTTCTCCACACAAAGACGCTCAGGCTGTCCACAGAGCTGGAGTCGTGACTCTAGGCAGCACTAATCACTCTCCACTGACTGGAAACAGCTTCTTCTCTACCCCTACAGTACAAGACTATGGTCCTACACTCTAGTACTGTACAAGACCGCAGCTCTCTGCCAAGGTGGCTGTTGTTACTAACTACGACTACTAGCTTCATAACAGTACACCACATGAATGCCTTTGAAGTCACAGTCCAAATAAAAACAGGCCAACAGTCCATTAAAAACAATGGAACAAAAACAGAATTTTTGTCCTAACATGCAAAACAGCCTAATTAGTTACAGAAAACTGAATCACCAGCTGCTGTTTTGAGGTTGTCGATGTTGTATATGCTAATACAACAGAGTTGCAGTAAGGGATCAGGACAGGTTATGAGATCTGTTGTCAGTCACAGTAGTTAGCATACTGCTTTGATGCTTGTTTATTTTCTCTGGGTGGATTTGAGCAGTCCTATGCCTCATTCGTCTATCAACTAACATAAGGAATGCCAGGAGGAGTCAATGACTCTCCTCAACTCCACATCTGCAGCCCCACGTGTTTGGAACCCAGGATGCTAACACATGCTAACACATGCTAATGGAGAAGGACCAGAGACATCATCAGTATAGTGTGTTCATTCATTTAGTTAGCGGTTAGCATCACACATGACTTTCAGTGGATTTAGTTAGCGGTTAGTGCTACATATTGAGTGTAAGTGTTCTTACCGTGGGGTCCTTGCCAGCCATTTGGCATTCCTCAATCTTGCTAACAGATGCAGGCCAAAACACCTGGTGACAAACACAGAAATCAGCTTCATTAGGGACCATTGCACATCCTGGTCTTGGAAAGTTGGGAATTTTTTTTAACCCAGAAACAATGGACAGCTTGTGGAGCGGAAGGAAGGAAGAGAACATATTGAACAGAAATAAACAAACTCTGAAGCAAACTGACAAACTTCACTCACTGTAGTCACTTGCTAATAGGGATGCCCTACACTGTAGTCACTTGCTAATAGGGATGCCCTACACTGTAGTCACTTGCTAATAGGGATGCCCTACACTGTAGTGACTTGCTAATAGGGATGCCCTACACTGTAGTGACTTCCTAATAGGGATGCTCTTCACTGTAGTGACTTCCTAATAGGGATGCTCTACACTGTAGTGACTTCCTAATAGGGATGTTCTACACTGTAGTGACTTCCTAATAGGGATGCCCTTCACTGTAGTGACTGCCTAATAGGGATGCTCTACACTGTAGTGACTTCCTAATAGGGAGGCTCTACACTGTAGTGACTTCCTAATAGGGATGCTCTACACTGTAGTGACTTCCTAATAGGGATGCTCTACACTGTAGTGACTTCCTAATAGGGAGGCTCTACACTGTAGTGACTTCCTAATAGGGATGCTTCTTCACTTATGACTTCCTAATAGGGAGCTCTACACTGTAGTGACTTCCTAATAGGGAGCTTCTCACTGTAGTGACTTCCTAATAGAGGCTCTACACTGTAGTGACTTCTAATAGGAGGCTCTTCACTGTAGTGACTTCCTAATAGGGAGGCTCTACACTGTAGTGACTTCCTAATAGGGAGGCTCTTCACTTTAGTGACTTCCTAATAGGGATGCTCTTCACTGTAGTGACTTCCTAATAGGGAGGCTCTACACTGTAGTGACTTCCTAATAGGGATGCTCTTCACTGTAGTGACTTCCTAATAGGGATGCTCTTCACTGTAGTGACTTCCCAATCATGATGATAACTTGTCTCCAGTAAACGCTATATTTCCAATCCCGTGAGGAGCTTGAAGGGTCTAATGCTGGGAACGTATCAGGCAATTACTTTGCAAATGGATGTGCTACAGCTCTCTCTGGGGTAAACTAAATGCATTCCCATCTGTTCTGCTCTTCACGCCTGTCAGTTATAGACAGGATAGCTCCCTCACTGCACACAGAGATACAATTAGCATGGAACTTCTGTTACAGAATCACAGAGCTGCATCAAGCACCACTAATATATGTCATATTTTGCTCCATGAAATGGGTGTGATCTAGCATATAAAATGTACGATATTTTAACTTAATTACCACCATTACTGCTCTTGTATAATTAGCCTAATGTATTCAGCCATGATCTGCCACATGCAAGGAAAGCTAAATGAGATCAAGGTAATTTTGTCTCCTTTAGTGAGAGTTTGATAAATAGGATGGAAAGTAATAGAACTCACGTTGGTATCGGACAGAGAGTTATGAGTCATCACACCATCATACTATAAGGCAGATGAAGTCAGTATCCTGCTATATCCAATCCAATACTTTCACAACAAACAATGATCAACTAAACATTTCCCTGATGCTGTAAAGAAAATCTTAGCAGTTTAACGGACTGCTCAGAGGACCTCACCTTGAGTGTCCCATGGGTGATGTTGTTGATGTCCATAGACAGGACATGGTCCTTACAGCCTACATACATCCTGTCCTGGTCCTCATCCATCAACAGGATCCTGTAGTCCATGGCCTTGTCTGACAGACTGTAGTACTCCACCGTCTGGGAGGCCTGCAGGTCTGTGGGATACAAACAGACAATGTTATGGTGGGAAATAATGAGGAATCTGTAGCGTTTACAGCAGGACTATACCAAGTCAGCTAACACTGACTAAACAAGTGCATAGAAGGTGATTGCATTTGTTTTGCAATGCATGCAGTATATTCCACACAACACAACTTTCCAGACACTTTATGAACACTGGACAGTCATGGTGAGCAAAATAAATCTGTGGAAAAACCATTTACTTGGTTGTCTCTGACCGACCAGCTACTGTAAAAGCCCGTATTGTCCTAAAGCTAGAAGGGAGAAGTAAACGTCCTCTGTCTCTAAGCGTCCAGAGCTCTCCATCCAAACCATCAAAGGCCTTCACTGTCTATGCCAAGCTCATGCATATTCATCACTATTGACATGGGGCAGGAATGGAGGAGTTGAGAGCAAGTTGATCCTTCTTCCTTTGTCTTCTCTCTAATCAACAAACAGGCTGGCTGTGCTCTCCTTCAGGCCTTCAGGCTAAAATCACTTTTCATTACTCTATTCAATAGTATTGCTTTTGAGGTCGAGGCCCTTTAATCCTGAATGAAAGCTGTTTTCCAGTGCCTCTCCTCCCCCTCTCTTTCTGATCATGGATGTGTGTTTACCTTTATTCCATACAGCAACAGCACTAGAGTTGTTTACATGAATAAGTACCATTTCCCACACCTCTTCACTCTATTGATCTTGACATAACTCTATAAGCATCCTCACATCCTTATTTTTTTTTACTTTTACCCCCTTTTTCGTGGTATCCAATTGATATTTACAGTCTTGTCCCATCGCTGCAACTCCCGTACGGACTCGGGAGAGGCGAAGGTCGAGAGCTATGCGTCCTCCAAAACCCAAGTCAACCAAGACGCACTGCTTCTTTGACACAAAGCCTGCTTAACCCAGAAGCCAGTCACACCAATGTGTCAGAGGAAACACCGTACACGTGTATGCGCCCAGCCCGCCACAGGAGTCGCAAGAGCGCGATGGGACAAGGGCATCCCTGCCGGCCAAACCCTCCACTAACCCGGACGACGCTGGGCCAATTGTGCTCCGCCCCATGGGTCTCCCAGGCGCGTCCGGCTGCGACAGAGCCTGGACGCAAACTAGGATCTCTAGCGGCACAACTAGCAACTGCGATGCAGTGCCTGAGACCACTGCGCCACTCGGGAGGCCCAAGCATCCTCATATCCTACGCCCCAATCATATGTAGAGAAATCAACTTAGGCGATATTGTTAAAAAAGCACAAAGCAGTCGGTTGGTGTATCATGTATAACTTTAGGCATGAGCATTATCTCACAGCGCCTAATGAACAACACACACACACAATACTTTGTTTCCACCAGACTCAAATCTAATACGAAGGCCCTTGTCAAACTCCAACAAGTACAATGTGCATTTAACAAAGAGAACCTCTGGAAAAAGGAGAAGATCACGTGTCCAAAGCTTTAGAGCTGAGGAGATAGCGTCGCATTGGGCTCAGGGAGATATTAGGTTAGCTCAAGCCTTTGGCTCATCAGGCTACAGATGTTCAACAGCAGCTCTGCCAGCGATCAGGGAAGCCAGGCGTGCCACCAGGGGTGAAGGAGTAACTGTAAGAACTAATTAAAACCATGCTTCACTCCAAACCACTCTTACCTACATCCCTCCAGAATAAGTAGGCAGGGGAGAGATGTAAAGACCTTCTTGGAAAGGGTTTTATTTGATCTTTTTCTTATGCTTGAGGGAAAGGAGTGTTCAGTTTACAAGCCTGCAGGCTCCTGCTTCTGTTTTTCCTGGAGCAAAAGGTGCTGACTCTCACTTAATGATTCCTGTTTACAGAAGGGTTTATTGTAGCTCTGCTCAATGTGGATCTGGAAACCCCCCTAAAGTCAATGCTCTTGGTACAGTCTGATTCTATCCATATTGTCCCTCTGGAACATTCCACAAGGGGAACAACGTGTTCAGAGTTGTGTGGGGTGAGGCGGCCCGGGTGAAATAACTTATTATCATTAACTCTGTATTGTTTTCTCAGTGGAGGAATTGGAGACTTTCATGTTTCCTACCATGGGTGGAAGCCCTAACTAAGTCCAGTGTTTTGGGGGGAAACAGCGCGGCAGGCGTGCGTCACATGACCCCGCCACCCAGCTGATCCTCTGTGAGGCGAGCATAGCCTCTGGTGCATACCAGGGATCCAGTGTCTGTCTGCTCATCATGACCCCAGCAGGGAACACAGGAGTCATGCCTGGGTACGCATTACAGCCTTCTCAAAATGTCACAATAACCGTTGGTGTACCGCACCTGCACTCTCTGAAGAAAACATGAAGACTCACTTCAAGTGCTTCTCCACCATTTTCTGCCTGAGATATATGGGATTTGCACAATTTAACATGCGTCTAATTTATAATGAGATCGGCTTACAAAGAGAGATGGTGGCAGGCAAGTCTGTGGATGTTTATTCTACTACCCATTAACCTTTGACCTGATGGGATCGGAAGTCATCCTTGTGGGACGAGTTAAGCTTTTGACGCCATAACATTAATACGTGGCTGGGGAAATGTAATCAAAGCAAACCTTAAACAATATAATGGCTGTCATAGATCAGTAATAATGAGTCCCAGAAGTATTGCTTAAAGCATTTGAGGACAGTGGCTGGTACATGTACAGTACGGTCTGTTACCATATAAATCATTGGGTTGACAATCAAACCCACGCTCTTACGATGAGTTCGGGACTGTTTATTGAAAACCAACATATCAAATGGGAGCTCCCATATGCTCTCATCACAATGAATTATAAAACCATTAGGTTGTAGTAATATTTATTAGTCATGGGCTTAGCCTGCATTCCACTATGATGACATCACCAGCAGAGATCCTGAGTATGTCATAAGTGTTTGTGGATATAATTGGCTAAATTGTCCTTGTCTGTCCAGTCTGCTATCGATGGTGCTGTTTATGTAGACTGGATTCACTCAGATGTGGCTTGAGGAAAAAACTGGCTCTAACTGTTAAACATAATGAGTAAGAATGTTGGTCAATGTTATTGGCTCGGTTGAAGTATTCAGGGGATCGTAAAATGGGAGGACACCACCCTTGACAGTAAGACGTTGGGGAGGTCTGGTATGTAGGTTGAGCTGCTGTGGTGATGACTGAGGATGAAATGGCGTATCCCTTGTTGTTTAGGCATCATGGACAGGATACAAAAACATTTCTGCCCTCGTTACAGAACACGCCCGCAGTAGGAGAACGCAGAGCAGTGGTGAGGACTCAGTAGAGGATTGTGGGTAGTCTATTATTTATGTGGGCAGGCGGGCCGCACCTTCCCCCGTGTGCCTCCTGCTAGGACTACGGAGTTCACTTGGACTGTGAGCGTTCACCCATGGGGGCTCTGCTGTGCAGGAATAGCGTTCTGACCAGGAGCGGTCATCCATGTAGTGGACTGAAGGTTGCAGAGCAGCCGACCGCTACAGGTGACCGCACAGTAATACCTCTAGTCCCTTTGAAGAGTGGTTCATTTGTGAGAGCTTGGTCAAGCGGAAGCGGCACAAAAACCTTTTGTAGGGGCCAAGAGACCACAACGGTCATTCAATATTTAAGASTGGTGGTGGGTTGCGGGCTTCGCATGGTCGTACACTGCCGCAGAGCAACTGCAGATGTTATCTAGTCTGAGTGYAGTAGWCTACATATTTCGCATGCAAGACTAAAACCCAGATATAAATCCATACTAGCGGTCYCCCAAGACATCAGGTCAGAGATCCTCGATGGTGATAATGTAACTAATGAGCCTAATGAATACACATTCACCTTGACATTACAGCAGGATCTCAGATGATCTATATTTCATCAGCTTATTAAACACTTTCGATTCACATTTGCATTGATCCCCGTCCAGTGAACCTTGCACGGAGGGCAAACTTTTTAAGACAGCAGACTTTTAATTCAGTCTTAAATGTACCACCAGGAACATCTGATGACATGACCAGACTACAAGCCGTGATCATCATTCCTATAAACAAGTATTCTGTAAACTAAAGGAGGATAGCGAGAAAGGCAACAACCGTCCTGCATGCCACATAGTACTGTCCATAAGGACAAAACAGTTGGAATGTCAGTCTGTAGAATCTAAGTGAAGGATTTGGGCAGCAGCAGGGCTTGTCCTTCCGCCCATGAGGTATTACTGTAATTAAAATCATGGAAGAGATTGCGTGTTCATTTCATAATTGTTACAAATGTAGATGGGATAGGCCTTGTCTTGTTTCATGGTGCTGTGATTACATTGAGGGGGGAGTTAAGGGGAGGGAGACGGGAATGGTGCTGTGATTACATTGAGGGGGGAGTTAAGGGAGAGGGAGACGGGAATGGTGCTGTGATTACATTGAGGGGGAGTTAAGGGAGGGAGACGGGAATGGTGCTGTGATTACATTGAGGGGGAGTTAAGGGGAGGGAGACGGGAAGGTGCTGTATTACATTGAGGGGGGAGTTAAGGGGAGGGAGACGGGAATGGTGCTGTGATTACATTGAGGGGGGAGTTAAGGGGAGGGAGACGGGAATGGTGTCACCACAGAGAATAAGAAGTTTCCCTCCGGCGAAGTGAAAACCCATAACACGGAATGACAGACTAACTCTCCCATTTGTTAGGCTGATCAAAGTAGTGGGCCTCCACCATGATCCCCTCCAGTAAACAAGCCAGTGGTGTTTTAGGTTTGGCTCGCCATACAAGGAACAGTTTATCACATTGCAGAATTGTAAAAAGACAGATTCAGCGCCGCTGGAAAGTACGCCGTCTGGCTTTTGCAAGAGCGATGAATATGTGGGTCCCCCCCAAGATCGGGTTTTAGGATATGGAGCCAGCAGTCTGTGTTGGTCGGCCCACTGAGCCACCCTGACAGGCTCATTCTACTCTCCCTTTGTGGGGGGGCACCAGCTGGGGACTGACACTCAGGCTGTACTGAGCCACCTGTAGTCCAGCTGTGTCCAGGCAGGGTCAGGTGCACAAAGAGGCAGGAGAGGTATCAAAGGATCAGGATCACGGCATTGTGTGAACGGACAACTTCCTAATATGGATGCCGTACACGGTATAGGATGGTTCAAGCCAAGGCTCATCTGGGGCTGAAGTTTAAGAGAACCAAGTCTACTCAACCAAGATTTAATCCGCTCTACTCATAGGAGTACTTAAAAGCTAGACTAGGTTAAATGGTTAACTACGCCTGTGGAGTGTGAGTTCTTGCTGTATGTTGGCTACCTCAGTGTCTGAGAGCCAAAGGCCCAGAGGTCTTCAGACCCCATTAACACCAGAGCTGGGCAGGCGGCCAATCACAAACCTCCCTTTGTGTCTCAGATTCAATGCAGGCCTTTTCAAAATGGGCCGTACCCTCAAAGGCCATCATGAATTCATTAACCACATGCAAATGGGGCATTGTCTATTTTCAACGACTAGGACCTGTGTTCCACTGTTTTCAGGGGCAGGATTTGGCGGATCCCAATCAGTCGCCTTGATAAATATTGAAGCATGGGCTTAGTACACTTCCGCCCCCTGATTCATGTACCCACTGAAGATGGAGTGGGTTTCTTTATAAACGTCTGACTTTAGACCTCTTGCCAAGTGTCGGTGCTCTTTGTGAGGACAATGCCACATCTCCTTGGGTGCAGTTCTGCATGGCTACACTCCTCTAATACAATGTTGGTACATTCACACATACTGCGCCACTCACAACCTTTATCCTGGCAACTCAAAGCTTCGGTCTGGCTCTGGAGACGCTGACCGGCACGAGGACATTTCTTCCATCTCCATGGGGATATAGGCCTAGCCTATAGTACCTCTACAGTATACAGTGTTATGGCAGGTGGTATATAGGCAGGTAAAGCAGAGGGGGCGGGTTGGGTATCGTGCCAGAGCATGGTCTCCTCCTTGTCCCCCCCGTAGAGAGGGACCACCCAGAGTGGCCAGTGCAGGGCGGCAGAGTCGTCTGACTGTCCGTCTGTCTGACATTCACCACATTCTCGGCCAGGCAAGAGGAGCAGGAGCACACAAACTCACCGCTCAAGCATCAACACACTCCTCTCCATAGACATACAGGGACTGCTTGTGAGGAAGAGGGACAACCGCTCGGCTGACTAACTCTCATCCCATCCAATGTCATCATCCTCTTCCCACCATTTTCTGTAAGTTACTGCATTATCTAGCAGTCTCCAGACATAATGTCAGGGGACTCTCATGGTCATATGTAGGATGACTATTCTCCTATTAGCCTTTAGTATGACCTCCCCATCATTGATTTCTCACTCCATTTTCACTACGTAGGACACAAGGGTAGAACACGAGGGCATAGAGTAATCTTTCTCCTTGGCAGTGAGAGTGTGGTTCTCTAAGACTCTGCAGGGTGAGGTTACTCAGCACCAGCGTCAGAGCAGTCTTCGTTACACGGATGACCTGCGCTGCAGCAGCATTGGGTAATACCCCCTCCAGGAGTCTGAAACCGGAGACGCAAACCAGCCTGTCCATCACGCGAGCTAGCGTTAGCCTTAATTAGCACCTGGCCTCTTCACCTGACACAGCATCCCACCAACCCCCCCTTAGGGCCTCTCATGACCTTTCACCTAACCAGTCCTCAAATTACTCCTTCACCCCGCCCGCAGATACTAAATCAATGTATTTTTACTGTGCAGACTACAGGCCCCATGAGACCAGAGGGAGGGCCAATATTGGACTATAAAATGTGCCTTCTTGTATTATACTTAAGCTAAAATGTTTATTCTATTCTACTGAGCCATTTACTTTACGTTCGTATTCTTATCTTCCATTATTTATTATTGCATTGTTGAGAAGGAAACTGCAAGTAAGCATTTGGTTGGACGGTGTATATCATGTGTATCCCGTACATACGACTAATAAAACTTGAAACTGTCACGTGTAGGGGAGGTTTAATAGACAGTACTGGGCCATGAGATTCTCAGATTTATTAGTGGAGGTGTAAGAGAAGCAAAGGCTGAGAAAAGTTTAGGCGAATGGGGCAGAGATGACATGTTGAGATTTTGTTTTGTTGGATTAAAAAGTCTATATTTCCTGGCTGACATCATGCAGATCAAACGTTCATCTCAGTGCTGTTGAATTATGGTGAGGGTCAGTGGTGTAAAGTACTTAAGTAAAAATACTTTCAAGTACTACTTACTGTAAGTCGTTTTAGGTATCTGTACTTTACTATTTGTGACAACTTTTACTTCACTACATTCCTAAAGACAATAATGTACTTTTTACTCCATACATTTTCCCTGACACCCGAAAGTACTCGTTACATTGTGAATGCTTATCAAGAGAACGTCCCTGGTCATCCCTACTACTGCTGATCGGGCGGATTCACCAAACACAAACGCTTTGTTTTTAAATGATGTCTGAGTGGTGGAGTATGCCCCTGGCTATCCGTAAATTAAAAAAAGGTGCGGTGTGGATTACTTAATATAAGGAATTTGAAATGATTTATACTTTTGATACTTAAGTACATTTGATCAATTACATTTACTTTTACTCAAGTAGTATTTAATTGGGTGACTATCGCTTGAGTCATTTTCTAATAACATATCTTTACTTTAACTCAAGTATAACAGTTGGGTACTTTTTACACCACTGGTGAGGGTACAGAGAGAAATAACTGGTCACAGACCTGCAGTTTCTTTGAACCTTCACTCAAAACCGATATGTTATGACCAAGATGTCAGAAAAGGGTCTTGACCTCGAAAAGGCTAAAATAACTCACATTTTGTCATTGATCCCAACAATAAAATACAAACATTTTCACTGGTATAATAAAAAGTTATTCCAAAAGAGTCACTCTGAGCCTTGATCCATTGTTAGTGAATACAGTGCATTCGGAATGTATTCAGAACACTTGCATTTTTCCACATCTTGTTACATTACAGCCTTATTCTAAAATTGATTAAATTGTTTTCCCCCTCCCCCTCATCAATCTACACACAATAGCCCATAATGTCAAAGCAAAAACTGTTTTTAGAAATGTTTGAAAATGAAAAAAAATGTAATATCACATTTACAGTAGTATTCATACCCTTTACTCAGTACTTTGTTGAAGCACCTTTGGTAGGGATTGCAGCCTTGAGTCTTCTTGGGTATGAGGCTACAAGCTTGACACACCTGTATTTGGGGAGTTTCTCCCATTCTTCTCTGCAGATCCTCTCAAGTTCTGTCAGGTTGGATGGGGAGCGTTGCTGCACAGCTATTGTCAAGTCTCTCCAGAGATGTACGATCGGGTTCAAGTCCGGGCTCTGGCTGGGCAACTCAAGGACATTCAGAGACTTGTCCCAAAGCCACTCCTGCGTTGTCATGGCTATGTGCTTAGGGTTGTTGTCCTGTTGGAAGGTGAACCTTCGCCCCAGTCTGAGGTCCTGAGCGCTCTGGAGCAGGTTTTCATCAAGGATCTCTGTACTTTGCTCTGTTCATCTTTCCCCTCGATCCTGACTAGTCTCCCAGTCCCTGCAGCTGAAAAACACATCCCCAAAAACATGCCTTTTGGCAAACTCCAAGCGGGCTGTCATGTGCCTTTTACTGAGGAGTGGCTTCCGTCTGGTCACACTACCATAAAGACCTGATTGGTGGAGTGCTGCAGAGATGGGAGAACCTTCCAGAAGGACAACCATCTCCACAGAGGAACTCTGGAGCTCTGTCAAAGTGACCATCGGGTTCTTGGTTACCTCTCTGACCAAGGCCCTTCTCCCCCGATTGCTCAGTTTGGCTGGACGGTCAGCTCTAGGAAGAGTTTTGGTGTTTCCAAACTTATTCCATTTAAGAATGATGGAGGACACTGTGTTCTTGGGGACCTTCAATGCTGCAGACATTTTTTGGTACCCTTTCCCAGATCTGTGCCTCAACACAATCCTGTCTCGGAGTTTTACAGACAATTCCTTCGACCTCATGGCTTGGTATTTGCTCTGACATGCACTGTCAACTGTGGGACCTTATATAGACAGGTGTGTGCCTTTCCAAACCATGTCCAATCAATTGAATTTACCACAGGTGGACTCCATTCAAGTTGTAGAAACATCAAGGATGATCAATGGAAACAGGATGCACCTGAGCTCAATTTTGAGTCTCATAGCAAACGGTCTGAATACTTATGTAAATAAGGTATCCGTTTTTTAGTTTTAAGGCATTTGCAAAAATTACTAGAAAACAGTTTTCGCTTTGTCATTATGGGGTATTGTGTGTAGATCCATGAGATGTTTCTATATTTTTTTTATCCATGTTACAAAAAGGCTGTAACGTAACAAAATGTAGAAGGGAAGGAGTCTGAATACTTTCCGAAAGCACTGTATGTAATTGTGTTAATTTAGCCTTTTCCATTTTATTATGTAAAGAACCATGGCCTTTTCTATGGAAACTCACTTAAGCTCAAAGCCAGTATGGGAACAGTTCTGTATGCAAGATAAAATATTTAATGATACATCTGTAAAAAAGCCAGAAAAAGAACGTTGAGAATACATTTCACTGAATCAATAGCCTAAATTCCCAAAGACCAACCGTCCATTTGACCTTGTGCATCTTCCAGAAAGATACCGTCTCTTCCATATTGATGGCCATTGATTACCTTTCAACATGGTGCACGGGATGAACACTAAAACATTCATCTAGCGTTAGCCTTAAAGACAGGAATGTCAAAACACAGAGACAGAGAAAGGAGGAGAAAGGAGAGAAAAGGTATGACTGACAGAAGGCTTGTCAAACCCTGTCCGCAAACACAGCAGCCGTAGGCTTTGCTGCAGCCTGTACCCGCTAACCTTCACTGGAGAATGTCCAGGTTCTAACTCAATCAATTAGCTCGGCTAGCAACAGGACACATGCCTGGAGACACAAACAACAACCACACAAAAAACGACCCCAGTCAGCCTGGTTATTTGTATGTCTAAACATCTCTCTGTCGACAGTAATGACAGGTCACTGGTTTGTATAGCCTTGAACTCCCTGGAGCATACCATCACGGATTTGTGATTTCACTTCAAAGGCAAATTATGTTGGAAATTACAAGTTTAGATGCACTCTGGGAAAAATAATGTAAAGCAGATATGGGATGCTCTGTGAAATTATAAGCATTTTACTTTACTTCCATGCCCCTGAGCACTAATGCAGACACACTGGTCCACTTTTGACCCGCGTCAGCCCTGCCTATAACCTTTGACGACCTTTGACTTCCTATTGACCCTGCTGACAACCATGCAGGCAGCGGTCTGTTTAACCTATCCAGGCCCCGTAATTGCAGAGGGGTCAGGGATAGAAGACAAAAGTGCAAACCCATAGAGAACACATTATCATGAGATCTGGGGCAAGTTAGGCGATTTATGATCAGGTTTTGAGGTTTAGGTTCGGCAAGGATAAAACCTTGAACATCAAACCACTGGCTCGGACCTTCCCATTAGATTTAAAGTTTGAGACATTATCTTACAGGAGGTGAATGTTACATTGGCAAGGCTCTGCTGTTTATCTTCCAAATGAGTCCTTCACGTAGGAATTCAGAAAATGTTTTACCTTGGCTATGTTTCAATTCCACTGAATGCACCTCTTGAGTCTTAGAGTTAAATCTGAAAGGGGTCAAACATTTCAGGATACCTGAAGTATTCCAAATATTCACTTAACAGCTCAGAGCCTCAATTTGTTTTATAAAGAGGGACGGAAAAAAAAACGGTCAGTTTCCATGGTGATTCAGGGAAAAGTAGAAAGTAATCAAATGTGAAGAATTTGCATGCGCACACACCCACACACCATCCCACAATTAAATAAACATACTTCACAGTTGGACGACCTCCTGATAGTCATCCTTTAGGACTAATGAGGGCTAGGAGGAGATTCTAATGACGCATGATAAAAGAAGGAACTAATCTGAGGAAGCTGGGGAACCAGAGCATCCGTTCTATGGTGAAAGGCTGTGAGACAGACGGCTGTGTGTGTGTGACGTCTGGTTCCGCTCAGGGTTTGGGAACAGGAGTAGCTCCCAGAGAGAGGGAACACTCATTACAAGAACACCATCTTAATCAATCTCCCACACGTCTCAAACTACAGCTACGCGACCAAGGCTCTCTACCAAGGACTAGACAGAAGGATTCAAATAGACACCTGCTAAAACACACAGAGATATACACAGACTTTTTTTTTTACATCCAAATACTTGTATATTTTCGTAAGCCTCATTTACACAGTGACACCCTGACCGCCAGCAGTGTTTTACCAGGACAGATGACATTAATGACATCTTAAACAAAGACCAGCACCCACCCTGAGCCACACGTACCCTGTCAGCAGCGACAGTGACCATGACTCTCGACACCCTCTGCATTAGTGTAGAATCCTCTTCACAATCACCCAGAGAGAAACAAACCCCAAATCATCCTACCAGACCGTATACAGACAGCCTTAGATGTGTGATAAGTACCATACAGCCATAACCCTGGGCAGGCAACTCGTTAATACGGCCTCCTAACAATTAGATCAGGGCTAAAACATTGCTGTATTGGCTTGTAAACTCACTGGCAGAAATGTTTCACCTGGGTCAAACAACAGAAAGTATCAACATGGCATGAGCCAGGGCCTTTCTGACCAAGAAACTGATGATCTAACATGTTCTTCTATGCTCAGCAATTTGGCCAAATAAACTGAGATGAAATCCAGATACTGTATGTTCAAAAGTATATTTTGCGGTGTAAAAAGCCAAGACAGAAAAGTTAGTTCTGTTTCTGATTAAAAGCATATCACCTATGTCACTGAATCAGGTTGAGAAAGGACAATGCTATATGACCACTGGACCAGACCCAGATTCATTTTCCACTTTAGTTGAAATTGAAACATTTCTCCATATAATCTATGGCAGGGATTTAAATAAACACAGATTATCGACATCGCAGTGCACTTGACTTGTAGATCATGACAGAGATGGTGGTAGTAGTAGCCATCAAATCACGACGCCTAGGGCTCCAAATCCCAAAAGCTTTCTCTGAGCAGGTGAAGTGTAAATCTGACTGGACTAGGTAATCCTAACCCGGGATTCAGACAAATATTTTATTACATTTTCTCTGCTTTTGTTTGAATCCTGGCCTTGGATTAGACCTAGTCCAGTCTAATCTACACCTCACCTGCTCAGAGAAAGCTATAAGACACTGTTAGTGGTTTATTATTCAGTCCTTAGTCCTGGGCTTTGTACCATTCTCACATTTTAATGATTCATGGGAAAATATGGCCCTTATCTTATTTTATCCGTGGCTGACAAAACACAGACTTCGGAGTGGTCCGCTATTCATTATTTTAACTTTCACTGAGACAGATGGAGTTTGTGTTTTGCAATATGTCAAATGAAAGGGGTCGCTAGACTAAATATTGGGGAAAATAAGTGATTGAAAACAAAAGTTAAAACAAATCTCTTATCATGCTACTAAATCCATAATGCTTTTTTGCTAAGAATTGAAGCCCCTCATTTATTTTCCAGCTTTACTGAAACGTATTTGACTGTTTATTATATAAGGCTGCGTTCTGGGGCCTGCGTTTCTCACTGTTTATTATTGTGTTTTGGTTGCCGTCCCGTTGCGTTGCGTTTGCTTCTCCAAGACAAGATTAAGCAGTGTGAGGGAGCAGGAATGTCAGTGACGGCAACTTCTCCTGGAGACGCGAGCTGACTCACTCAGCCACGTGAACCTGCCTTACCCTCGGCTAGAGTTTCAGGAGAGAGGGAAGAAAAGATGGGTAGCTAGAGGGAGGGAGAGAGAGTGAGATACTGTGTACTGACACAAGTCTCCTCCCAGAGTTTATTTTCTCTTTTTTGGTTTAGTCAGTTTAGGCTGTAATAATAAAGAGTCTTTACTCTAGAGAACTACAGTATATCTCGCCTCCAGTGCAGAACCTTTGACACACACCCTTACACTTGCTGCTGACTGGACCTCCCACATGTTACCCTCTCTGGGCCCTGTACCTCTCCTCTCCCCACCCTGGTACCCTAAATACTTCCCTCAGTGAGGACGTCCACACTGGAGTTTATTTGAGAGAAGAGTCCTCTCCCTCGGTCAGAGGAGTCTCCAACTCCCTACATCTGGATCTCTCCCAGGCAGAAGCTCCACTGAATGCAGGGTGAAATACGGAGCCTGTCCGCCCCAACGGAAAAGGATTTCCAGCTCCACCAACATAGATCAGTTCAGCTCAACTCCCCTGTGCTTAACATCCCGGACAGCATAGCTCTAAAATCACAGCATGGAAGCTAACCAGCACCTGAAATCTTGGCTCACAATCAAATCTCCAATCCTTTCTTTACCTTGAAATGTCCTTCCAGTCACTGCCAAATCCCCTCCGCTTCTGTTTTCACACTAATTCAATCCGATGAGTCCCAAGGGAACGAAGCACAGCGAAGCACCTACATAGATCATCCTAAGTGACATACACACACCTGACTTTTCAAATAATTTGTTTTTAATAAAACAAGCTACTACCGGTCCACCACAACCAGAGCTACCCAACCAAGAACCACTTTAGAACCTATTTGACTGATAATAGTTCCCTTTGACGTTTCACTCGGATACAATAGAACCGAACTAAAGCAGGAAATGGGGACAAATCAAATCCACACATGGAAAAGGGATTAACCAATCACATGATCAGCAGCAGGGATAGATTCATTTCCAGCATGTTGACCGTGAATCCTGGAGGTCAGACATTTTAACAGGGCAGGAGTGAATAGGCCTACCGTGGCTGTATGTAAAAGCCACAGAGGTATTTGAGTGGTTTGGTCTGTTTGCAGTGAGCGAGCAGGCTTTTTCCAAGCCACCCCTAATGCTCCACACATCCCCTAGACAAGTGTATACAGCCTGGGTCCTGTCTGTGAGCAGCTCTGCTGAGTGGGGCATTTCACTGCCTGTCTCTGTCTGACAGCTGGGCTACAGCACRCYAGACAATCACAGAGAAACASAGAGAGAAGAAGAGAGGGAGAGGAGAGAGAAAGTCAGTAAATGAAAGGAGAAAGGAGAGACAGTAGGAGAGAAGGGGCGGAGAGAGGATGACAGCCAGTGAGAGGAAGAGAAAGGTGCCTGGAGTCAAGGAAAAAGATGACCACAGAATATCACAGCCTTTCCAGAGACAATGAGTCACAGTCACAACACCTCTTCACACCGTCTGAGCACTCAGACGCCGCACAGACACATGTGCAACACAGACACATGTGCAACACAGACGCCGCACAGACACAGTCTTTCCTGCATTGGACAAAATAAATCAGCCTGGAGGTACTGAAAGATAATCAAACATACCCAGCAGTTGCTGTACAACATCAACACCAGTGTACAGCTACACCACTTATGAGGGGTAGCTGGTTCCTGAAAGCTAGAGAAACAAGAAACAACCCCTCCAGCCTCCTCCCCCGCAAACTCCTTCCTAGTTCAGAGGGTTAATAAGTCATCCAATCATGTGTCAAGGAAATTAAATAAAACAGAATCAAACCAAGAGGCTGTAACAACAATCACAGGGAAAGGAAACAGTGCCTCCATCCACTGTGTGCGTTTAAAGTTTAACCAGGACCAGGCTGAGCCAGGGCAGTCAGTCATGACACAGTACAGTACAATCTCACAGATGTACGGCTCTGGCTCGCCTGACATGACATGGAACAGAACTGAAAATGGAACCACGATCTCAGGGTCTCACAGGCCCAAACCAAGAACATGACAATGTTAAGTCCCACAGGGACTAAGCAGCATGGGTACTATAAAGTTTAGAGCCCCCCTCCCACTATCTGGCAGAGAACACTGATTAAATGTCAATCAAACACAAACATCTAAGGGAATGTCTGAGATGACCTCATCTCTGTCACGTTCGTTGACGGAAGAATCAGACGAAGGTGCAGCGTGGTAAGCGTACATCATTTTTATTTGATGAACACAAAAAATAAATAAAAATACAACCGACCGTGAAGCTACATGCAGTGCAGAACGCAACTACACACCAACAAGATCCCCAAACTAAAGGTGGAAAAAAAGCTGCCTAAGTATGATCCCCAATCAGAGATAGACAGCTGCCTCTGATTGGGAACCATACTCGGCCAACAAAGAAATAGAAAAACTAGAATGCCCACCCAAATCACACCCTGACCTAACCAAATAGAGCAGGGCGTGACAATATCAGACATTGCAGAGAAGGTAATTATATAGTATTTTCTTGTTAGTTCAAAATGACGAAGATGATTGTACATCCTCTGGATGACCATATGTCATTAACACCATAAACACCATAAACACCATTAACACCATAAACTAATAGCTTCATTGTGTTCTGTAAGTTCATCACAGCTGTGGTGAAACACAGCAGACCAGGATGAGACTAAGCCTGAGATAATGCTTTACGGGATTTCTGGAGAAGGTTAGATGTAGGACATGTCTGTCCGATGCTTAGGGATTCACTGTTGGAGTAAACAGGATATTTCTTTACCTTCGAAGGAGAGGAAGACTCTTGGCAGTGGCTGGAGGAAGCTGGAGACACAAGTGAGGAGGAGAGAGAGAGCCAGGAGGGTGGGTCCGACTCCTATCCAGGGCGGGGTCTTCACGACCCCCTCCGGCCACCTCATGACAGCAGGGCCTCAGGAACCACAACTAGTCCAAATGACCTGAGGGAGGAGGAGAGCGGTACATCACTGGTCAGACTACAGTACCACAGATGCAGCAAGGATGTTCAAATCCAGTCCACGAGGGCTACACCACCGCTGATTTTCTTCTCTTCCCGGTAGTTAATAGATCCCAGTAATTGATTGATTCACTCATCTGGTTTCCCAGGTCTGAAACAATTCCTGATTAGAAAGGTAGGATGAAAACTAGCAGTGCTGCAGCCCTCCATTATCTATTCCTGTCCTATGGTGTCTACTTCCTGTCCTATGGCGTCTACTTCCTGTTCTAATAATAACAATAAATAATAAGGATCCGTGTTAAAGGAGAGATATCAGAGTGTCACATGACAGTTAAATCCATCAGTTACCACGTCCTTTAACATGGCTCCATGTTATGGATGAGATTCATCTACACAAAAGAGCTGGGGGAGAATCTCCTCTCTGCCTTCACTCTGCTTCCATTATTGGACAAGAGGAGTTCCATTATTGATAAAGACAGGTATTACCAGGGGACTTTCTTCTGTAGAGAGATTGTCTTACTGCTAACCAAAGACTGAGCTTCTCACTGCCTCTGAAAAACTGAGCAGGCTTTTCTGCCCATGGCCACGCCACTCAATGTATTGTGCGCAAAGTATCCATTTTGGTTTAATAGAAAGTAAAAATGGGGGAAACAATAAAATTCACCCACACAAAGGCATATTCTCATGGCTTATAGATGAGGGTGGGATATCTATGAAACTTTCAATTTGGGATGCAGCTGATGGAAAGGTTGAGGTACTGGGATCAGATGAACCACCCAGCTGAAATGTAACCTGCATGACGGGCTTGGGTCGTCGTTTGAGGGGCCGCGTGTGAAGAGTTAGAACGCATATGGAAAAGTGCAGAAGGGCTAAGATCTCTTTGGCAGCATGTCTTCCTAAACCGGCCTTAGCCCTCCCTATCCCAGCCCAGCCTAGCTGGGGTGAGTTCCCGGAGAGAGAAGCCCTTGCGCTGGACTGGAGATGTCAGCCTCACAGCTGCTTAAACCATCACTGGAGAACGGAGCCTCTACTGCTGCTGAGTGCCAGGAGTCATTACAGTGAGATAAGACACACGCCTACCATGACACACCACCTCAGCAGGATTAGAGACACATACAACTGGAACTTCTCTCCTGCTTTAAATCTACCACGGTCATACTGTATAACCTGTCAGGTGATATCATGGAGCTCCCTACAAATATGACTGGCACCTAGCTAGTACAACTGACCTGCCTAACCTCCTAAGGCATGTCTGGCAGCCTGGTAGTGCTCCATGTACACAATCAAGCTCCACATTGATATACATAACAGCCTTATAAGGAGCAATGCTCCACGTTCTAGTGTACAAAGCCATGTGGTTAGCCATAAACATTAATTTGTCTGGCGAGACTGTAGTCAGTCCAGAAACACTGCTGCTTGTCGAAGCCTTGCCAGGAATCCTGGCAATGACAATTAAATTGGTCTCCATAAAGGAGGTGGACTTGAATAAATACAGCAGTACATTACCGAAGGGGTATAATGATAATTGTATTTATTGTGTGTTGCTTGGCCCTTTGCCTAATGAATTTCCCGTCTCTCTTTTCAAAAACTACTAATCGATGAATGTATGACAACATTTTAAGACCAATTTGTTTTTCTTCGATGCCGAACAGGAGATCTGAACGTCTGGCTCTGCCATAATGTCTGTACTGATTGAGAGCAATTCCCAAGGCTATCATTTGTAATGGAATATTAACATTTGACACAATTGAGCATGTTTACAGTGCATTGGGAAAGTATTCAGACCCCTTGACTTTTTCCAAATGTTTGTTTGGTTAGACTTATTCTAAAATAAAAATTAATATTTTTCCTCAATCTACACACAATATCACAATGGCAAAGCGAATAAAGGTTTACTTTATTTACATAAGTATTCAGACCCTTTGCTATGAGACTCGAAATAGAACTCAGGTGCATCCTGTTTCCATTGATCATCCTTGAGATGTTTTTACAAAATGATTGGAGCCCACCTGTGATAAATTCAATTGATTGGAGATTATTTGGAAAGGCACACCACTGTCTATATAAAGTCCCACAGTTGACAGTGCTTGTCAGAGCAAAAACCAAGCCATGAGGTCGAAGGAATTGTCCGTAGAGCTCCGAGACAGGATTGTGTCAAGGCACAGATCTGGGAAGGGTACCAAAAAATGTCTGCAGCATTGAAGGTCCTCAAGAACACTCCATCATTCTTAAATGGAAGAAGTTTGGAACCACCAAGACTCTTCCTAGAGCTGGCCGCCTGGCCAAACTGAGCAATCGGGGGAGAAGGGCCTTGGTCAGGGAGGTGACCAAGAACCTAATGGTCACTCTGACAGAGCTCCAGAGTTCCTCTGTGGAGATGGGAGAAATTTCCAGAAGGACAACCATCTCTGCAGCACTCCACCAATCAGGCCTTTATGGTAGAGTGGCCAGACGGAAGCCAGTCCTCAGTAAAGGACACATGACAGCCCGCTTGGAGTTTGCCAAAGGGCACTTAAAGACCCTCAGACCATGAGAAACAAGATTTGCTGGTCTGATGAACACAAGCGAGTCACACACTCAACCATTGCTACCACTGCTACTCTAACTTCCATAATGCATACAAGGCCCTCCCCTGCCCTCCATTTGGCAAATCTGACCATGACTCCATCTTGTTTCTGCCTTCCTATAAGCTTAAAATAAAACAGGAAGTGCCCATTCTTAGGTCTATCCAACGCTGATCTGACCAATCGGTTTCCACGCTTCAAGATTGCTTTGATCCCATGGACTGGGATATGTTCCGGATAGCCTCAGAGAATAACATTGACATAAACTCGCTCACCGAGTCAGTGTATAAGGAAGTGTATGGGAGATGTTGTACCCACTATGACTATTAAAACCTTCCCTAACCAGAAACCGTGGATTGATGGCAGCATTCGTGCTAAACTGAAAGCACGCTCCACCACATTTAATCATGGCAAGGCGACTGGGAATATGGCCGAATACAAACGGTGTAGTTATTCCCTCCGTAAGGCAATCAAACAAGCAAAGTGTCAGTATAGAGACAAAGTGGAGTTGCAATTCAACGGCTCAAACACGAGACCTATGGGGCAGGGTCTACAGACAATCACGGATCACAAACATTTAAACGTGTTAACCCTCGCAAGGCTTCCAGCCCAGACGGCATCCCTAGCCACGTCCTCAGAGCATGCACAGACCAGCCGGCTGGTGTGTTTATGGACATATTCAATCAATACCTAACCCAGTCTGCTGTCCCTACATGCTTCTAGATGGCCACCATTGTTCCTGTTTCTAAGAAAGCAAAGGTAGCTGAACTAAATGCCTACACTCCACTACTCATGAAGTGCTTTGAGAGACTAGTCAAGGATCATATCACCTCCACCCTACCTGACACCCTAGACCCACTCCAATTTGCTTACCGCTCCAATAGGTCCACAGACGATGCAATCACCATCACACTGCCCTATCCCATCTGGACAAGAGGAATACCTATGTAAGAATGCTGTTCATGGACTAAAGCTTAGCATTCAACACCATAGTACCCTCCAAACTCATCATTAACCTTGAGACCTTGGGTCTCAACCCCACCCGTGTAATTGGGTCCTGGACTTCCTGACAGGCCACCCCCAGGTGGTGAAGGTAGGAAACAACATCTCCACTCTGCTGATCCTCAACACTGGGGTCCCACGAGAGTGCAGTCTCAGCCTCCTCCTGTACTCCCTGTTCACCCATGACTGCTTGGCCATGCATGCCTCCAACTCAATCATCAAGTTTGCAGACGACACAACAGTAGTGGGCTTGATTACCAACAATGACGAGACAGCCTACAGGGAGGAGGTGAGGGCCCTCGGAGTGTGGTGTCAGGAAAATAACCTCTCACTCAATGTCAGCAAAACAAAAGAGATGATCGTGGACTTCAGGAAACAGCAAAGGGAGCACCCCCTTATCCACATCGACGGGACAGCATTGGAGAAGTTGGAAAGTTTTAAGTTCCTCAGTGTGCATATCACCGACAAACTGAAATGGTCCACCCACACAGACAGCGTGGTGAAGAAGGCGCAACAGCACCTCTTCTATCTCAGGAGGCTGAAGAAAATGTGGCTTGTCATCGAAAACCTTTCACTAACTTTTACAGGTGTACAATTGAGAGCATCCTGTCGGGCTGTATCACCGCCTGGTACGACAACTGCACTGCCCACAACCGCAGGGCTCTCCAGAGGGTGGTGCGGTCCGCACAATGCATCACCGGGGTCAAATTACCTGCCTTCCAGAACACCTACAACACCCGATGTCAAAGGAAGGCAAAAAGATCAAGGACAATAACCACCCGAGCCACTGCCTGTTCACCCCGCTTCCATCCAGAAGGCGAGGTCAGTACAGGTGCATCAAAGCTGGGACTGAGATATTGAAAAACAGCTTCTATCTCAAGGCTATCAGATTGTTAAACAGCCATCACTAGCACAGAGAGGCGGCTGCCTACTTACAGACTTGATATCATTGGCCACTTTAATAAATAGAACACTAGACACTTTAAGAATGTTTACATATCTCGCATTACTCATCTCACATGTTTATACTGTATCCTACACTATCTTTTGTGTCTTAGCCGCTCTGTCACTACTCATCCATATATTTTTATATTCTTATCCCATTCCTTTACTAGATTGTGTGTATTAGGTTTTGTTGTGGAATTGTTAGATATTAGGTTTTGTTGTGGAATTGTTGATATTACCTGTTAGATACTGCTGCACTGTCGGATCTAGAAGCATAAGCATTTCGCTACACACGCAATGACATCTGCTAACCATGTGTATGTGACCAATAAAATTTGATTTGAAACCAAGATTGTACTCTTTGGCCCGAAGGCCAAGCGTCCCGTATGGAGGAAACCTGGCACCATCCCTACGGTGAAGCATGGTGGTGGCAGCATCATGCTGTGGGGATGTTTTTCAGTAGCAGGAACTGGGAGACTAGTCAGGATCGAGGTAAAGATGAATGGAACAAAGATCCCTGATGAAAACCTGCTCCAGAGCACTCAGGACCTCCAAAGGTTCACCTTCCAACAGGACAACGACCCTAAGCACACAGCCAAGACAATGCAGGCGTGGCTTTGGGACAAGTCTTTGAATGTCCTTTAGTGGCCCAGCCAGAGCCCGGACTTGAACCCGATCGAACATCTCTGGAGAGACCTGAAAATAGCTGTACAGCGACGCTCCCCATCTAACCTAACAGAGCTTGAAAGGATCTACAGAGAAGAATGGGAGAAACTCCCCAAATACATACATAAGACTCAAGGCTGTAATTGCTGCCAAAGGTGCTTCAAAATAGTACTGAGTAAAGGGTCTGAATACTTATGCAAATGTTATATTTCATTTTTTTTTATACATTTGCAAGCAGCAGTATTTCTGGACAGAGTACAGTCTCGCCAGACAAATTAATGTATATGTTTATGGCTCTCCATATGGCTTTGTACACTAGATTATTGTCATTATGGGGTATTGTGTGTAGATTGATGAGGGGAATTGTTTTGTATCCATTTTAGAATAAGGCTGTAACGTAACTAAATGTGGAAAAAGTCAAGAGGTCTGAATATTTTCCAAATGCACTGTACATGGAACGTAATGAGGAAAAAGCAGTCCCATCTGGATTACGACTTGATAAATGGATTGTTTTGGTCTAGATTCGCTCTTCTTCCTGGTTCTATTTGTACAAAGATTCCTACTTTAGATAGAGATAACCACACTGTAATTACAACACAAAAATTACACGAGAGAGAGTCTCTCTCTCTCTAGTCATGACAGAGATGCTATTTAGACCTAGAGCATATAAGTAAAAGATGGTAAACAGATAATAATAATAATATTCTGAGAGTAAAGAGTTGAACTCTGTGTGAATTGTCTGTATCGGTGTCTTCCCTCCGCCTACAGGATCTACCAGAGGGGCTCCGAGTGTTCACACCACACCCTGTCACTCACAAGTTAACGACTCGGGTACATGGACATGCCAAGCACACGTTTGACCAGGAAGAGCTAAGAAAAACAAATGTTTTTGTAATAAAAATGGGCTCAAAAGTAACCTGTTGAATATAATTAAATAATACTTTTTAACTATATCTTTGGTTTATAGTCAATCGTCTTAGACTCACAACCTATTTTCTTAGACTCACAACCTACAACCTATTTTTACTCATATAGTTAATGTCAGACAACGTGACAATCTCAGTCCCAGAGCAAAGGCACACTCGTGATCACCCTGATTTATTTGTAATAGTACGTCCTATAACAATTATACTTATTTCTACTCAATGTAAATGTTAATATAACATTTATCCCACCATAAACACAGTATGTGTGCAAACATCAGTGATGAAGAACAACCAAAAACACATTCAATGATCAGCATGTCTTTTCAGACATATCTTCACAATACTCAACACAGAAAACCCCTTATCCATCATTATAGAAAGGAGAAAATAAGCCACCAAACCGTAAACAGGCATCTGAATTAACAAGACAAAAATGCGGTTACATTTGGATCAAGTCTTTTGGAGCTTTTCTTAATACTTGTCTAAATGTGTTCCCTCTCAGCCGTTCTTATTCCCTTTCAGTCTGTCTACCAGTGGGACCCTGCACCTGTTAGCCCYAGTCCATGCAGCTCTCTCCCACTACCGCCTGTCTTTCACGGCCCTGGTGAGTGATCTCTCTGTCACAAAGATTGACTGTCCACACACCCCTGTCCCAGCCTAGGACAGCCCAGCCTAGGACCCACCTTATAAGGCTCCTCTCCTGCTCTGTGTCGATCCAAAGCCCTGGTTCCCTGATTGTTCCTGTGTTGACCCAGTCCTTATCCTCGTCAAGCACTTAAGTACCACTGAGACGGTTCCCTGGTGACTCTCCCAGAAAGAAGGCAGAGAAGAGAGTGCTGCTGCTGTTACATCCAACCGCCTGCAGGACAGACTTGATGAGTGAAAGAGATGAGAGAAGGAAGGGTAGAGAGAGGAGGAGAGAGAGAAAGGGCTGGTTCCTATTACATACTCTACTGAAGTCCCCCCTCCTCGCTTCTCTTTCTCTCCCCTCCCTCAGCTAACGAGACAGCGAAATGATCACCCAATCCCTCCCAGTACTAACATTCATCTGGTGGAGGACTCCTACCTCACACAGGACAGACAGGACGGACTCCTACCTCACACAGGCAGACAGACGACTCTTACCTCACACAGGCAGACAGACGACTCTTACCTCACACAGGCAGACAGACGACTCCTACCTCACACAGGCAGACAGACGACTCTTACCTCACACAGGCAGACAGACGACTCTTACCTCACACAGGCAGACAGATGACTCTTACCTCACACAAGCAGACAGACGACTCTTACCTCACACAGGCAGACAGACGACTCCTAACTCACACAGGCAGACAGACGACTCTTACCTCACACAGGCAGACAGAGGTAACCAGGGAGGCAGCAGAGAGAATATGAGAGAGACTGAGCCAGTAACAATCATTTATGTCCAACAGAGCCCTGAACAGTTTACCTAGGGACACTCACTGTCCACTCCCAACACATTCAGTCACATTGCCCTTCAGCAGTAGATTAAAATCAACACAGACCCTTCCTCCTTCACTATCTACACACCAACCCAATATTAAATATTATTCCTGTTGAATGTTTCCAAATAATAAAATCACATCTAACAGTGGCTGGAGACAGTTTCAAAAACATCAAATATTTCATAGTAGTGTCGTAAAATGTTACAGCCCAGATATTGAGTTAGTCGGGGGACATGTTTTATTCATGCTGAGATATTAAAATAGGTTGTAAGACATTATTTGAATTCTGGTGATAATTTGATATCCTATGGAAGTTACTATGGCATTCATACAAATATTCCTAAACAATTCATTTCCTCCACTTGTGTGATTTATTGTAGCCTGGCTCTCCATTCTAATATATATATATATATATATATTACACTTTATTATTCCATTGCATTTACTAAGGTATTGCCAGAAGCCTAAATTATAACTTACAGGGCAGGTTAGTGCATCCCTGAGAGATCTACTTTAGTAGGGTTGCCTCTGGGGGCATATGGCTCATGGTCTGAGTGGTATGTCCTCTCTAAGATCAGAAGCATGCAACCATACCATGCAGAGACCATATCACTTTCAGAGTGACTTAAAAACACACCCAAACACACTTCATGTTTGAAGGGGTCATTGGAGTCCTGGGTCATGTTCAAACGTTTTGCAACATAATATGAAAATTAACATTTCTCATTAGACAAGTCCAGGTAGTCTCTCCTTGTTTCAGTGCATTTTATTCCATTTGGTGCCTAATGAACACAACCCTGTTGTGCTGAGTCAGCTTTGGGGTTTACAATTAAGGGGGTTCTGAAAAGAGGGAGAATTTACTTGTATTTTCCACTAGTGAGTTGAGTAGGAACCTCAGGATGAGATATGTAATGGCATCTCCTCATTTGTACCCCTCTTAAGCCCAGTGAACAGTGCCAAAACTAAAGCACATTGTTCAAAGGCCTGACACATACTTAAATAAATGAGATGTGTTACCACACATAGAAGCAACATGCCAATGCGTGCTATATTTCCAGAGTGTGCTCCAGAGAGCTGTGTGGTATTGTACATTCTACCCAGGTTGCGTTTCCATGAACGGGCACATTTGTGTTGCTCTTGGAATGACTTGAATTCCTGTCAGTTTATGTGTAAAGGCAAGCATGCAGGATTTACACTAACAGCTTTGAGGTTGAGTTTTCACAGAGTTTGAGAGCTGGGTGCAAACCGCCCCATTGAAAATACATATTTGTCAATGTGTTATGGTTCAATACATTTTCAATATACAATAAACTCGAACAATGCTTTCCAAATGTGTTTTCTGAAACTAACTCAGAGAAAATCGGTTAAAAATACATTGCAACACAATATTAAGACAAATTTAATTTAGTGTGTGTATTTACTACTACTACGTGTGGGTGTGCTCCTACAGCTGGTAGCGGAGACACAGGGAAATAATTACCCCTCTCTCTGACAGATGGGCTGATTTATGCCTCTCCAATTAAACTGTCAGGATACGGAGCAGCAGAGCGGGAGAGACCATTTCATTGGGCCGTAAAGCCTCTTCTCTTCACCCAGAGAGAATAGAGGCAGACGGGTCTCCTCTTTAACCAGCCCCTCTACAGAGGAGAGGAGAAAGGAGCAGTAAATGACTAATGGCTGTGATGAAGCTGAGAGCACGTCAGCCTCAGACAGAAGGGATGGGCTACAACTATCTTCATGACATTACATACAGAACTGAGATACATTATTAGAGGACAATAGGAGGGAAATGAACCTGAACCTTTCTGAATAACAGCCCTCTCTGACACTGTAAACAATATTGGTAGCTGCAACTCTCTCACACTGAGAATAGGATGCATTCTCTGTGGTGTCATGTAAAACATGTCTGCTCTGTGTTGAAATTCTAAAGGCCAGAGATGATAAAACATTGGTATGCTTCATTTGGAGTTTTCCAAAAACGTCTTGTTGGGAGGATAAATAAATCTTTCAGTTTATAGAACTCATCACGCAATCTGGACTGTCCACCTGTACTTATGACTGTGTCTTTGTTTCACAAGCGGCCACGCACACACACACACACACACGCATGTGTTTTTTGTTGCCACACCGAAGTTAAATACATTGAGCGATGGCTAGGGTTACGGGTGGTTCCACTCTAAGCCAAAATATTCCGTCACACACATCTGCTTTCATGGTATGTGATTCTATACCGGAGCGTTCATAATGTAATACAACAGAAACTCTGAGACTACATGGACAATCTATCAGGCTGAGCATGGAATATTCCTCCCTTCAAGTTTGGTCTTATTCTTAACACAAATCAAGATTTCTCCACTCATTTTTCTTTGGACATTTGCCTTCAGCTTCGCATCATTTCACAGATGCGAAAGGGACTAAGAGAGCTGTATTCAGTGGCCTGTGCGGGAGTTGAACCCACAACCCTGGTGTTGCCAGCATCATGCTGGCAACACTGAGCCAATGAAACCTCCAATTGGTTCCTACTGTGCAAGTACTGCCTGGTGAAACAGTACAGGTGGAAAGTCATTATCATAGCTACAGGCTCTAACGAATTAGCAACAATTAACAACTAATTGGAGATGATAAAAGATGTGAGGCAGAGAGCTGACCGTGTCCTGCTCCCCCACTGTGTATCCACCACAGGTATTGAACCCCCATCAGCTGGAGTACAAGCACTCCATAGTGCTCTGGTCAAAAGTAGTGCACTATACACTGAGTGTTCAAAACATTAGGAACACCTGGTGAAAGCTATGATCCCTTATTGATGTCGCTTGTTAAAAACTTCTTTGGGATAGGGAGGCGCTGTTTTCACTTTGGGAAACAATCGTGCCCAATTTAAACGGCCTCGTACTCTATTCTAGATCGTACAATATGCATATTATTATTACTATTGGATAGAAAACACTCTCAAGTGTCTAAAACCGTTTGAATTATATCTGTGAGTAAAACAGAACTCATTTTGCAGCAAACTTCCTGTCAGGAAGTGAAAAATCTGAAATCGAGGCTCTGTTCCAGGGCCTTCCTATTCATTTGCTTGAAATCTATGGATATACATGCACTTCATATGCCTTCCACTAGATGTCAAGAGGCAGTGAGAGGTGGAATGGGGTGTCTAGCTTGATCTGAGGTCGAACAAGAGCTCTTGGAATGACGTGACCCCAAATTTCCTTTGTTCAGCAAGGCGCGGGAAGGAACCCTGGATTGCCTTCTGAAAAGCTTTCGGTATAGACGGCTAATATCTCCGGCTTTGATTTTATTTGATACATGTGATAATATCATCGTAAAGTATGTTTTTTCAATATAGTTTTATCAGATTATTGAACGTTTATCGGGAGATTTGGCGTTTTCCGTTCTCTGCGTTTGGTGAAGATGGACAACTTCGCGCCACTTGGCTAGCTTTGGTTGCTAATTCGACAGGAGAAGAGGACATTCTAACACCAAACAACGATTATTCTGGACAAAGGACTCCTTGTACAACATTCTGATGGAAGCTCAGCAAAAGTAGGAACCATTTATGATGTTATTTCTTATTTCTGTGGAAAATGTTTAGTACTATTTTCCGCCCTCATTGCAGGCGCTGTCTCGCTATAACGTAAGCTGTATGTCGTACTAAAGTTATTTTTAGAATTCTAACACGGCGATTGCATTAAGAACTAGTGTATCTTTCATTTGCTGTACAACATGTATTTTTTAGTAAAGTTTATGATGAGTTCTTTGATTAGATTAGGTGCTGTCTCTTATACACATCTAGATGTGTATAAGAGACAGATATAACCACGATTTGTACCGCTAAATATGCACATTTTCGAACAAAACATATATGTATTGTGTAACACAATGTTATAGGACTGTCATCTGATGAAGTTTATCAAGGTTAGTGAATAAATTTATATCTTTTGCTGTTTTTTTGCGATCGCTACCTTTGCGGTGAATGAATGCGGTTGTGTAGTTGGCTATTGTAGTAAGCTAATATAATGCTATATTGTGTTTTCGCTGTAAAACACTTAAAAAATCTGAAATATTGGCTGGATTCACAAGATGTTTGTCTTTCATTTGCTGTACACCATGTATTTTTCACAAATGTTTTATGATGAGTATTTAGGTATTTCACGTTGCTCTCTGTAGTTATTCTAGCTGCTTTGGTGATATTTGTGATTGTAGCTGCAATGTAAAACTATGATTTATACCTGAAATATGCACATTTTTCGAACAAAACATAGATTTATTGTATAACATGTTATAAGACTGTCATCTGATGAAGTTGTTTCTTGGTTAGTGACTAATTCTATCTCTATTTGGGGGTTTTGTGCAAGCTACCTGTGCTGTGAAAGAAATGTCTGTGCTTTTTTGTATTTGGTGGTGAGCTAACATAAATATACGTGGTGTTTTTGCTGTAAAACATTTAAAAAATCGGACATGTTGGCTGGATTCACAAGATGTTTATCTTTCATCTGCTGTATTGGATTTGTTAATGTGTGAAAGTTAAATATTTCAAAAAAATATTTTTTGAATTTCGCGCGCTGCCTTTTCAGTGGAATGTGGGGGGGGTTCCGCTAGTAAATGCACTTCAATCAGTGTAGATGAAGGGGAGGAGATAGGTTAAAGAAGGATTTTTAAGTCTGGAGATGTTGACACATGGATGGTGAATGTCTGCCATTCAGAGAGTGAATGGACAAGACAAAAGCCAAGCCAACTTGACCCAACTGTGGGAAGCATTGGAGTCAACATGTACCAGCATCCCTGTGGAACGCTTTACACCTTGTAGAGTCCATTCCCCGACAACTTGAGGCTGTTCTGAGGGCAAAAGGGGATGCAACTCAATATTAGGAAGGTGTTCTTAATGTTTTGTACACTCTGTGTATAGGGAATAGCATGCCATTTCGGACAGCCTATGTATCGCTGACAACTACTACCCAAATTGCACACGACATCCTAATCAGCGAACTGAAGCTTATTGCAAACCCTCTCCTCAATTACCATGGGAATGACGGGCGTGATAACGAGGCAGGAGCGTGAGTGGTGGACGCCTGAACGAGCTAATGATGGATTGATTTGCGTGTTACGAGAGGTATAATAAGGACATATTGTTTTCTCTGTTGGTGCAGCTGCTCTGGTTTTGCATATCCCTCCCTCCATCTGTCCACACAGCACATAGCTGAGGCCGCCGCTGCCACTTAGCCATGAAAGACTGCAATAACAACAGCAGAAAACGTGAATAGTGGGATCAGTAACAACCTGCCAGGCAGCGAGAGGGGGGAATCTGATCTGAAAAGCACCGTGTGTTAGATTAATAGATTGGCCGTTGCCACCCTGGACAGAGAGAGAGGAGGAATTCAGCCAGAGTCACGGTCGGTGTTGAAACAGCTTGAGGTAGATCTCCTCAGACACTCGTCTTTTAAAGCGCTCCCCTCGGACCGTGTTTAAGAATTCCATTACTGTAGTACAGTTGCAGTTCTGGTAGAATCAGCGCAGCCGAGACTACTTCTTCAGTCTAATGTGGAATGACTTGGCATTTGAGAGGGAAACAGAGGGAGACTTTCTATAAACGAGGGCATTTCCATATCTAAAGGACATCCTGTGATCTCACAGTGGAGGCTGGACAGAAGGTCCAGAAATAATAGCCTATAGAGAAAGGAGAGGAGGAACTCAATTAACTAAGTGACTCATAATACCCAGACAGACTCATAAGAGCGAGTCTGTGTCAAAATGAACGATTACTTCTCAACTAGCTTCTGGCTGACGTCTGTTTGACCCCAGACTACATGAATTCCACAAACTAAATTCAACCCAGAACACTGTTCATAATATCGCCATACCTGATCCTATTATGAATCGCATACCTTCGAGGTCGCCCAATGAAGACTAAGGCAGACAGGGTGCGAGGAAAGACAGACATCAGGTGTCTAATAATAGCGCTGCTTCTCACCATTAGTTCTGCCAACACAGTCTCATGTATACCAGCTCCCAGAAAGTCCCACAGGAAGGGCCAGAGTTAGATTATGGGATCAATCAACGGTTATACTCTCTCCTCCTTCCTTCCCTAAGGTGCACTGTACAAGTCAACTTTAATCTCAACTGCTCCATTTGTTGTCTGTGACCTAGACTGGCTCTGTGTGAGGCCTTCCTGTTGTTTATGACATGTATACACCACACCTGGGTTCAAACACTACTTGAAATTATTTGTAAATACTTCCGCTAGGCTTGAATTAGCTTTCCTGGCCAATAGAGTAGTCGCAACAGTGCAAACCCTGACCATCTGTCACTCCAGGCAGGCTTTAAGAGCAAGCACTTAAAGAATTTGAAAGATTTCAAATAGTATCTGGACCCAGGTCTGGTATACAGCACAGTGAACTGTATGGAGAACCCCACCCCTCACCCCCTGCCACTGAACAATATTGTCTGTCACAGTGCTAGACACCTCAGCAAGGGGTACAGTATAATAATATCATATGTGCCATCGCAGGTTCTCTCTCTCTAGCTCAATAGGAAAAGCGTATTGGAGTTGAGTTATAAGATTTATACCACTTCCTGTATTTTTGTCTAGCCATTGTCTGTGATAAAGGGTACAGTTACAGGTACAGTTACTAGCAGAGATAATTCTGACCTTCCTATCCAGGGATCTATGGCATATAATTTAGATTTATGGATTTTGGAGGGTGACAATGGGTCTAGTACAGATGTATGTTACCTTATGTCATGATGTGAACAGTTATCAGGAAAAGGTCAAATTTAAAGGACCAATGGCCCTTGCACACTATAATAATTGCCTCCTCCAATGATTCATAATAGCGAATGGACTAGTCTATTTATTTCTGTCCATATTTCAGCTGCTCAAAGTGCTCCATTCACATTGAGAAGCCACAGACATCTGTGTAGCATTACTCAGCGGATGTTACCAGCTACTAAATAAGTTATTCAAATGATGAGAGAGCGGAAAGACTGACCGATAGGCAGATACCACAGTAAGTTTCACCTCATGACCAGAGCTATAGTACAGTGCTTCTCATTCTCTTCCATTATCATAGCTTCCTCTATGCTTGTCAAGTACATGGTTATGGGTCATTACCCTCCCATAAAGCACCATTCAATTCCATTACAATGACTTCTGCCTTCTACTGGATTTGATTACATTTCATCCCTCATTTTACATCACTGATATTGTGTTCATTTATTTCTCCTCATCTCCCATCAGCCAACAAGCACTACTGATGAAGAGTTCTAGTGCTGATGGAGAGTTCTACTGCCTTTGTGGCGGAAAATTGAAACAATATCAAAGCAAGTGGCCAAAGAGGTAAAATACAACAGTATGAACAGAACAGCACAGCCAGCTAGGCTACTACTCCTGGAATAGGAACACCTGAAAACACTCTCCTTCAATCCTGAGTGTATCAGTTCCCAGGATCTAACATGGAGCGCTCCTGTCTGGAACTCATGTGACCCTGCCGACAGTTTCTACTGGGACAGAAAACAAGTGAACACCCAGGATGTAGTTTGACCTTCCTTTAGACAGGTGGAGGACTTATTAACTCTTCCTCCTCAGAGAGGTTGTAGATGGATACTAGTTTAAAAACACACAACCGAAGCCTCGGAAAGAATGCAGCCGTATTCGTGCCGACCCACCTGGTAAGTTGGAAGCTGACAATCTGGTATTAAAAGCAGCTGTCCATCTTGTAAAGGGGATTGTTGCTTTAACCTCCAACTAAATTCTCCTATCAGCAATATGCTAATGATTTGGTTGGTGGGTCAAAAGCTTTTGATAATACCTCTGATTACTTTGACACTGAACACCCCTAAAGACGGATGCTGATGAGTTACTAGAGAACCAATCAGAGCCTAGAGAACCTTACGAAAACAACATTCCACACAGACCGATCCATCATAATCTACTTGGCTGTAGCTGACAGTTTAACATGAGGGTGAAGGCAGAAGGTTCGGGTGTTAGGGTGTTTTTAGTTCTGCATCTAGACTCCCGTAATTTGACTGTCATCTTGGATCATGTGGATCATCACCAGGATCTTCAGCTGTTCATTGGGATCTTCTGCCGGAATGTATCAGTTTGTGTCAATGTAGAACAATTCTCAACGGGACATTCCTTCTTCAATCGGCTCACGGCGGTGGCGAATCGGTCAGTAGTCGTTCTGCTCAAAGCAGCGGATGCCAGTCAGTATTCTAGGGCCATTCTTCCCTGAGCAGATCATGTCAACTGGGAATGGTCATGTTTCTCCATCACAATCCAAGTGTCAATCAGAGGAATGACCTTTTTTGACCACTGAGGAAATAGTGAACCAGGCATTCTCTCTACATCTGCTTCCACTGTTCATCTCTACTCATTCAACACAGAATAGATGTCAGTGGTCTGTCTGGCAGCCCAAAGTCTAAGCCCAGTTTGTGTATGTAGAAGTCCAAGCCTTTCGCTACGTAAATGGTAACAATAAGGTATAATGTACACAAAGTCTCAGAGCAAGTGAAAGTCAGTGCCATCCATCTTGGAACATGTAAACGCCTCACATTCCCCAAAAACAATAGCTTCAACACGGATGGAGACCTGAATGGCCCACAGATGAACAACCTCAACGTTATTTGAAATGTCTATCTAGATAGCAAATTAATCAAAATATATAAATAAATGTTGAGTTTAGCCTGACTTTCAACTCGGTTTGAGTTTCATAGAAAATTCAAAGTTCAAGAAAAAACGCTGCATTAGATAAGGTAAACCTCTTAGGATAGGCAACATAAATCAACAAGGGTCAGGCTATCCCAGAGCTTACAACTCCAACAGCCATCCATTTCCAACCACCAACAGACTGCTATAGATGCACAGAAGCCAGTCACCAGGAATAATGCTTTTAACCTCTAACATCCAGCCAAACATGACAAAATGTAACCCACTCCCTAATCAAAACAAATGAAATTGCATTGTGACCATGCTTTCCCTTCACCAAGGACAGAGTGTTTTATCTAGAAATCACATGATCAATGAAGCTATACATTTTCATTTAACCTGGTGACTTCATTTTCCATGAGTAACTGCAGGCAGGGGGCCCTGTGTATTGTGGTCCCTCCCTCCACATGCTGTATAAATTAGGTAGAAACAAAGACAAATGTATCTGATTAGAGTGGACTGGCAGGCTAGCACAGAGAAGGGAGGGGATATTGGCCACTGTGTCTCGCAGCACTTATGAATTGGCCTTGTGCAAACATCCTGCTGTTTTATATGCTTCCTGGGGTCAGGGGTCAACAGGCGTGCATGACCAATCACAGCCCTAAATCAGGAACTGAATGCATTCTGTCATCAGCACAGTGGAATTCAATTAGGTTTAATTCATTTTAAAGGCCTGCTATCAGCCTCATTGTTACTTTTGTTGATGAATGTTTTTTTTAACAGGCGAAGGCTCAGCTAGGATTGCACGCCTCCCCATGTCAAAAGGAACTGCAGCGAGTGCATTAATGGAAAGAGGAGAAAAGTGACACTTGATTTCCGCTTACCAGTTGCATTCCAGAAGCTCTTTTGGTCTATGCCAGCAGACCATTATTTATGTTGGGTCCACAATTCAATCAGGAGGTCCCCTCAGACCAGTCCAATCAGCAGCAAAGAGCGCCTCAGACATGTTAATCAATAACTGCATTATTGGTGGGTGGATAGGTTTCTCTGCAGAAGTATTACTTCTGATTGGTGTCTGCATTTTGAACAGGAAGTGAGTTCTCTTGTCTATCCATTGTTACGTCTTTTCAGATTAGGTTTAACATATTCCAGTCTTACTTTTTGATAGAAAGCTTGCCTTTGGTCTCCTCTCAATACGGGAAGAAATCGGGCCTATAGTATTTTAATTCTGGGCTTTTAAAATAATGGCTTACGTAAACCAGACTCCACTGAAAGCCGCCTGAAACAAGCAGATACAGATTAACTGAAGAGATAAGATGACCATTTAATTCTACTTTCTTTCACTTACCAGGATTTTTAAAAAATTGTCAATTCCGTAAAGTATGATAATACAAGTAGTAGGAGTACATGTATTTACTCATATACAATGTCTCTACAAATTCTCTTGTATTAATAAGAAAATACCATCAATCAAATACACATTCGATTTAATGATACGAGTATGTGGATATACTGTAAATCCGCTAGACAACTTGCAACTTTTCACAATATCATAAGCGTTCTTTACCAGTACTCTTGACGATCTTGACTTCGTACAGACCGTGATTGACATATCTCCTGACATATCCTGGATACTTACAGTTGCTTGTTTGGTTCTTCATGTTGGAAGTTCAGCATATGAGCTCATTCTCTGAGGAGGGCTTGCTGCAGTGTTAAGGCCAGCTCTGCATCATAAGATATATGCTCATTACAATGCAACAAACATCCCAGTAGCAGCTGATTCGAAACAATGTGGACAACATGAGGCAGGCTGGGAGCAGGTGACGTAGACATACATATTGGAAATAGAAACAAACGAAACACACCTCAGCACACTCACAGACCGTTCTCCCACCAAACTACGGTGTGAGTCGAAACTTTGTCACACGAACAAACAAGTGACACTATGAAAGCGCAGTCGTGCTGGGAGGACTTTTTGCTTTGAATCAGACATCCCTTGACCCTATTTTCCCATTCACTTCACTCAATTTAGAGGCATATTTTGAGTATGCTGGCTTGAAGCTGCTCCATCTTTTACTAGCCACGTCCAACATTAGATTGCACCAGGTCTCTGACCTAACAGTCCCATCAGTTATATTACTCTAACAGTGTGCCACCTTTGAGTCCCTCATGTTTTAAAATGGGATTGAACTCAGGCCAGATCAATATTGGCAATCACCGGGGATGAGCCAATGGGATGCCACTCCTGTGCTCTAATCCAGAGGTGTGTGTGTGTGCGTGTGTGTGTGTACATGGCTGTATTATACCAGCTATTTAATTGGCCCAGCCTCAGAGCGCTGAGGGAGCTGTATCCAAAGCCCCTGTCCTCTGTAGATGAAATAGTATTTGCTAATTACGTGAATGGATGACCTGGGGACCCGGCGGGACAGGCTTAGGTAATTCTACCTAGGCTTCTGATTGATTCTGTCAACATTAACCTGTGGTTCATATTCCTCCAGCACGCTATGGGCCTCTTCTCATTACAGCCCAGAGAGGACAGGTCATCTTGCCATGTGTCCGGCGCTGCGCCAGCGGTCACTTCTCCATGCTGCATCTGCAAATGTATAGATTCCTGCTGGTGTGTGTGAGTCATGGACACTAGAACCTGTTATTACTGTTTAATGAGTCAGCGTTTTGTAAGGAGTAACACAGTGAGATTTGATTGCTCTGTATTTCTAAAAAAATGGCTCCATATCAGTATCGACAGCGTTAATGGACTCATGGACTTGTTTATGGAGCCGTTACTGGGTCAGGACTCTACGCTTCAACAGCCTCTACTGGTCCAGATTAATTAACACATTTACTGTTCTGCATAATCAGCATACCGAAGTGTCCTTGAGAGTCACCGCAAAGTTGTAAAGAATTACTTGAATGTCCATGAAGAGAAAGCCTCTTATCTAATCATTGATGTGTTTGGGGTTCCATGCTGATTCATGACTGAACTCCATGTCTGGACTATGAGACTGACCACTGCAGGAGAACCAAAGTCAACGTTCAGGACAAAGAGCAGATGTTTGCTAGATAACCTCTCTCTGGGCAATGTTGGCACCTAACCAGACAAGGATTTCCTGGTAAACTACAAGTCGCTTGTTTGGAGGGAATCACGAAGGCCGGGTGAGTCTGAGC
>NC_036840.1:2877797-2910826 GCF_002910315.2 Salvelinus sp. IW2-2015 | reverse complement strand
TTTACGAAGCCACCCCTTCGTTGGCCGGGCGGTGTGTTTGGGATCATTGTCATGCTGAAAGACCCAGCCACGTTTCATCTTCAATGCCCTTGCTGATGGAAGGAGGTTTTCACTCAAAATCTCACGATACCTGGCCCCATTCATTCTTTCCTTTACACGGATCAGTCGTCCTGGTCCCTTGCAGAAAAACAGCCCCAAAGCATGATGTTTCACCCCCATGCTTCACAGTAGGTATGTGTTCTTTGGATGCAACTCAGCATTCTTTGTCCTCAACTCGATGAGTTGAGTTTTTACCAAAAAGTTATATTTTTGGTTTCATCTGACATTCTCCCAATGTTCTTCTGGATCATCCAAATGCTCTCTAGCAAACTTCAGACGGGCCTGGACATGTACTGGCTTAAGCAGGGGGACACGTCTGGCACTGCAGATTTGAGTCCCTGGCGGCGTAGTGTGTTACTGATGGTAGGCTTTGTTACTTTGGTCCCAGCTCTCTGCAGGTCATTCACTAGGTCCCCCCGTGTTGTTCTGGGATTTTTGCTCACCGTTCTTGTGATCATTTTGACCCCACGGGGAGATCTTGCGTGGAGCCCAGATCGAGGGAGATTATCAGTGTCTTGTATGTCTTCCATTTCCTAATAATTGCTCCCACAGTTATTTCTTCAAACCAAGCTGCTTACCTATTGCAGATTCAGTCTTCCCAGCCTGGTGCAGGTCTAACAATTTTGTTCTGGTGTCTTTTGACAGCTCTTTGGTCTTGCATAGTGGAGTTTGGAGTGTGACTGTTTGAGGTTGTGGACAGGTGTCTTTTATACTGATAACAAGTTCAAACAGGTGCCATTAATACAGGTAACGAGTGGAGGACAGAGGAGCCTCTTAAAGAAGAAGTTACAGGTCTGTGAGAGCCAGAAATCTTGCTTGTTTGTAGATGACCAAATACTTATTTCCCACCATAATTTGCAAATGAAATCATTAAAAATCCTACAATGTGATTTTCTGGAATTTTTTTTCTCATTTTGTCTGTCATAGTTGAAGTGTACCTATGATGAAAATTACAGGCCTCTCTCATCTTTTTAAGTGGGAGAACTTGCACAATTGGTGGCTGACTAAATACTTTTTTGCCCCACTGTACACTATGTCTCCCACATATATATCAGTGGGATCAGGCCTAGAGCTATATGCATACCTTAGTTGATTACGCATCAATCATAGGCCTATTTAACAGATAGGAGAAAACATGATCAAAAGTGTAAAGTCTGTCAGTGATGCCAAGATATATAGTGGCTTCGGAAAGTATTCAGACCCCTTGACCTTTTCCACATTTGTGAAGTTACAGCCTTATTCTAAAAATGATTAAATTGTGTTTTTTTCAAATCAATCTACACACAACACCCCATAATGACAAAGCAAAAACAGGTTTTTAGAACATTTTGTGAGGTTATAATAAAGAATAATAAAAACAAAATCACAGCTATTTTCAGGTCTCTCCAGAGATGTTGGATCGGGTTCAAAGTACGGGCTCTGGCTGGGCCACTCAAGGACATTCAGAGCCTTGTTCTGAAGCCACTCCTGTGTTGTCTTGGCTGTGTGCTTAGGGTCGTTGTTCTGTTGGAAGGTGAACCGGAGCGCTCTGGAGCAGGCTTTCATCAAGGATCTCTCTGTACTTTGCTCCGTTCATCTTTCTCCGATACTGACTAGTCTCCCAGTCCCTGCCGCTGAAAAACATCCCCACAGCATGATGCTGACATCACCATGTTTCACCGTAGGGATGGTGCCAGGTTTCTTCCAGACGTGACACTTGGCATTCAGGCCAAAGAGTTCAATATTAGTTTCATCAGACCAGACAATCTTGTTTCTCATGGTCTGAGTGTCTTCAGGTGACTTTTGGCAAACTCCAAGTGGGCTGTCATGAGCGTTTTACTGAGGAGTGGCTTCCGTCTGGCCACTCTATCATAAAGGCCTGATTGGTGGAGTGCTGCAGAGATGGTTGTCCTTCTGGAAGTTTCTCCCAACTCCACAGAGGAACTCTAAAGCTCTGCCAGAGTGACCATCAGGTTCTTGGTCACCTCCCTGACCAAGGCCCTTCTCCCCCGATTGCTCAGTTTGGCCAGGTGGCCAGCTCTAGGAAGAGTCTTGGTGGTTCAAAACTGCTTCAATTTAAGAATGATAGAGGGCACTGTGTTCTTGACAGCCTTCAATGCTACGGAAATCTGAGCCTCAACACAATCCTGTCTCGGAGCTCTAGCGACAATTCCTTGGACCTCATGGCTTGGTTTTTGCTGTGACATGCACTGTCAACTGTGGGACCTTTTATTGACAGGTGTGCGCCTTTCCAAATCATGTCCAATCAATTGCATTTACCCCAGGTGGACTCCAATCAAGTTGTAGAAACATCTCAAGGATGATCAATGGAAGCAGTATGCACCTGAGCTTAATTTCGAGTCTCATAGCAACGGGTCTGAATACTTGTGTAAATAAGGTATTTCTGTTTTTATTATGGGGGTGTTGTGTGTAGATTGCTGAAGATTTTTATTTATCCATTTTAGAATAAGGCTGTAACGTAACAAAATTTGGAAAAAGTCAAGGGGTCTGAATACTTTCCGAAGTCACTGTATCTCTCTCTCTCTTTCTGATTCAGAGGGGTTGGGTTAAGTGCAGAAAACACATTTCAGTTGAAGGCATCCAGTTGTACAACTGACTAGGTATCCCCCTTTCTCTTTACCTGTATCCTCTCTCTCTCTCTACATGAATCCTCATGTGGACACATTGATCACCACATCATCTCCCTCCTACTGTGTGTGATGTATTCTCCAGGACATGAATGCTTCAACTCCTCAACCCAGAGCATCTGCAGAGTCCTTATGTGACTCAGTCAACACATCTGTTCCCCTGAAAAACACCATTAACAAGAAAGGAGGGGAAAGAGGGATTCACCAAGCCAACAGCTTTTTACTTTCTACTATGTGATCCAAGTGAACATACTTTCCCCGTTGTGGAATAAAGCCTGGGGCGTGTTAGGTCAAACAATGTTTGTCAGATGGATACCACTTAAAACTCCCATAAGGCACCCCTCCCATTAGGCACCACCACCCACCGGTGACGACTAAGGGATGATCTAGGGAGGCTATGTTACATGTGTCTCTTACTGATGTCATCAAGTGGAGACTGTCATACCCCTAAGGTCCATCATACTGTAGGTGGACATTCCCCTGAAATACAAATCAGATGGCGTGTTGAAATGGAAGGATAAGCAGTTTGACTAAACGTCTCACAGGGTCAGGTTGGCTCCCCGAGGGCCACACGCGTCTTCACAGCTAGATTCACACTGAACACACTCACACACACACATAATGGCCCTGCTGCCTCTGGTGACTGGCAGCTCAGGGGTGGGTTGGAGCACGTCTGAGGGGAACACACACACAGACGAATGCGCGAACGCACGCACGCAAGCACACAGGTACTGTATGTGCACACTGATGCACCTAATTTCACGGTTTACTCTGTGAGAAATAAACGCTTGAATTCCCCGTACGTCGAGGCCTAACACTGAGTTCCCTGTATGTGTTGACACAACAGTACGATGCACATTAAAACCATACGAAGATGGCTACAGAGAAAACAGAGCCTGCTGACCACAGATACTATAGTCACTTAAAGGGGCAATCTGCAGTTGCTACATGCATTTTTGAACTTATACATTAATGATTAATTCATGTATTGATTACTCCAATGTTCGTAAACAAAGTAATATAAACAAACACTATATAGCCTCAAAACAAAGTTAAAACTGTAATTTTGATATCATGGATGGTCAGTCCTTGCATCCATAGCTCTGTCTATGAATTTGAGAGTGGTTACATTTCTCCAGCCCAATCCCACAGCTAAATGTATTACTGAAACAAGGGCGGGGATTATGCTTTATTATTGTTTCATCTTCGGATTACCCTTTTAATGATTCATTCTTAAATAAACAGAGAAAATGCTAGGATGGAAATCTGCCAAGGACCTAAACAGCGCAGTGTATATTCTCAAGGTGTTTTCCACCAGTCAGCACACCTCATGGAGCCAGTTGTTTACTCATTACTCACAGTTATCTCCTTACGTTTTCCAAGAAAATCACACTAGAGCTTCTCCTTGGACGACAACCAATAGAAAAATCAGTTGTGTGATAAGCGCCTCCATAAAGATGCCAAGCAACAAGGGGAGAGAAACCCTAGCCTGTGATGAACTGGCTGAATGGCAGATACATTTGCACAATGTCCAAAGTGAGAGAGTCTATTAAAAACAGATTGCTGTAACCACATAGCTAATACACTGAGTCTATTGTGGGGACTGGGCAGTAAGGGGCAGTGTGGGTGCGTGATAAGGCTGTTGCTCCTTGGGCACTAACTGTTGGGTGTGTTCAGTAGAGATAAAAAATGTTGGTGTAGAGAGAAACGTGGAGGTAATCTACCAAACTTGTCTAGAAGGCCAGCATCCCTGATTCGCCTCTTCACTGTTGACATTGAGACTGGTGTTTTGCGGGTACTATTTAATGAAGGTGCCAGTTGAGGACTTTTGAGGTGTCTGTTTCTCAAACTAGACACTCTAATGTACTTGTCCTCTTGCTCAGTTGTGCACCGGGGCCTCCGACTCCTCTTTCTATTCTGGTTAGAGCCAGTTTGTGCTGTTCTATGAAGGGAGTAGTACACAGTGTTGTACGAGATCTTCAGTTTCTTGGCAATTTCTCGCATGGAATAGCCTTCATTTCTCAGAACAAGAATAGGCTGACGAGTTTCAGAAGAAAGTGCTTTGTTTCTGGCCATTTTGAGCCTGTAATCGAACCCACAAATGCTGATGCTCCAGATACTCAACTAGTCTAAAGAAGGCCCGTTTTATTGCTTCTTTAAATCAGAACAACAGTTTTCAGCTGTGCTAACATTCAATTGCAAAAGCGTTTTTCTTATGATCAATTAGACTTTTAAAATTATGAACTTGGCTTAGCTAACACAACGTGCATTGGAACACAGGAATGATGGTTTTCGATAATGGGCCTCTGTATGCCTATGTAGATATTCCATTCAAAATCAGCCATAAATAGTCATTTGCAACATTAACAATGTCTACACTGTATTTCTGATCAATTTGATGTATTTTAATGGACAAAAAAAATTGTTTCTTACATAAACAAGGACATTTCTAAGTGACCCCAAACTTTTGAATGGTAGTGTAAATGGGGAAATATTATTAAAACACACACACACACAACACACCACACACACACACACAACACACACACACACACACACACACACACACACACACACACACACACACACACACACACACACACACACACACACACACACACACACACACACACACACACACAACACACACACACACACACACACACACACACACACAGACGCTGGAGAGCATCCCTTGGAAGCCAGCACCTGTGGTAGGATTACACCAGGACAAAATGAGTTAAAGACCCTTGCAGGTGGTGTTGAAACAGAGCTTACCAAAACTATCATGAGAAACAGCACCTCTACATAACAATACCAGAACTCTCATGAGACCCCAGCACCTCTACACAACACTACCAGAAACTATCATGAGAACCCAACACCCTACACAACAATACCAGAACTCTCATGAGACCCCAGCACCTCTACAAAACAATACCAGAACTATCATGAGACCCCAGCACCTCTACAAAACAATACCAGAACTATCATGAGAACCCAGCACCTCTACACAACACACCAGAACTATCATGAGACCCAGCACCTCTACACAACACTACCAGAACTATCAAGACCCCAGCACCTCTACACAACACTACCAGAACTCTCATGAGACCCCAGCACCTCTACACAACACATACCAGAACTCTCATGAGACCCCACACCTCACACAACACTACCAAACTATCATGGACCCAGCACCTCTACAAACGAAGACCCAACCAAGCAGACCCAACCTCACTACACACAACACTACCAGAACTCTCATGAGAAACCCAGCACCTCTACACAAACACTACCAGAACTATCATGAGACCCCAGCACCTCTACACAACACTACCAGAACTATCATGAGACCCAGCACCCCACGGAACAATATCAGAACATCATGAAACCCACACCTACATAAACATACCAAACTATCATGAGAACCAGCACCTCTACATAACAATACCAGAACTCTCATGAGAACCCAGCACCTCTACACAACACTACCAGAACTATCATGAGACCCCAGTACCCCACAGAACAATATCAGAACTATCATGAGAACCCAGCACCTCTACACAACAATACCAGAACTCTTCATGAAACCCAGCACCTCTACATAACAATACTAGATAAGAGCTTTGGGAGAAGAGAGAACCACCTCATGCCTAAGCCTCATCACTCCCTCCTTGACAACGATCTCCCATCGCTTATCGACTGTGTCAGGGGTGCTATGCACCAACAAATTCATTGTTGGGAACATGGAGCAGAATGCCAGAATTCCAAGAGCTGTGATAAATGTGGCCGCTTCGGTTACTGATTATTATGGGTTTGGAGAGAAGCCGTCACCAAGAACCACACTCAAACGGGCAAGTGCTTGGCAAGAATTAGATTGACAGTCTGCTGTGATACTCAGTTTTAAGGCAAAAAACAGCGACAGAAGCATATATTAAACCCAATCAAATGAACGCATGGCATACCTAAATGTGCTAAAAGCTTTTATTTATTTGATCTGTTTTGAGACGTAGTTTATCTATTCTTGGTGACATGATTCCAAGTAGTGGTGTGTGTTAATTTAATATCAGGCTGATCTCATGAGTTCATGCAGGCTGTTAAAGTATTGTTTGTTATGGGTTAGGCACTACCCTCCTCATACTGTGTAATGGCGTTGGATACACTGAGGCCACGCCATGTGTGACAATGAGTAATAGAAATGTTTTCTTTTAAAATCGCTTATCTATTACTCCCTTTTTTTCGGGCTCACAACATGAACATATTCTTTCAATGGAGTTCAAAAGAGAATTTGGTCCATATGGGCCGTGCTGAGGGCTGCCAGTGGAATGTTTCCATGGCGGAGCCGGAGCGTGTCTGAATGATTGGGATACAGGCGCTGGATTACTTCCTCCTCATAATAATAGTGGGTGGGGGGGGGGGGCAAGTCACACCACAATGCTTCTAGACCCATCAGAGATAGTGGGATATCTCCGCTGAGTCTGTAAACGTTTAATGGCATGGCGGGATGCCAGATTGGGTATTTATTCTTAAACTACTACACTAGGCATTGGTTTAATGGCACGGCGGGATGCCAGATTGGGTATTTACCCATCATCACTAGAGAAGGCATTGGTTTAATAGCACGGCAGGTTGCCAAATTGGGATTTTATCCTTCATCACTAGAGACGGCATTGGTTTAGTAGCCTACGTAGTCCCAGCTCTGTTTGTGCATGACGATGTTTGGGACGACAATGACCATAGGAGCAACACAGCGCAAACAGATCTGGGACCAGGCTATTGGTTTAATATATGAGCAACACATGGAGATGTTTACGCCATCGGTCCCCTTTGCCAGAATGAAGTGATCTGAAGTGAGAATATATGGGTCACATCTCAAAAAAAAAAAAGTTATGCAGTTGATAAGAGTTAAAGGCAGCGGTGTTCATTCTCTCCAACTCAGCTGATATCAATAACACTTCATATCACCTCACAGGAGTTTGGAATCCAAACCAGGCTGGCTAGAAGACCGCAACTCAACCATGACCGAGCAGCCAAGGTCTGACCCAAGGTCTTTAAACAGAAAGGGTTCCCCATAAGGACTTTGATGAAAGGCGGATGTCGACCATCTCCTCTTCTTCCTCCTTGTCATTGTCAGGACATTGACTACTACTAACTACGAGCAGCAGACCAGTCATTTAAGAGACTGTACAATGCTGCCACCTGGTGAGTAAAAACAAATCCAACCAATATTGTCTCTCTTTAATTTCAAGAATAGGGCCCTGACAGATAATGAAGCTAGAGAAGCGACAACTATAATGGAGATAGTCCAGGAGGATCTCACAGCTCTGAGGGGACAGAGGGGTCCTGTCTTTGGTACAGGTTCTTCTGAAGGAACTCCAGGATCCTCCTCCATTTGGACTTCCCTCCCCACAACATGATCACTGCAACAACACATCACAGTTTTACAGTAGGGTAAAAATACTAATGAAAAACAATCCCTTTCAGAGACTTGTAATGTAATGTGTAATGTCTAGTGATACTATCGACTGGGTCCTTGATCTAGCCGTACAGTAAGTCAGAGCAGATGAGAGATGGTCTGTAAAATCCCTCACCTTTGACCCTGTTCTTGGTGTAAAGCCTAAGGAAGGTGCTGGAGCGGAAGTGAGGGGAGTAGAAAGGTTTGATCAGGTGACCAGCCCCAGGGTAGGACACAGTTGTCAGCAGGTGACCGTTCCCTGCCCTCTCCAACATACTGTACTGCGCATCTGTGCATAGAGGTCAGAGGTCAGGTGATATCTGGGATAGGCCTTTTAGTGTGCCAACTTATACTGTAATCAATATAGGTCTATGTATGCATTATCAGGTAGTGGCAGGTAGCCTAGTGGTTAAGAGTGTTGGGCCATTAACTGAAAGGTTGCTGGTTTGAATCCCTGAGGTGACTAGGTGAAAAATATGTCTTGAGCAAGGCACTTAACACTAATTGCTCCTGTATGTTGCTCTGGACGAGAGTGTCTACTAAATAACTCAAATGTGCAGTACTTACATCCTGCAGTGGCACAGTTCTGGTCAGCTTCTCCAATGACCATCAGTAATGGACACTTTAACCTCCTGACCTATGGGGTGAAAAAAGAGGCCCAAACACATGTCAGTTCCTCACTGTACAAATACATACAGTATAGTGTGCATACAATGCAGTCTGAAAGATGTCATCACCTCTACTTTAGGGCCACTCTCAGTGATGGGCTGGATCATGTCTCTCCAGATCAAATGGTTGTTCTCATCAAAGTGCATCTTGTGCATATTTCTAGAGATTTTAGCAAAATACAACTATAATTTCAGTGCATTCCAAATTTGGTAATTTACCATTGCTTTAGAATAGGTTAAAACACACTCACGTGTTGTACTTGTCAGCTATTGACACAAGGGACAATCTGAAAGGGAAAACATGGCTGTCACTTATACACACCATACATCTGGGCTGAATTATCAAAACATATGTTGGATAATAGGGTTGTGTCTACAGAGCACCTGTAAAATAATTGTTTACAGTGTTACAGAGAGAAAAGAAACAGTCAACTATGAAGAGAGAGCTAACTGAAAATAATTCAGAATTCATACTGGAGCAGAGGCATATCTTATGTCATTTGGTATGTGTTTGTGTGTACACCGGAGTCCTGTTTCACTGCCAGACACTGGCCTCATGATCCACAGTAAGCCCATGGACTCTAAGCCCACATAAGAACCGCTGAAACGGATGTCCTCAGCAACTTCACACACGATACAGTACAATAACACAACTCAGTTGCTTTACTATAGCAATTTGTACAGTTGATAAACAAGTCAAAATACTGTACTTTAAAAAAAAAAAAATTGCATGAAGTATAACAACCATAAATAGTAACATCTGGCAAAACAACAAGTAGGAACCCAAGCCCAAAAACATAGTTGTTCTTGCCTTTGACCATCCCTGTTTCATCACTGGCATAATGGCCGAACGCCTCCCATCAGAGCGCTGAAAGGAACGAAGGGTCATCTTATTTTTTAGGGAAAAACATTCTTCACCACAATCTGTAGTTTCTCATCAATGAGGGCTCTAGTGGGCTCTACTAGGAGCATGGGGCTTGGACTCACCCCTGCCATTATGTGTGACCACCAGGAGAGCTAGACATCTTCCCTGCAGGCTAGAGCAGCTAAAATCCTCTACTTCCAAAATAAAAACTGGTTGAGACTGAGGCAAATCCCTCCCCACGTTTTTTGCAAATGTGAGTGAACATTCTATAGCCATATCCCTCATTTGCACATATTCAGAACAAGGCCATATCAAAAGAGGACCATAGTGCTCTCCAAAAAGTATTGTTGGTGCGTAAAACCTGTGAATCCGTCCTGCATCAGGATAGGTTGGATCATAACATGGTCATAACATGGTACAGTTAAAAATATATATATTGATCATTATTTTATTATAATATCAATTAGAGAAATAAGCTGAGCAAATTGATAGCCCTGTCTTCATCCAAAGCAATGTTACAATTCAATACAATATTTCTGCACCTCATAGGACAACTTTTTCATGAAGCTCCCTTTCGCCATGGGACTGTGCTGGGGAAAGATTATGTGATTGTGATAAACAGCTGACAGAAGATTTGATAAAGACCTGGTATGAATCACGATGACAGAGTGACTGATAAAATATTTAAAATGTTTGATTACGTCTGAAGTCCTGGAACAAGGCGGAATCCGGTAGATAGAACATGAACAAGATATAGTTCACATCCCTCCTTTTCCCACATCCTCCTTTCAATATGATTAGATCATATAATTTGATCATAACCAAACATATTACATTATCAGAACAGCCATTTTGATAATACAATACAACTCAATAGAAAACATCCTTCAAATTCTTTGCCAAAAAGTGACTTGTGTTACAGTATAAAATAATCAGTATATTACAGTATCTAAAAGAATGTGTCCACATGTCCATAACACTAGTTGTGCTGAGGTGTCCTGGGTGGAGGCGTCAGATCTTCTTGTATGGCCCTGAACAGCTGCAGCAGGGCGTCTCCCCACAGTGCCTTTTGGTGTTGGGAGGTGGTATGAGCCAGAGTCTGGGCAGTGTACACCATAGTGAGCACTGTGCGCTCAAAGTCCTCCCTGCTCAGGGCACCTCTGCGCTGGGACAGGTGGGAGGTCAGACGTTTGATCTCGGATAGTCTCTTGGGCAGGACGTCCTCACAGATAACCTCCAGCTTTTGGACCGTCCTCAGAGACGCCAGCTCCATGTCTGGGATCACGAAGGGCTTGTCCTCACCCTCGATCTGCAGGCCTGCCAGCAGGATCTAGAAGACAGACACAGTTGTATTAGATTCTTTACAGGTTCTATCAGATCCACTTTTCATATGTCCATCTGTCATCTCAATACCTTCATGTTCTGAGATTGTTTGATTGATTTAATCAATTGACTGATTGAATGATTCGATGAACAGAGCGATTTCCCAACAGTCATGGTGAAACTCACCTCATGCACCACCGATGGTATAACTGGAATACAAGTCAAGCTCTTACCACCAGGGGTCATACAATACATTAAAAATATGTTTGCTGCCTTATTCCTCTGTTGAATCGGACTAAACACTCAATAATTAAGACCTTAAAAATAAGTTTCTGCTCCTTCCATGGATAGAGGGACAGTTTACCTTGAGTAACCTGACTCCCGTTGGCATGTATTCATGGATGCCAAGGGAAGCCAGGCTTCCCCAAAAAATTGTCAGAGAAAAAAAGTGTAATTTAAAAAAATCTTTTGTCTCGGTCTTTGAGAATTTTATTTCAGTTCGCAAGAGGCGGAATGTATCTCACCGGAGAAAGCATTAGAGCGAGTGAAACTGCGCCCCTTTCTCTCTGTATATGTAGGCCATCTATCTGATGATGTCTGGTCAAAAAAAAATTGGCATTTGGCCTCCCTTGATAAAAATGATAAAATATTAGCCAATCAGTGTTGAGCTAAACTGTTAATGGTCTTGGCACACCAAAAGAAAGTGTCAGGGGAAGCCAGTTTGGATTTGGCTTCACTTCTATCACATTGAGACCCAAACATCATTGACAAAAAACAACTTCAATTGTTACATTTCATTGTGTTGTTCTCCGGTGGACTTGTTTTACATCATATATTCATCATACTGGCAAATTATTATAACCGCGATTCTGATCCAATGATAAATTCATACATTGTGCCCTTGACCTGAGAGGATGGAAGTTCAATATGTAGCTAGATGTAGAAGGCTAATGTTAACTAGCTAACGTTGACCATGAAAGGAAGTTAGGCTTGCGAGTAAGCATTTTAGCCCGGTAGCCTAGGACAACGAAAAATAAAAGCATGTACTGTATAGACCGTTTCGTCAACATGAAAGAGAGGATGGCATTGGCGTTTCTCTACAAGTAGGGTGAGTCAATGTGTTTTTTCTACTTGCATGCATGTACAAGCGCGCACGCACACACAGAGAGAGAGAAATCAGAACCATGGGAAGCCACATCATATTTAGCTTACTATGGAAGACCAGGGGGTTTGGTCAAGACGTTGACACAGATCAGACACGGACAGAGTAGGATAAACTCGGTTTCAAGGGTGTTTATTTAAATAATACACTTTTTTTTTTTTAAATCCCCTATGAGACCCTCTCCGGGATACCGTCTTCTGGGCTCCGGGTCTTGCGGTATCCTATCGGGATCACAACTGCACTCACTCCTGTTCCCTCTGTAACCGTCCCCAACTATACGGGAGTCCTTTCTTCCCCCACTCTCTCCCTGTGTGCTGCCCTTCTGGCAGCTTTATGGGCCTTGCACAGCTTGTGACCAATCAGCCCTTGATTACTCACCAACTCCCAATCAGCGCCAACTAGTCCTGGCCGGAGAACCCGTCGAGACCTGGCACACCCAGCAGATGGAGCCATCGCCTCGACGAGTCTCCCCCTGGTGGCTGACCTGCTGTACGCCACATTACGTTGATTGGACTAGATTGTTTTTGGTGTATTTTAGTTGTCACTGTATTAGACTAAGCATAGGTGATTTGATGATGTTGAAATGTTGAAGATGAAATGGTGCTGGAATAGTGGAGGCAGCTCCAGTTTTCTTTGTGACTTGCAGTAACTCTCCGTGGTTCTAAATAAATAGTTGTTAAGTAGTCTGAAAATTCCAGAAACATTATTTTGCTTGACCATGCTGTAGTTCATGCAACTGTTGGTTACATTCAATATGCTTTGTGGACTTCACCGCATAGAGGATGCTCTCAGGTTTTGTGATGAAACAAATGTGTGGTTGAATTTATTCTGCTACTGTGTCTTCTTATTGACTCGGCCTTAGGCCTATATCAATATATCACGGTGGCAAGGCATATGAACTAACAGGTCATAGAGCAACCAAATAAATTCTCACAACACATAGGTTGTAATATGGCTTTTTTTCCTGGCTTGGTTTCCCCAGTGATTTTACCCACACACTGATGACGACTGCTGCCTAAGGCTTCAGCTTCCCTTTCCCAGTAGGTCAAAACTACGTTCCTGTTCCAACCATGACTCTCGTTGCCCAAGTTCAACTGTATGAAATTCAGAAAGTTTGAACCCATGAGGACTGTTCACTTTGCCTACAGCTTCTCTGCCTCTGCCCTTCCCACCTCCAACCTCCATGTCCCTGCAGCACGACGAGCGGTAGTACCCACAAGATTCACATCAAACAGGAAATGTTTCAGCTCTTCAATTAGTAGGAGAAGAGGAGTCAAACATTCAATTCGTCTTTAACTTTCACTTCTCTCTCTGAATGGAACTCTGAGGGATACACACACCTACACACATAGGCCCACTGCTGAAGACAAGAGCTCTCCAACTTTGCTTACTGCACACGCACTTCTTGGTTTCCGTTGTTTGCTCAGCGATGTTCTGAGTTCTGTCATAACAAACAGTAGAAATGTAGCCTCTTCCCATACTGTAATGCCCAATTCCAAATCAACCCTTAGACCCTATGCACTCTCAGATCTCCATAAGTGCAGGGTCTAGGGGTCGATTTGAGATGTGGCACTGACAAGGACTGATAGAAGAGTTTGCTACAGTATGGAGAAAGGGGCCCCTCTGCGACCTACAACTCACTTAAGTAACTAACAGAGTTTCTGAAAGTTAAGAATTCTTCCCAAAAGCACAAGAGATGAGCTTTCAGGTATTTTTGACTTGTTATGCCTAAGATATTTTATTTAGAAGCAATGGCGAATATAAAAGCTTGAGTGGCATTGATTCTGATGCAACATGTTTTGCTGCTACCCCACAAGATTCACAAAGATTCAATAACCTATAACCTCTGTGTCCATGTTTTCCACTGGAACATCAGAGCGGAGGATGGTTGAGCGGTATATGTCCAGACATAATGTTTGCTCCTTGGGCTCCAACACACCAGCTGTAATATGTGTGGATGAATCTGGGTTGTGCCCACAGTGGATATGGCCTCGCTCAACAACGAGAAGAAGCAGGGGCCTCTGGGATATGGAGTTCACTGTCAGAACATTATTAAGTATTAAAGACAAAATGATCTGAGAGGAGGGTCTCTAGATGATTCATTGTGGGTCGGAGAGAAGAGCCAGACTGTTACAGACTGAGAGCCTGCAATAAAACTTTACGTTTGTGGAAGATTTCACTTTATCTGACAACAATCTTCTTGTTTCCATGTAACATTCACAATGAATTAAATCCCCCTTAAGCTCATTAATGTAATTTAAGCAGCGATGGCTATTTTTGACTCACCTCAAACAGCAGGTTAACATCTTCCACAGAGTTCTGGAAGGTGGGGTTGACCAATGAGTGTGTGCCACGCTTCACTCTAAAAGCTGATGGGTAAAGGGCTGAAGAGAAAGGAGAGAGAAAGTGAGAAGAGGGGAGATAGCATTTGGAGTAGTTGAATGACTCATTAAACCAATGGCAACCAAAAGAAGGCCTGAAATACAATAGATCCAGAATTTCCCGTTGAGCGGGTGAATATGGTTGCCGTTGTTGAGACCAGGGGGTAAGTCAAACTCAGCACACGTTGCAGTATTTACGCAGTGGCATAGGTCTACAGTATACAATATAGTCAAATACATTGACACAGTGGCTATAGGTCATGTAAAATCCTACACTTACTGCATACTGTAAACATGTCTACGTAGGTTAAACTATCTAGCCCCAGGTTTGTGGGAGACAACTAGGGTGTAAACTGCAGCAGATGTCCCTATGTGAAACCGGGTGAAAACCTTTAAACCTCTGACACCGGTAATCTCAGGTATGTCCCACGTTATAGATGCCCCCTCTTTTCAAAGAGCCAGGTGTGTCTATAGGGCTTGGCTATAGGGTAGGGCGGTCAGATTTCAAAGTGTCAAGGCATATGTGCCGCAGCAGGCCTGAGAGTTCAGGAGCTGTGGTCTGCTCCTTATAAAAGCCCCCTCTCTCAGCCTTCAGGACCGCAGACTAAGGCAGCTCTGTCATTTATAAGGGGAGCTAACCAGGAGCAGAAGCAGAGAAACACCTGGACACAAGCTTACCAACTGGGTTCCAACCTTGGTCTCTTGCATACCACAAGACTGCTGAGCTAAAGGCAGCTCCTGAGCTAAATGCAGCTAAGGCAGGTATTCTGATCTCAGATGAGGCCATTCACTGAACCACCTCCTTCACACCTATTATTTTACCTGTAGGGGAGATGTAGTAGTTATTATATCTACAAAGGACTCGTCTAATTTCTAAAAAATGACCTAGGCCTGATTAACATTAAGTGAGATAATGGGGCTTTGAGCGGCTTCTTTCAACAGTGTTTTCTCTGTATTACTCTGAGCTTCTTAACAGTGAGGGGATGATTTGAGGCAGGAGTCACAGTAGTGACATGCTAATACCCTTCACCAGTTTGAGAGACAGCTACAGTACATAGAGACATTCTTGTGGTCAAGTATTTGACCTCAACAGAAAAATATGACACGTTGAGAAATGTTGTTAACATAACCTAGAGATGACCCAGCCCAACCCAAAGAAAGTTTGTTGCAACAACATCTCTGCCTCAATACCTTATTTGTTTTCTTTTCCATTACAGCCCTGAATACCTGGCAGGAACTCTGACTGTGTGTTGAAAGTACAGGGCCATGTGCTTTTGGGTTGAAGGGTCAGGTACAGACAGACAACGCCCAAATAAGAAGCTTGATTGGAAGTCGGAGCATGTATGAAATGGACACAAACAGACCATCGATCATGCAGTGCTTCAGTCTGTCTGAGGAATGCCTGGGCCCTGGACAGAACAGAAAGGTCATGGTAGGAACACAGCGTGACTAGCGGTAAAATAAGTTGTCCTCTCAACAGTTCAGAGTTCAATGCGGTTGTAACTTAGCTTTATGAAACACAACACACAGGGCTACTGTTTATCCATACCTTACACCATAGCTTACTCATTCTCTCATAGATACAACACCTGTCAGAGAGTGACATTCTTTCTGAGCTTGGTTAGTTCCCTACTACTGTAGAACGTGCTCTTGTTACTAATCTAAGCCAGATATCCAATCACTGCTGTTTGAGCCAAGAGAAATATAGGCTCACTGAGCTTAATGAGGGTCATAGTTTAAACATTGGCCCTCTCAATGGAAACTGATCAGGAATAAGCTTCTGGTCAACTGACACCCAGCACAATTCTACTGTTCTCCGACTGTACTCCATATGGATTCTGATCCAGGATCAGCTCTTGTTATTCCCAGTCCCCCTCCACTGTACTCCTAACCGTCCGGCCACCAAGGCCTCACACTCTCGACAGGACAACACTTGCCACATTCTCCCCATTCAGAAACAGGGTTAAAGAAGCAGCGTTGGAATGTATAAGCATACAGAACACACCCATAGGGACAACAACTTTTATTGGCACAGAGCCAGTGTGAACAGTGAGGTTACGAGGTCTATGAGGTTCATTTCCATGCTTCTTTTTCCATGAATCGTTTGATGTTAAGGTGATGCTGTACCACTGTGGAGATATTAACTCCAAAATGGCTGCTCCAACCAGCCAGCAATTTGTATGGGTTTACCCAGTAGTTGCACAGGTGCCATACATACAGCAGCTGCGAGGAATCCCAGACACTGCCGTCATAATTTTCACCTAGATTTGGGCTGATATGTGCTACTGTGCATCCAAGTGAGATACTCATCCAGTATGTACTGGAAAGCCTAAGCCCCAATGTTGACTTTTATCCAGCAGCACATCCTTTCCTGATGCCTTCCAGTGTGTATCTATAAGTGGAGGTAGGTGGAGCTGGAATTCCACACACAGATGATGAGTTGAGTCCACTGTGTTAAGCTCGAGTCAGAAGTGAAGAAGAGGAGGGAACCTTCTTTTCACCTCAGCAGAACAACAGCAACACAAAGAAACATATACGTGCAATGCCCATGTGATGTGTAACCTTGCCTGAGACCTGAAGACTTGTGTAATGCCTAGGCTTTAGCTCAGCGGGCCAACACAGTCATCTGATGCACAGTAGACTCGGTTTCCGAATCTAGCCGATCACATATGGAATAAGTGGTTGCTGGTTTAAAGTGGATGATCCACCTCTGAAAGCAGATCTCAGTTTTCAAAGCTAGAAGAAACCAATCATCGCTCGTGCTTCTCGGCCCACTGTAGCGCTAGACTAAATAATCAGTGTTTGCTAGGACACTGTCCCCTGTGTCCTCACAGACAAGCAGGGAACTTGTAATCTCCCTCTAAGCACATGCAATGAGCCAGGGGAAAACACAAAGCCATTCATTACAAGCAGTGCTAAATGGTCTTGGCTGGAATTGTGTCGTGACTAGAGAAAAGCAGGCAAACCAGAGGTCACTGTACTCCAGGTTTACAGTAATGGTTATTTGGATTAAAGTCAGAGCCAAAACCAAAGTCAGGAACATTTGCCATACTACAACTGATGAATGATGTTTGCTTAACCAGTTGACATATTTGCATTGTGATGTCTAAACTGATATTTTCCACAGAATGCACACACACTGGAGCAAGCTAAGTATATGTCCTAATTAGAACTTTCCCAGTGGACCGAAGACCTGAGAGCTCCAAATATGGGACAAGATGTGTCTCAATATTGAAGGGATAACAATACATCAAGTCAGATATGCAGATGTTCTTCCAAGCTGCTGCAGCCAAAACAGCTGGGGAAGAATTTGGCAGCAGTCAGAGGGACACAGTGGGCCAGAGACAGTCACATGGGCCAGAGACAGTCACATGGGCTACACTTACAGTTTGTCCCCAATTCTAAATCACTGTCTGTCCCCTCTATCAAATCATTAATATTCAGATGTGATCTATAGAAGTGACCTGACATTCAATAGCCATACAGTAGATAAGCTTAGTACTAGTATGACATGGATGTAATAATATTTTCCTAATGGATACTGAACACATGACTGATTGACAGACCAGTTTCCCCTCTGGGATTAATAAAGTTTGTGTTATTTTATCTGATCATGTCAGACTCGTATCCGCACAGTCACATCATGTACAGTCGTGGCCAAAAGTTTTGAGAATGGCACAAATATTCATTTGTCTGCTGCCTCAGTTTGTATGATGGCAATTTGCATATCCTCCAGAATGTTATGAAGAGTGATCAGATGAATTGCAATTAATTGCAAAGTCCCTCTTTGCCATGCAAATTAACTGAATCCCCCAAAACTTTTCCACTGCATTTCAGCCCTGCCACAAAAGGACCAGCTGACATCATGTCAGTGATTCTCTCGTTAACACAGGTGTGAGTGTTGACGAGGACAAGGCTGGAGATCACTCTGTCATGCTGATTGAGTTCGAATAACAGACTGGAAGCTTCAAAAGGAGGGTAGTGCTTGGAATCATTGTTCTTCCTCTGTCAGCCATGGATATCTGCAAGGAAACACATGCCGTCATCATTGCTTTGCACAAAAAGGGCTTCACAGGCAAGGATATTGCTGCCAGTAAGATTGCACCTAAATCACCATTTATCGGATCATCAAGAACTTCAAGGAGAGCGGTTCAATTGTTGTGAAGAAGGCTTCAGGGCGCCCAAGAAAGTCCAGCAAGCGCCAGGACTGTCTCCTAAAGTTGATTCAGCTGCGGGATCGGGGCACCACCAGTACAGAGTTTGCTCAGGAATGGCAGCATGCAAGGTGTGAGTGCATCTGCACACACAGTGAGGCAAAGAATTTTGGAGGATGGCCTGCTGTCAAGAAGGGCAGGCAAAGAAGCCACTTCTCTCCAGGAAAAACATCAGGACAGACTGATATTCTGCAAAAGGTACAGGGATGGGACTGCTGAGGACTGGGTAAAGTCATTTTCTCTGATGAATCCCCAAGGTGAGCCCTACCATCAGTCCTGTGTCATGCCAACAGTAAAGCATGCTGAGACCATTCATGTGTGGGGTTGCTTCTCAGCAAGGGAGTGGGCTCACTCACAATTTTGTCTAAGAACACGCCATGAATAACGTAATGGTACCAACACATCCTCCGAGATCAACTTCTCCCAACCATCCAGGAACAGTTTGGTGACAAACAATGCCTTTTCCAGCATGATGGAGCACCTTGCCATAATGCAAAAGTGATAACTAAGTGGCTCGGGGAACAAAACATCGATATTTTGGGTCCATGGCCAGGAAACTCCCCAGACCTTAATCCCATTGAGAACTTGTGGTCAATCCTCAAGAGGCGGGTGGACAAACAAAAACCCACAAATTCTGACAAACTCCAAGCATTGATTATGCAAGAATGGGCTGCCATCAGTCAGGATGTAGCCCAGAAGTTAATTGACAGCATGCCTGGGCGGATTGCAGAGGTCTTGAAAATATTGACTCTTTGCATCAACTTCATGTAATTACCAATAAAAGCCTTTGACACTTATGAAATGCTTGTAATTATACTTCAGTATTCCATAGTAACATCTGACAAAAATATCTAAAGACACTGAAGCAGCAAACTTTGTGAAAATGTATATTTGTGTCATTCTCAAAACTTTTGGCCACGACTGTATATGACTGGATCTCATCTGCCAGCAAAGACCTGAGCTAAGTTGCGTTTCCTGAAGCAAGTTCAACATCATGTGACTGATTCAGTGATTTACATGTAAATCCTACATTCCTTAATTCCTACATTCCTTAATTCGGAGGGACCTATTTTCGGCAGTCAACATTTCCAAGAAACCAAACATTGATGTGTGTGGGAGGGAGGGAAAATGTGTGAATGTGGATCCAAATGTTTGGACCCAACTACAAAGAGGCACTTGAAGTTGTTTTTCCCTGGGAACTTTGTTGAAAGATATTCAGAAAAGATCATTTCTCTCCTTCTCATCAACACAATCACATACATACAGGAGCCTAACGCCCACAGCCCTGGCAAAGCAAACAAAATATTTGTCTTTTCTTCAAAAAAACATTACATTTCATAAAAGTCTGTAAACACATCAGAAAAAAGTCTACATAAAAAAATGTAGCCTACTTAACTCCACCTAAATAATCTATTTGGCAGCAAAACGTTCAGTTATGATAACACACAACGATACTTAATACATAACCATATTGTTTATTTTTTCCTTTGATTCCAAAATGCAGGTCATTACTTCTTATTGCTCTTAGTTCTGAGAACGTCTACACAACAACCATGAACTTTCTATGAACGTGTCTATGTGGACCCCTCAAACTGACCTGAAGTCAGTCTAAGCTCTGTGAGGTGCTCAGGTGTCCTACCTTTCCTCCAGTGTTGAGCAGCAGCCAGGTACAGCTGGCAGTAGAACACAGTGATGAGTAGACCGCACTGATGCATCATGCTGACTCTCGGCCCAGCACACACACACTGACCTGTCGTCTGTCTGTCTCCCTGGGATGCGAATGTGGATCAGTCCCCAGCCAATCACAGCAGCCAGCCAGGTCCCAGCTGGAAAGAGCTGTGTACAAACAATGAGGTAAGAACGCTGACTGGAGCACTGCTAAACCACTTCATATGCAACTGCTTCATCGTTTCCTCTCCACCACTCTGTCTGTCTGTTTCTCTCCCTCTCCTCCCCTTCCCTAATCTCTGCCTCCCCCCTCTCTCTCTGTCTGTGACTGAGTGCTGAGTTCTCTCTGGCCAGGCTGTCTGGGCTGTCATCTGGAAGTCATCAAGACCTAGGGAATGGCTGCTCTGTTAGTGGCTGGCCTGCCGCTCACTGTGCTACTGGCTGAGGCAGAGCTGACACCAGACTGACTGCAGCTGGTCTACAACCTGTAAAAGCTGTCCAGTATCATCATCATCATCATCGTGGTCACCGTCGTTTCCAATATGGTTTCCATCAGCATTAGCATAATGGTCATCATGGTCATATCGTAACCTCGTCCCCAGGCTTATTGCTACCTCACACAGAGACAACGATGGTGGCTGAGACTATCACCACTGTGAAGAATACCACGTCTCCATCATCATCTCCATCTTCATTATCATCATACTCGGTCTTAGAATCCACCTGCATGCCACATATTGTATACACAGTAAGTGTCTGACAGCTTCATCACAGACAAGAGTAAAACACCAATATCTGCCCACTTCAAATACATCCACTCCACATACAATAGACTACAGTGCAGTATAGCATTTCAGGGTTCTCTTCGTCTCTCCGTTGTCCTCAGTGAACAGTGTCTGTTCTCTGTGTAGTCAGTCACATGATGTCAGTTACAACAACATTCAAAACTCTCGCTACCAGGGCCAAGGCGCATAGTGGTTTGCTCAGGAATCCAGGAGCTTTGCTTTGGTTGGCCTGTCCTCTGAGATGAAGGCAGGGAATAAAGGAAAATAACTGGAAAAGACAAGCGATTTCAGAAACGAGTCTGCTATTATTAAATAGAATTACACCATTCTACCTTAGCTTACTGACTGTGGATGACACTTGTTTTTGCAGTATGTATTTCAGAGCTCAATCAATATCTGCTATATCAGTACTCTACTGCTGAGAACTAATGGTGTATTCATAAATGATCATTTGGGTTAAATGTTTTGTTTTACAATTACTGCTTCTATATTATCAGCGCATGATCATAAGAAATATGACTGATGACTGATATGAAATCTAAATGAAAATCTAAAATTGCCAGCGGTTTTAATTACCCACTTCACGTCACTATTGCCACCACCTTGATAAGGTAACTTCAAACATTTCACTGATATATCAGGCAACGCTGGAGGGCATGATTAATCGAGCGCCCGCTGACTTTCAAGTTATTTGCTTTACGAACACAATATGTTGAATTGAAACGTTCCCCTCTGAAACCAGATGGGCACCTGAGGTATTCTGCCCTTCCGTGTCTCACGGAAGGAACAGTATATTCAAATAAAGGATGATGAGAGAAGGTGATGATATTCCCAGTGAACAAGTTAACACCTGTCTCTCAGTACATTACACAATCAACTCATAAGGTAATAACAGATGGTGTTCCTGAGTCTGAGAGAACAATGTCCAGCAGGTAAAGAAAACCTCACCACAGCCTGTCTCTCGTCTCCTTACTGGAAGGGTCATGGTAGAGAGGAACTCCAGTCTTTTTGTTGACCTACACAGCACCTTTACTCTTAGAAGACAGTAGTAAATCTGTCTGTTGAAATGGATGAGGAGGTGACACTGTGACACAGGACCATGTCCACAGCCAGGATTTACTCCTAGTAAGGTCAAATGGTCGAATAAAACATATCCCAGAGGTCACATGGTCAAGTAAAGCATATCCCTAACTGGAGGCTAAAAAATAAAATGAGGTCCACAGGAGCTCCTGGATACCTGAGCAGGAAAAAGTCCCAGCCCTAGTCATTTCTACTGACGTGTAGTTCTCCATTTACCAGCAGGGGGCAGGCTAAGAACACACATTCTTCTTCCATCACTCCAGCACCCCATCAGACTGATGCCGTTTTCAAACTATTTTGGTGATGCTGTGTGAATTTGAGAATGAATTCTATTAAGATAAATGCTCACGATATGAATGCACTTGAGAGAGATGTAGGGGTTGTTTGGGTTCAGGTCCAGGTGGGGACCCTTGAGAAATCGCTCAAGTGCTTAATTGCCCAAGTCGTGCTGTAAAGCTCTGTAATACATAAAATATGCAAATGAATAGGAGGCCATTAGAAGTCTGTAAAAGCCTCAATAGTCAAATTACCTTTAGACAAGAGAAGTGCAGCTGCAGTCCCTATAGGAGAACTACAAAAGAAAAGCATTTTAATTTATACACTTCAGACTCTAAATGTCACATGACTGTAATTACCAGCAATCAGGATGGGGCAGAATATACAGAATCGTTATTTGAGCTGTAGCAAAAGGTTTAATGGAAAATATAAATTCTTGACAGGGTCAGCACCAGTGCCTATCTGATACGTCTTCCACCACACAATTCCAAGTCATCCGACATCAAGAATTAATTGAATTTCGCTAAAAACATCCAACATAAAAGACCCATTATGAATAGACAAACCATTACTGTAGAAACATATCCTAAACCCTGTCAGGAGGATATTAGTTCAGAGCTAATTTGTCTGGACACAGACAGCGGCTCAGCTACGTGATCCATCTCCACTGTGTCTTAACTGCAAATGGAGCTGATGTCTCCTGGCCCTCTCCCATGACAGCTCCTCTTATTATGGTTGGCCAGAGGGCACACACACCATCCAGGCTCTCTTAGAGAGATTCCACTGCTGCTGATTATGCCTCTCCCCAAGACCAGCGGAGCCTGCAGAACTAACCAGCCAAATCACAACACCCAACACCAGCCTCATTACTCAGACATAGAGACAATTAGAATGCAATAATGACTCGTTATGGACATCTTGCTTCGTAATTGCTCTGCAATTAATGACCACCGGTGGCGAAGTTCCCTGAAACGCTCTTTGGGTTTTTCTGTTGCACCACCACTTTTTGACCAGTCCAGCATTTCAATAACGACAAGGAAACACTTAATTGTTGTCTGAAACTAGTATTTGCTCCTTCACTTTGCAACAGCATTGTTTCAGTCATTAGTGTTAGTCATTGCAGTTCCAGTTGCGGGTATACTGAAGCTTGTCAGTGTCTCTGTGCTGAGGCAGTATTGCATGTCTTGGCTGAATTCCTCAGAGCTGCAGGTTGTTGTTGGTGTGTCGTGGGCAGTGACACATTCGCCCTGGGGAACAGCTTTTCCTGTGACTTTCCTGTGGAAAGTGAGAGGTGTTGATGATGGTGACACGCTGAGAGCTTCCTGCCTTGTTACATGTGGGCAGATTGATTATTTCTGACACAATGATTAGGGAGGTACACAGACGTCTCAGGTCATGCTATAGCAATTACCAATTATAGCACAGTATTAGTAATGAATACAATGAAGGCATGTTTGCTGACCAGAGAGCCATCACCACCTATATCTCCTGCCCTCCTCTCCCTCCCCCGTCCCCCTCCTCTCCCAACCCCAGTCCCCTTCATCTCCGCCTCCAGGGACAACGCTGTCACCTGCAGAATGGTAGAGGGGAGTGTCACCGGACTAGTCTGTGAGTGACGGGTGCATGGTGATGGCGACATTGCCTGGTGATGCGACTCTGATTGACGGAAGGTTTGGGAAGGGGAATTCTGGTCGCTACGCCCACGGGCTGCACACACAGGCAGGCTAATGTTGAGAGAAATGCATCTGCTGTTGAAATAGTTGGGGAGGACTCAACATGCGGACAATAGCTGGTAGAAATTGTAACAACTTGAAAGGACAAAACATTATATTTATCTACACAACCTGTTGTTTGTTGTTTCTTGATGGTAAAGACGAGATAACATAATTGAGGCCCTATTGTCCAGTCCATGCCACAACCCATCAAGCCATAACTACCAACTGCTTCCACCTGATCTATGTCAGTCTCTCCAACCCCTCTAATAATAATAATAATACATGTATTTTATCGGTAGAGGTTGCTGAGGGGAGGACGGCTCATAATAATGGCTGGAACGACGCAAACGGAATGGTATTTGATACCACTCCACTGATTCTGCTCCAGCCATTACCAAAAGCCCGTCCTCCCCAATTAAGGAGCCACCAACCTCCTGTGTATTTAATATAAAGCTTTTCATACAGAATCTTAAACAAATTCAGGGAGCTGGCAGTTGATGGGAGATGGTCTTCCACAGCTAGATCATGATGCAGTTCAGTAAAGGAGTAGCTTGAGTGGAGGTGGCGTCGATGGTACAGCCAGGGAGGGAGAAACAACAGTCGGGAGCTCTTTATCAGGCTCCTCTGTCTCTGAAGTTCACAGCTCCTCCTCCTCTGTAGGTACGCTGGAACATCCACCACCGAATGTGTAGCACCCACCTGGATGATGCTTCGGCAGCAAAAGTGCCTGAGAGACCACTGTTACGGAGTCTAGTTGATAGGTATTCGACTAGTCGGACTGTTCCCCGGACTCCGCGTGTAGGGATTTGTACAATGCATGAACAAGGCTATTGAACTTGACATTGGTGTCTGTCTTTATTCCTTTATCCAACATATCATACTGAAACAACCACCACACCTCGGCAGTAATCACCAAGTGTCTCCTACGAGGTGAGCCTCTGTAATCCCCTCACACCACAGTCCACATCCTTCCAGAAACCGAGGCAGGTGGAATTAAAATCTGGTTCTGTGTTGATCAGGTGTTGATGCATCGTTCAAATTAGATTCGCCAGCTAGCTAGCTAATGCTAGCCAAGCAAAGTAAACAGATGTGCCATTGTCAGTCATGCAACTCCATGGGCCACCACCAGATATTTTTTCTGAATAGGGTAACAAAAAATTGTTTCAAAATGCATCAAAAAACACTTCATAATACAAATATATATACAATATTGACAGAGCTCTCTGCCTAGGCTTCCTCCTGGTGCCATGGCAACAAAAACATCCCAACTTTGTATGCTGTTTGTACTCCACAGAAGAGTCTGCCTTGAGCTTAGGAGCGGATGGCAGGATGAAAGCGGGGGAAAGAGAGAGAAAGAAAGAAAGAACAAAAGATAGAAAGGAGAGAGAGAGAGAGAGATAGAGAGAGAGAGAGAGAGAGAGAGAGAGAGAGAGAGAGAGATGTCTGAAGGGAACCCGCTTGAAAAGGTGAGCTGGGACACGACAGGCTCTCTTGGGGGGCATTCTAGGGCAGGTGGAGGGGTTGTTCAATGAGGGCCAATAGTCAGGGTGAGGCAAAATAGGAAGGACCTCAGGGTAGCGTACGTGTTGTTTTCCAGAAGTGGACACCTAACACATCAAAGCCTGGACCAGAGGTGGCTAATGGTAGGATGAGTACAGACCTCCTGCTGGATGCACAACACAGGAAACATGCACTGCCAGCAGAAACAGAGAACAGAGAGAGAACAGAGAGGGAGAACAGAGAGAGAACAGAGAGAGAGGAAACGTAACTGCATAAAGAAGGGGAAAGGATGGGAAGTCTGAACAAAGTGGGGTTAGGATCGACCAAGAGGGAATATGTCAAAATGCATCCAAGTCAACAGTATTGGTTGAACAGGATATACAATGCATTGGGAAAGTATTCAGTCCCCTTCCCCTTTTCCACATTTTGATACATTACAGCCTTATTATAAAATGGATTAAATCATTTCCCCCCTCATCAATCTACACACAATACCCCATAATGACAAAGCAAAAACAGATATTTAGAATTTTTTTCAAATGTATTACAAATAAAATACCTGATTTACATTAGTATTCAGAGCCTTTGCTATGAGACTCGAAATTGAGCTCAGGTGCATCCTGTTTCAATTGATCAATCTTGAGATGTTTCTACAACTTGATTGGAGTCCACCTGTGGTAAATTCAATTGATAGGACATGATTTGGAAAGATACACACACACCTGTCTATATAAGGTCCCCAAGGTCCCAAAAACCAAGCCATGAGGTCGAAGGAATTGCCCAAAGAGCTCCTAGACAGGATTGTGTCGAGGCACAGATATGGTGAAGGGTACCAAAAACATTCTGCAGCATTGAAGGTCCCCAAGAACACAGTGGCCTCCATCATTCTTAAATGCAAGAAGTTTGGAACCACCAAGACTCTTCCCAGAGCTGGCCGCCCAGCCAAACTGAGCAATCGGGGGAGAAGGGCCTTGGTCAGGGAGGTGACCAAGAACCCGAGGGTCACTCTGACAGAGCTCCAGAGTTCCTCTGTGGAGATGGGAGAACCTTACAAAAGAACAACCATCTCTGCAGTACTCTACTAATCAGGCCTTTATGGTAGTGTGACCAGACGGAAGCCACTCCTCAGTAAAATACACATGACAGCCCACTTGGAGTTTGCCAAAAGGCACCTAAAAGGTGCCTAAAGGCAGATTCTCTGGTCTGAAACCAAGATTGAACTCTTTGGCCTGAATGCCAAGCATCTCGTCTGGAGCAAACCTGGCACCATCCCTACGGTGAAGCATGGTGGTGGCAGCATCATGCGGTGGGGATGTTTTGCAGCGGCAGGGACTGGGAGACTAGTCAGGATCGAGGGAAAGATGAACGGAGCAAAGTACAGAAAGATCCTTGATGAAAACCTGCTCCAGAGCGGTCAGGACTTCAGACTGGAGCGAAGGTTCACCTTCCAACAGAACAACGACCCTAAGCACACAGCCAGGACAACGCAGGAGTGTCTTCAGGACAAGTCTCTGAATGTCCTTGAGTGGCCCAGCCAGAGCCTGGGCTGGAGAGACCTGAAAATAGCTATGCAGTGATGCTGCCCATCCAACCTGACAGAGTTTGAAAAGATCTGCAGAGAAGAATGAAAGAATCTCCCTAAATACAGGTGTGCCAAGCTTGTAGCGTCATACCCAAGAGGACACTGAGGCTGTAATCGTTGCCAAAGGTGCTTCAACAAAGTAAAGGGTCTGAATACTTATGTAAATGTGATATTTCTGTTTAAAACCTGTTTTTGCTTTGTCATTATGGGGTATTGTGTGAGGATTGATAAGGGGAAAAAAACTATAAAATTAGGCTGTAAAGTAACAAAATGTGGAAAAAGTCTAGGGGTCTGAATACTTTCCTAATGGACTGTAAGTGTTGTATCGGAGTAGCCAGCAGTCTTATGTTGGTTTACAGAGGTCCATAAGCCCACAGGAGTAGAGGATATTGTAACTGTTGGCTGCAGTATATACAGTATGTTGTGTTCACCCCTAATGTATTATACCATATATACTGTAAACGTACTAGAAACGCAACATGCCACAATGTCTAAGATTTTACTGCGTTACAGTTCATGTAAGGAAATCAGTCCATTTAAATAAATTCATTAGGCCCTAATCTATGGATTTCACATGACTACAGATCTGTTGGTCACAGACACCTTAAAAAATGGGCCTCAGGATCCCATCAACGTATTTTTGTGCATTAAAATTGCCATTGACAAAATGCAGTTGTGTTCGTTGTCCATAACTTATGCCTGCCCACACCATAACCCCATCGTCACCATGGGGCACTCTGTTCACAACGTTGACATCCGCAAACCGCTCGCCCACACAACGCCATACACATGGTCTGCGGTTGTAAGGTCGGTTGGACGTTGGAGGCGGCTTATGGTAGAGAAATGAACATTAAATTATCTGGCAACAGCTCTGGTAGATATGCCTGCAGTCAGCATTCCAATTGTATGCTCCCTCAAAACTTGAGACATCTATGGCATTGTGTTGTGTGACAAAACTGCACATTTTAGAGTGGCCTTTTATTGTCCCCAGCAAAAGGTGCACCTGTGTGATAATGATCCTGCTGTTTAATCAGCTTCTTTATATGCCACACCTGTCAGGTGGATGGATTATCTTGGCAAAGGAGCAATGCTCACTAACAGGGATGTAAACACATGTGTGTACAACATTTGAGAGAAATAAGCTTTTTGTGCGTATGGAACATTTCTGGGATATTTTACTTTACCTCATGAAACATGGGACCAATATTTTTGTTCAGTGTATTATATGATGAATGTGGTTATTATGTCACTCACCTCTGGTACTCTCTAATAAGGGCATTAGGGTAATAAGCTCCCACAAAGCAGAACCATTATGTGATAATTCCACTAACCTCCCGTGAGACAGTGATGTAGCTGAAAATATAAAATATTATGTTTGGCACAGAGAATTTACATCTCCCATTCTCTACTCTCAGTGATTGCCTTGTTGCTATGCAGTGTGCTCATTTCCCTAACCACAGATTTCTATGTAAAATAAAAATGATGAAAGAAAAACAAAGGGTGATCTTAGCTACATTCATGACCTTACCCTCTGGGCAAGAACTGGTTGAATCAACGTTGTTTCCAAGTCATTTCAACCCCCCAAAAATCAACGCGATGACGTTGAATCAACGTGGAAAACGAATTGGATTTGCAAAAAGTCATCAACATAAAGGCATTTTGTCTTTTTTCACCCACATATCAACCTAAATCCAATGACAGTGCATTTTTTTTTGCTGTTGATTTCACGTTGAATTCACGTTAGTCGACAACTCAACCAAATGAAAATCAAAACTAGATGTTGAACTGACGTCTGTGCCCAGTGGGTACCTGTACTGCATGTAAATGAGACTGTGACATCAAGCTGATACAAAGAACTAACATTCATATTCAATGACCATGTCAATCTTGTCAATGAAAGTGACGAAAGCAAAATGATTGGCTGGATGTACTGGAAAGTTAGTGTGACGGACATACAGTATGACAGAATAAACAAAAACAAAGTCATTAGATAACCCAAGGCACATTTCTTTCCGTCTTTAGCAGAAAGAGAAGCATCTTTGTATGAAAAGCTAATTCCACAGCTTTAGCTAAATTTGAGGTATGTTTTATGTTACACAATGGTAGTTCAGGGCTTTGGTTTCCTATATCCAATTCTAAATAGACGTAACAGCATTTGAGTGGGTGGGACTCAGCTTGAAGCCCGTCTTTTTTCCCACTCCTTTGCAACCTTTTCTCGGCTCAACGTTTGCCAAATAAAATCTTCTCCTTGTTAAAATCTCACACTTCCTCTTCTGAAATCCCCTCAAAGCTGTCTACCGCAGAGCAAAATGCCTCGTTAGATCAGAGGCAGAGCTGCTGTCTATATTCCAGACCGAGACATTTCCAAATGCAACAACGGCTCTTACAAGTAACAATCAGCCCATACAGAAATATATTGTTACACTACAAAGCCCCTCACAAAGACACCTGCACATTCCCCTGCACACATATAGACATACAACAATACACCTGCACATTCCCCTGCACACATATAGACATACAACAATACACCTGCCACATTCCCCTGCACACTATAGAATACAACATACACCTGCACATTCCCCTGCACACATATAGACATACAAAATAACCTGCACATCTCCCTGCACACATTATGACATACAACAATACACCTGCACATTCCCCTGCACACACATAATCACCGCCATATACAACAATAACACACTGCCATCCCCACTGCACCACATAAGACATACAAATAGAACACCTGCACATTCCCCTGCACACATATAGACATACAACAATACACCTGCACATTCCCCTGACACATATAGAGAATACAACAAACACCTGCACATTCCCCTGCACACATATAGACATACAAATAGACACCTGCACACTTCCCCTGACCACATATAGAAACACATACAGCCTGCACATTCCCTGCAGACACTATAGATATACAAACCAAAAATTTTAAAAACCAAAAAAAAAACCCCTTTTTGCCCAAACCAAAATTTTGTTTCGACCCTGCACAGCAGTATAGAATATACAAACAATACACCTGCACATTCCCCTGCACACATATAGACATACAAAAAGAATCGTATAGCCTGTAGTCTGTACACACTCACTCATGAACTCATTCATGCACACGCACACACTGATGAGGAGAGAAAAGACATTAGTGAGGTGGCAGACAGTTGATGTGTATGTATCCACAGGCCCTCCCTCCCTCTGTGTTGTTTACTGTGAGTGGATGTGATCCCCCCCTCCTCCAGTCCCCCTGCTGTGTCTCATTCATTCCCCTCATTAGATATCTCATTATATATCCCCTCTAAAAGCCTCTCTCATTACACTCTTTCCTCTGCAGCAGCAGATCCACTCTGGTGACTCTCTTCTCTAACACAGCTTTCAGGACAAAGGGGACCGGGCAGCAAAAAGCTAACAATGTGCTTTGCCTCACCGATACTGTAAATCCCTGCTAAACTTCTTAACCCAACTAGAAGTTTTCATGGAGCCTTGTTAGAGACAGAGACATTGTATGAATTCCTAAACGCTGTACCCACCATAGAGAACTTGTTTGTCATCACTATCATGTACATACCACCCTGCATACCACTGCTGACTTGCTTCTGAATCTAAGCAGGTTTGGTCCTGGTCAGTCCCTGGATGGGAGACCAGATGCTGCTGGAAGTGGTGTTGGAGGGCCAGTAGGAGGCACTCTTTCCTCTGGTCTAAAACATATCCCACTGCCCTGTGTAGGGTGCCGTCTTTCGGATGGGACGTTAAACAGGTGTCTTGACTCTCTGAGGTCATTAAAGATCCCATGGCARTTATCGTAAGAGTAGGGGTGTTAATTAACCCTGGTGTCCTGGCTAAATTCCCAATCTGGCCCTCAAACCATCACGTTCACCTAATAATCCCCAGTTTACAATTGGCTCATTCCTCCCCCTCCTCTCCCCTGTAACTATTCCCCAGGTCCTTGCTTTAAATGAGAACGTGTTCTCAGTCAATTTACCTGGTAAAATAACAGCTAAATATATATTTTTTTAAACAACATAAATATCTATCCAAACTATCTAAAAATGCCTTATCAGGCACCGCTTTGCCTGCTGGGCTCTTCTGCAGAGTGAAAATGCGGGATGAAGGAGGGACAGAGAAAAGTGTGTGCCCTCTCTACGGTGTTCTCTCTCTACTGGGGGTTGCCTCTCTGCAGAGGTCAGAATGTTTAACAACAAGGCTGATCAAAGGTACAATGTCCTGTCTGAGCCTCTGGATTGAGCTCTCTCCCCCTCAGTTTCCCTCTCTCCATCTCTCCCTCCTCCTCTCTCTCTCCCACTCAGTTTCCCTCTCTCCTCCTCAGTTTCCCTTTCTCCATCTCTCCCTCCTCCTCTCTCTCTCCCACTCAGTTTCCCTCTCTCCTCCTCAGTTTCCCTCTCTCCCCCTCTGTTTCTCACTGATTTTGTCTCTGCCTCTCTCTGAGTTTCCTGTTGTGAGCGTGTGTGAGTTTCACTCCTCAACATCAAGGTCAGTTTTAGGTATAATCAGAGGTAGACAATGCCTGACAAACTGTTATGGCTGACTGACTGTCTGAAAAGTCTGGCAGGTCTGTCTTTGAACACAGCGATGTAGTACACTCTTAGAAAAAAAGTGCTGTCTGGAACCTAAAATGATTCTTCAGCTGTCCCCATAGGAGAACCCTTTGAAGAACCCTTGTTGGTTCCATGTAGAACCCTTTTGGTTCCAAATAGAACCGTTTTGAGAACCATGTAGAATCCTCTGTGGAAAGGGTTCTACATGGAAACCAAAAAGGTTCTTCTTGAAACCAAAAAGGGTTCTCCTATGGGGACAGCCGAAGAACCCTTTCAGAACCCTTGTACTTACAGTGTTCCTGCTTTGTCCACATTCCCCGACAGTAACTCTTTATCCCCCCCTCCCCTCTCTCTGTCTCTGTTTTTCTCTGTGTCAGACAGTGTGTTTGGCTTTCATCCTTTTCATTGGAGAGGTATGACTGGATAATGTGTGTCCTGAAGAAGACGTTTTTATGTATTCTGTCTCGCGCCCAGTAGGGCTGTTCTGAGAGAGAGGTTACACAAGCCCCTCCCAGGCCTAACTGTGCACACGCACATGCACACACACACACCCCGTAGCATGCTAACAGATGGAATCTGGCCACTGGTGGGGCTAATAGATTTTTCCTGTTATTGGCCAGGGCTCAGTGACCAGCCCCTGGGGACATATTTGATCCAGGGGAGAATTGATTACCCAAAGCTTTTTTTTATCCTGATCTTCCTTCCACTCCTGGAATCTCAAAACCATCCCTGTTGCCTAGTGTCGTTAGTAAGAAGGCGGGGGCGCCCCGCCACAGTACTGAATGACTCCAAGTCACCTCCGCCAAACCCACTAGCAGTAGTGCTGACTAGTGAGAACACAGGTAGCTCTGAGAGAGGTCTCCTATATATATAACCTCAAATATATTACCATCACACAAACACACACAACAACACACACAACACACACACACATTTATTAAGCGAGTCATTTATCAGCACATTACACCTACACAACACACTAAATTATACTGAGTATAGAGATACCATTAACACATTACATGTACACACACAACACACACACACAC
>NC_036840.1:2849777-2876836 GCF_002910315.2 Salvelinus sp. IW2-2015 | reverse complement strand
GAGGGGGGGGAGGTGTGTGGTAACAACAATGCAAACATCGAAATAGAGCAAACTTGTGCTTATAATTTCTCTTTTTCCATGAAACCAAATCTCTTTTTCTTTGTGTGTGTGTGGTACACACACACACACACACACACACACACACACAGCTAACAATGTACCTCAATAGAATGCTGTGGCCACGAGTTTGAAAAATTAGCTCATTGTAACTACCTCACAAATCACAATATCATTCATTTCATGATTAGCTGTGTCTCCATACTGTCCATTTAACAGACATCTAAAGTAGATTTACATTTATTAACAAGATTACAGAATCTCGGCAGACCAGTTAGTTAGACAAGCAAAGTGATCTTAGACAGTTACTGTCCCAAGACGTAGTTCCCACCTATACAAATGTCCTCTCCATTAAGCATCATCATTCACTGTCACTCATCATGCTGTTTTAAGCACACAGTTAGCCTACGCTATGATACACTGTCCTGTTTTGAGCCAAGACTCCCCACTGCTGCAGATTAATCAGACACATCGTTCCGACAGGAGAAGAGACTCTAATTACTCCTGGCTAATCATTCGTACCTCTATGTCAAGCCTTCACCCCTCTGGCCAGCAGAGAGCTCTCCTAACCCCTCTCCAAGACAGAGAGACTCATACATAACCTGATGTCATCACAATGACAAAGAGCGTCCAACAGATCCACATCCCCAAGGTAACACAAAGCACCCTTCTCCAGGTGAAGTCTGGTTTGTTTCAATAGTTGGCGAGAGGTGGAAAAGTTGAAGCCGTTTTGACAGCATGCACAAGCACCCAAAAGAGAGCGATCTTAAACTCTCCTAACCTCACCCACCAAGAAACACCCACTCAAAATCCCCTGCTGTCTAGACTGTATTTGGGCGTAGGATAAACAAACAAGCAAGAGGGACAGAACTGAATTCAAACTGTTTTGTTATCTTTAGTCTGGTAATTCCAGCAGCCTTACTCAGTGAGAATAATATTGAACTCCCTGCAATACCATACCAACCATCTAAGCACTCTGAATGCAACAGACCAAATAATCAGCTCTGAAACAGTATTAATGTCAATTCTCAGTCTGTGACTGTTAGCAAAAAAAACTCAGAGTGCACACTTTTTGATTAGTCTGTTAATTTGTTTATTGGCATGTTTTGGATAGGTAGAGTTAAATGATTTATGAATATGCGGAAATGTAATGGGAGTTGAGTTGTAAAAATCATAAATAACAAGGCATTGGGGCGTTGAAAGATACAATTGTCTGCATAACTATTATACTGAGCCACTAAATCAGCCTTTGAAAATGTAATATGCCGTTGTGGAAGTGTTAACTTGCTTTTGGCAATAGTTTATGATGCAGAGTCCTAGATTAATTTAGGATGTTAACAACTACAGTAACTAACGTCTGCACAAGTCATGCATTTACATCAATAGGGCATTTACAAGGTTTGAGTACCTTGTGCGTATCTCAAATTCACATTCAACCTATTGTGACCAATGAGGGAGAGTTCACAGAACTAGAAAGTACAGTGCAGTAAGTGATTGGTAAGTAAGAGATTGTGAAGTCATGATCATGACACTCCAATATTCATAGCAACTGTTTAAGAAATGGAGCTCCCTAAATCAATACCACTGATTGCATGCTTTTCTCTTCAGCGAGGAAAGATATTCCAGAAACTAACGTCTGAAGGGTCCCTGTTTAGAAACCACTCGGGGACTATGTGACTCAATAGCCAATCAGCTGAGAGCTCCCCATAACAGCATTAACCACAAACACCATTAAGGAGCTCTGAAGTCAAGTTGAACAATCAGACCTGTCCCTGAGTAAAGCCTGCTGCTGAAGCCAAATCAAAAAGTTGGCAGAAAGGGCTCCTGAGGCAACAATGAGTGAAACAAAACAAGTTGCTTACACAATTTTTCTGCACAGTAAACAAAGAAATGTTCTGGTAAATTGGAACTATTAAGAGGTGCAGGGTAATTATTCTGATCAATAGCAAAAGAGACACATCAACGTTTAACAGACAGAACTTCTATCTTGCCGTCCAGTTCATCTCAATTCACAGCAGTTCATCTAATCTCCTGATGCCCTCTCCTGTTCTCCCCATCTAAAGGGCTTTCATATCCAGCCCTCTCACCGTTCTCTTTCTCCCTCCTTCTCCACGTCATCCTCCTTCAACACCTACTCCTTCCCATCCTCCTCTTGCTCCTACGCTCCCCCTTCTCCTCTACCTCCACCAGTGGCCTGCCCCCTCCTCCACCACCTCCCCTCTTTCTCCTCAGCCCCCTCCTGTAATCCCTGTTCACCCATGACTGCGTGGCCACGCACATCTCCAACTCAGTCATCAAGTTTGCTGACGACACAGTAGTGGTAGGCCTGATTGCCAACAATGACGATACAGCCTACAGGGAGGAGGTGTGAGCCCTGGCGGAGTGGTGAAAAGGAACCTCAGGAGGCTGAAGAAATTTGGCTTGGTCCCTCATGAACTTCTACAGATGTACCATTTATATCCCAGACTCAGACATTGCTCGTTCTGGTATTTCTATCGTTTTACTTTCTGGATAATGTGCTTATTGTTTTGTATTGGTAGGTATTATTACTGCACTGTTAGAGCTAGAAACACAATCATTTCGCTGCACCTGTGATAACATCTGCAAATCTGTGTATGCGACCAATAAACTTTGATTTTCCTCCTATCTCCATACACCACCAATGTGGCCTTCCCTCTCCACACTGCCTGCTAGACATTCCCTGTGTGGCTCAGGTCTCTGGACACATTAATGCACTGGCCTTTCCCTTAATAACCGATGATCAGCTTTCCAATGACTTTATAATCTCCCTCTTGGGCCAGCTCCTCTCGCACCAGGGCTAATACTGCCTCCCCCTCTGTCTCTACTTCTCCCTCTGTCTCTGTCCCCACCTTTGTCCTCTGGGCCCAAAGCCATTAAAGATGATATCGGCTGGGGCAACAACCTATGCATCCTGCCTCCTCCTCAGTCAGTATGGCTACCTTTAATATGATGATATGGTATGTTGGGAGAAACTAAAGGGTAGCAAAACTGTTACAGTAAAACTACACAGTAAAAATAACACCAGGGATGCAGTTGAGGCTAAACGCTAGTCTCCAACCGTCATCTCGACAGGCGTTGAGAGTTTACTTTTTCTACTACTACATCCCTGAACACAACACTGCACCTAGTGCAGAGGTAAAAGCATTGGTTTCATCGTAACATTTTGATTTTCTACTGTACTTTGCAGTCATTTCATCACATGTTCATGTTTTTATTTTTCAGGTAAAGGATATGTAAGGTGTAAGGGGGTGCGTAACTGGCGGCAGGGAAGTCAGCCGCAGGAGAGCAAAACTGGGTCATCAACTGAACAGTTTTATTCATAAAACCACCGCAAACCAGAACAACAAACAAATGAGTACAAAACCCGTCGCGCACCAGAGAAAACATGCACATGCACTTACAATAAACAATTCCGCACAAAGACATGGGGGGAACAGAGGGTTAAATACACAACATGTTAGGAGGGAATTGAGACCAGGTTTTTAGGAATACAAGACAAAACAAAAGGAATATGAAAAGTGTATCGATGATGGCTAGAAGACCGGCGATGCCGACCGCCGACCGCCGCCCGAACAAGGAGAGGAACCGACTTTGGCAGAAGTCGTGACAACAGGTGTGTAAACTGAGGGAAATGAATAACACTCCAAAACCAACATCACATATTTGTAGATCAAAACCTGGAAGACCTGTATGAGATCTCAACTAAACCGCCAACACTCCTACCTGACCGTAAATCTTTTATGGACCCAACCTTGATTTTTTTATAGGACACATCTTATGAGCTCAAGGAGATATTTCCTTTCTTAAATTGAAAGCAGAACGATCTGCCKCCCCCCCCCCCCCCCCCAAAAAAAACCCAAGTATAATAAATATAAAAACAAATGGCCAAAGAGGAGCACAAATAATGACTTATTGAGAAATTAAAATGAATACCTTTCCTCTCGCCCCAAGAAAGAGACACGGAGAGAGGGGGCAGGGAGAAAAAGAAAAAAAAATCGAGGCGATTCTCCAAACGAATCATTTCCAAACCTGTGAGCATCGCCCACCCTGCTTTGAGGGACTCTTGGATGCACAATCTCCAAATCTCCATCTAATTGTCATTCTATTTCTGTCCATCCTCCCTATTTCTGATGCCATGCCGTCTTTATCTAACAGATTGAGCAGTGATAGAGAGGTGATCAACCTCCAATGAAGGATTATTTGGCCAATGAAACAAGAAGGAGGAATTTCTCTCTCCCTCCCACTCCTTGAAATTAAAAGTTAAACATAGCAATTATCTGCCTCTCAACGGACATCCCACTATCCCATCCGTCTGAAGCCATGCGGAAAAGTCAATTCAGTTTGTTTGTGTTCCCATTAGAGGAGAGATAAGGAAACTAAATGTCCCCATTCTGTTGATGGCTAAAGAGGAAACATAGGCCTCTAGCTCTATCAGAGGAGGCTGGTGGGAGGAGCTATAGGAGGACAGGCTCATTGTGATAGCTGGAATGGAATAAATGGAACAGAGTCAAATGTGGTTACCATATGTTTGATGTGTTTAATACCGTTCAATTAATTCCATTCCAGCATTACAATGAGCCCATCCTTCTATAGCTCCTCCCACCAGCTCCTCTATTTTCTATAATACTATGTTATCTAAAGGCCTCGTAACACCAGTATCAGTCTTCAGGGTAAGAAGGCTGACTAAGCTGCACTGCACAGTGCTTGGTCTGCACTGCTACCCCAATTGAATCATATACAGTACCTCATATTTGTTCAGGAAATTGAGTCACTAGGAGCAACCTGGATAATCACAACACCATCGTCTTTAAATTAGCTACTTGATGTATTTACAGTTCTTGTTCGTCACTAAAGTTTTCCTCAATACACAGAGTACAGTATATGATTCTTCAGACTGTGGGTTGGTGCTGGAAACATGGATTTACCATAGAAGAGAAGTAAAGAAGCTGAGCTTGTCTGCTGTCCATTCTGTCTTTACTGAGGTACTGTAATAGACAGATGGCTGAGGACTATTAGAAATTCCTGTGAAGTTGAGCTTGAAAGACAACAAGCTGAAAGAGTACGTGCCAGTGAGTATAGAGAGAGGGAAATATCGCCTCAGACCTTCTATTGAAGAGGGCTTCAGTGGAGAATTAGAACCAACCCTTAGGCAAGAGATTGAAGCTTCAATCAAGTGTTTAACCAGAATATACAGCATAATTAATTAACAATATGGAGACAAGTTTAAATGAATGGAGATAATCAGCTACTGTACTGCCTGACTCGCAGGTCAGGAAAACGACTTAAAAATAATCCACTAAAACTTCCGATCCTAAAGAGCCAAGCACAAAAACAACTTCCTGCCAATCACCAAACTTGTTCAAACGAGCTGGAGAACGACGTGTCTTTTAGGTGTCTTTTTAAGTCTGGAATCTCCCGTCACCCCACACCAACCGTCCAATCAAAGATCTCAGAGGACTTTCATCAACAGAGATGTTACATAGGTGTAAAGACGTCTCAGCGCCTCGCCCTGTCTGTCTCTGGCTAATGGCCCTGGCTGACAAGGCTCTACAGTGGGAGATGGAATTAATTGGCTTTTTTTGGGAGATGACACAGTCATTGCGCACGCTCATGCTTGCATGCATGCACGCACACGCAAATGTGCGCACACACATACATGACTTATAGGGCTGGTTGCTGCTTGTGCAGTGCATTTAACTGGTGCTGAACATTTCAAAGGAAATCATAAGAAAAATGTATAAAGTGTCCAAATGACTACAATTCACTCATCTTCTAGTCTAGATGATTCACTATTAGAAGACAGTTTTTATTATTCCCCATGGAACGTAGCTCATCTTTTTATAAAACACACGCTGGATGTCTCCAGCCGATTGTGGTTCATTAGCAACACTCTTATGTTATTAGCATTACACATGGTGAAACAATCTGCCCGCAAAGGAACGGAAATTGGACAATGAAAGAAACATTAACCAAGAAGAGATATGACCAGATGAACAGCTTACCCAAACGGCCAGCAATGCACTGAAACACAGTCAATTTAGTTTCACTATTTCCCTTTGAAAGGCCAGAAATCACATATCCACCATCAGCTTCCCTCTCCTCTGATCCAGACCGCAATATCTCGCAGATGTGAACGGAAAAGGTACATTCAGCTCTTTGGCAAAATATAAAATGTTCTATTTTCTTGATATTTCTCGCTGCATCTCTCTCCCAGGAGGAGAACTGCAGGACATTACTATTATGAACATTGTGTTTCTTTGGAAACTCCACTCGACTGGTGTCAGATGCTTCAACCAATGACTGTTTGAGACATGAGCAACATTTAGATGTATACTGAGTGTACAAAACATTAGGAACAAGTTCCTAATATTGAGTTGCATCCCCTTTTGCTCTCAGAACAGCCTCAATTCATCGGAGCATGGACTCTACAAGGTGTAAAGTGTTCCACAGGGATGCTGGTACATGTTGACTCCAATGCTTCCCACAGTTGTGTCAAGTTGGATGGTGGACCATTCTTGATACACACAGGAAACTGTTGAGCGTGAAAAACCCACTAGCGTTACAGTTCTTGACACACTCAATCCATGTCTCTGAAAAATCCTTCTTTAACCTGTGTCCTCCCCTTCATCTACACTGATTGAAGTGGATTTAACAGGTGACATCAATAAGGGATCCTAGCTTTCACCTGGTCAGTCTATGTAATGGAAAAAGCAGGTGTTCTTAATGTATTGGTTTGTTGTCCTCTCATTTACGTTTTGTATTTTTCATCTTTTTTTGTATATATTCCAATGTATTTTTCAATCTCTTTTTCCATTTTAAAATTAAATATACCTTCCGGTAACCCGCCTCACTCAATGTGAAACGGATCCGCAATTTTTTTAGACCCTATAGCCAAAACTTTCATCAGAAGGTAGCCAGCTAATTAGCTAAGTTACTAGCTATTTAGTCATTGTTAGCCACTGCTAGCGGCCTTTACCCTCTGCTCAGGCACCAGCCGTTTTTTTAGCCTGGATAATACCTGCCAGGCTCGGACTGTTTTTCTCCACTACAACGCCAGATTCCTGCCGTAAACCCTGGACCATTGATCATCACAGATAACTAGCTGTCACTGAGTGACCCAGCCCCGAAGCTAGCCCTGAGCCAGGTGCTAGCAAACGAAATTACCACAACTACAATACCTCTTTCGCCATCTGGCCGGACCGGACCGGTAATTTTGTCGACACGGCGCCCCGCCGTACCACCACGACTGGTCCGCAGACGTAATTCCATCAGCTGTGCCTTCAACCGGCCTTTGCCGGACGACGGAGCAGACGCTTCTACTTACACCGGACTGCTAACTTTAAACACCGTGTCTCCCGCGTGCTAGCGTAGCAACGACTACCCCGCGGCTTCCTTGTTCCATCTATTGCTGTACACTGGACCCTATGATCACTTGGCTACATAGCTGATGCCTGCTGGACTGTTCATTTATCACGGTACTCCACTTTGTTTACCTATGTTTATCTGTCAGCCCTAGCAAGGGAAATCAGGCCCTGTGTGTAGTTAACCGACCCTCTGCCCATTCATCCCCATTTTACCTGTTGTCTTAGCTGATTAGCTGTTGTTGTCTTACCCGTTGTTGACTTAGCTAGCTCTCCCAATCAACAGCTGTGATTGCATTATGCCTCGCTTTATGTCTCTCTCAAATGTCAATATGCCTTGTATACTGTTGTTTAGGATAATTATCATTGTTTTAGTTTACTGCGGAGCGCCTAGTCCCACTGTACATGCCTTAGATACCTCCTTTGTCCCACCTCCCACACATGCGGTGACCTCACCCAGTATAACCAGCGTGTCCAGAGATGCAACCTCTCTTATCATCACTCAGTGCCTGGGCTTGTACCCGCACCCCACCATACCCCTGTCTGCACATTATGCCCTGAATCTATTCTAGCACGCCCAGAAATCTGCTCCTTTTATTCTCTGTCCCCAAAGCACTAGACGACCAATTTTGCTAGCCTTTAGCCGTATCCTCATCCTACTCCTCCTCTGTTCCTCGGGTGATGTGGAGGCTAACCCAGGCACTCTCATTTGTTGACTTCTGTATGTAACTGCCAGTTAGACTTACAGGTTATGTCGTTGTTTTGTGTTTGAATTGTTTACGTGTCCGCTGTGCGGGGAAATTATAAGAGAAGCGGAACTACGTAGCTAATAACTGTTGTAACGGGGATCCTTATTGTAGCAACACACTTTTGGAGGGAAGGCAATCCCGCGCTGTGTTAGCTAAGTTTTCATGTCATCGGGTGTAGTTCATAAAGTTTGAAGCGTATATGTTAGGATGGTAACGTATAATAATTAAGGATGAAGCTGAATTCATGCCAGGAATAATAAGTGTGAAGTTTGATTTCTCCCTTCTGTAATAAGCAGCCAATGAGGTATTTTTCCTTTATTCATGTGTTTAATCTAAACTGTTATAGCGCCGGCTAAACTGTTTATGTATGTAAGCACTTCAGAGTTATACCAAGCTAATAAGTCACTCGTAAGATAAGGTTGTAAGAGTGTGCTTAACTGTATTTTTCATTTACTTTATAGTTCTCACGGAAGGTGATAATTCTGACTAAATCTACAGAATAAAGCCGCCAGTTAAAATCAAGGAACGGTTGTGCTCGTGGTTACTGGAGGGAGCTACACTGTAATCGAAAAAGCCTTGGTTTCATGCATGTTAACATCAGAAGCCTCCTCCCTAAGTTTGTTTTACTCACTGCTTTAGCACACTCCGCCAACTCTGATGTCCTTGCCATGTCTGAATCCTGGCTTAGGAAGGCCACCAAAAATTCTGAGATTTCCATACCCAACTACAACATTTTCGGACAAGATAGAACTGCCAAAGGGGGAGGAGTTGCAATCTACTGCAGAGATAGCTTGCAAAGTTCTGTCATACTTTCCAGGTCTATAACAAAACAGCTTGAGCTTCTAATTTAAAAAATGTATCTCTCCAGAAATAAGTCTCTTACTGTTGCCACCTGTTATAGACCCCCCTCAGCTCCCAGCTGTGCCCTGGACACCATATGTGAATTGATTTCCCCCCATCTATCTTCAGAGTTTGTTCTGTTAGGTGACCTAAACTGGGATATGCTTAACACCCCAGCAGTCCTACAATCTAAGCTAGATGCCCTCAATCTCACACAAATTATCAAGGAAACCACCAGGTACTACCCTAAATCCGTAAGCATGGGCATAAATATTATCCTGACCAACTTGCCCTCCAAATACACCTCTGCTGTTTTCAATCAGGATCTCAGCGATCACTGCCTCATTGCCTGCATCCGCTATGGGTCCGCGGTCAAATGCTCCCTAAAACACTTCTGCGAGCAGGCCTTTCTAATCGACCTGGCCCAGGTATCCTGGAAGGATATTGACCTCATCCCGTCTGTCGAGGATGCCTGGTCGTTCTTTAAAAGGAATTTCCTCACCACCTTAAATAAGCATGCCCCTTTCAAAAAATGTAGAACTAAGAACAGATATAGCCCTTGGTTCACTACAGACCTGACTGCCTTTAACCAGCACAAAACATCCTGTGGCGGACTGCAATTGCATCGAATAGTATGCAACTGTTCGGGGAAGTCAGGAAAGCAAAGGCTAGCTTTTTCAAACAGAAATTTGAATCCTGTAGCTCTAACTCCAAAAAGCTTTGGGACACTGTAAAGTCCATGGAGAACAAGAGCACCTCCTCCCAGCTGCCCACTGCACTGAGGCTAGGCGACATAGTCACCACCGATAAATCCCTGATAATCGAAAATTTCAAAAAGCATTTCTCTACAGCTGGCCATGCTTTCCTCCTGGCTACCCCAACCCCAGCCAACAGCTCTGCACCCCTCGCAGCTACTTGCCCGAGCCTCCCCAGCTTCTCCTTCACCCAAATCCAGATCGCAGATGTTCTGAAAGAGCTGCAAAATCTGGACCCGTACAAATCAGCTGGGCTAAACAATCTGGACCCTCTCTTTCCAAAATGATCCGCCGCCATTGTTGCAACCCCTATTACCAGTCTGGTCAACCTCTCTTTTGTTTCGTCCGAGATCCCTAAAGATTGGAAAGCTGCCGCGGTCATCCCCCTCTTCAAAGGGGGTGACACTCTAGACCCAAACTGTTACAGACCTATGTCCACCCTGCCCTGCTTTTCTAAAGTCTTTGAAAGCAAAGTTAATAAACAGATAACTGACCCTTTCGAATCCCACCGTACCTTCTCCGCTGTGCAATCCGATTTCCGAGCTGGTCACGGGTGCACCTCAGCCACGCTCAAGGTCCTAAACGATATCATAACCGCCATCAATAAAAGACAGTACTGTGCAGCTGTCTTCATCGACCTGGCTAAGGCTTTCGACTCTGTCAATCACAACATTCTTATTGGCAGACTCAACAGCCTTGGTTTCTCAAATGATTGCCTCGCCTGGTTCACCAACTACTTCACAGACAGAATTCAGTGTGTCAAATCGGAAGGCCTGTTGTCCGGACCTCTGGCAGCCTCTATGGGGATACCACAGGGTTCAATTCTCGGGCCGACTCTTTTCTCTGTGTATATCAATGATGTCGCTCTTGCTGCGGGTGATTCCCTGATTCACCTCTACGCAGATGACACCATTCTGTATACATCTGGCCCTTCTGTGTTAACTAACCTCCAAACGAGCTTCAATGCCATATAACACTCCTTCTGTGGCCTCCAACTGCTCTTAAACGCTAGCACCAAATGCATGCTTTTCAACCGTTCACTGCCCGCACCCGCCCGCCCGACAAGCATCACTACTCTGGACGGTTCTGACCTAGAATACGTGGACAACTACAAATACCTAGGTGTCTGGCTAGACTGTAAACTCCAGACTCATATCAAACATCTCCAGTCCAAAATCAAATCTAGAATCGGCTTTCTATTTCGCAACAAAGCCTCCTTCACTCACGATGTCATCTACAAAATAGCTTCCAATACTCTACTCAGCAAATTGGATGTAGTCTATCACAGTGCCATCTGTTTTGTTACAAAAGCGCCTTATACCACCCACCACTGCGACCTGTATGCTCTAGTCGGCTGGCCCTCGCTACATATTTGTCGCCAGACCCACTGGCTCTAGGTCATCTATAAGTCTATGCTAGGTAAAGCTCCGCCCTATCTCAGCTCACTGGTCACGATGAAAACACCCACCCGTAGCACGCGCTCCAGCAGGTATATCTCACTGGTCATCCCCAAAGCCAACACCTCCTTTGGCTGCCTTTCCTTCCAGTTCTCTGCTGCCAGCGACTGGAACGAATTGCAAACATCGCTGAAGCTGGAGACTTACATTTCCCTCACTAACTTTAAACATCAGCTATCTGAGCAGCTAACCGATCGCTGCAGCTGTGCTTAGTCCATCTGTAAATAGCCCACCCAATCTACCTACCTCATCCCCATATTGTTTTTATTTACTTTGCTGCTCTTTTGCACACCAGTATCACTACCTACATACAATCATCTGATCATCATCATCTGCTCATCTATCACTCCAGTGTTAATCTGCTAAATTGTAATTACTTTTCTACTATGGCCTATTTATTGCCTTACCTCCTCATGCCATTTGCACACACTGTATATAGACTTTCTTTTTTTTCCTATTGTGTTATTGACTGTATGCTTGTTTATTCCATGTGTAACTCTGTGTTGTTTCTGTCGCACTGCTTTGCTTTATCTTGGCCAAGTCACAGTTGTAAATGAGAACTTGTTCTCAACTGGCTTACCTGGTTAAATAAAGTTGGAAAAAAAAATTTGTGCACTCAGTGATACACGTTAGACAATCCTGCTCTGCCAGCCTGTTCTCATACACTAGACGTAACATAGTAAATGTAAATCCTACTCAATTTAGTATGAAATGTTACGTTTGGTATGGATACATAAAACAGAGGATTACTTAAGGCAAAAACTAAAGTAGGGTGGTTGGTCGGGATGGAATGTTTACGTATAACGTGAACCTCTAGCAACCCAAAGGTTGTCTGTTTGATTCTCATCACAGACAACTTTAGCATTTTAGCTAATTAGCAACTTTGCAACTACTTAGCATGTTAGTTAACCCTTCCCTTAACCCTTTAACCTAACCCTAACCTTAATCCTAACCCCTAGCCTAGCTAACCCCTAGCCTAGCTAACATTAGGTACCTAGCTAACATTAGCATTAGCCACCTAGCCAACTAACTAATGTTAGCCACAACAAATTGGAATTCGTAATATATCTTACGTTTTGCAAATTAGTAACATATTGTACAAATGGCAGATTGTAACAAATACGAATTGTAATTCATAACATATCATATGAAATGGATGATGAAAATCCACAAATTAATACATACCATACAAAACGTAACATATCATACGAATTGTCTATCTCTGAGTCCAGATTGACTCTGCTCAAATTCTCCTCATGGAGAAAAGGAGAGGACCAAACACTGAAAACACTATTGATATTCACACAGCAGCCTAGCTGGGAAGCAGTGAAAAGGTTAATAGAGTGCACATAATCTATTCTCTTCAAAGATTACAATTAAATTACCCCTGATGCTCTGATAAACGATTAAAGTTAATAGGCACATTAACAGAGATTGAATGGGAACATGTATTGCTCTTCTGTTACTACTGCATAAAGACCAGTGGAGCGAATAGGAACCCCACAGTATCATCTCCCAATTCCAACACTCAGTTGGACGACGCAGTACATTTCTGACCTGTGGCTAGTCTACGGCACACCCTGACCCCAGATACATCCACAATGTGATTCCAACTAATTCCATTTCATTGCAACTGAAAACTAAGACATGCTTGCTGGGCGAATGGTTAAGCTTATTTGCAACTGAAAACTAAGACATGCAAATAAGCTTAACCATTCGCCCAGCAGAGCTCCTGCTGATGGTTTGAACAAGCAGCTCTGTGGCGGTCAGAGCCATTAGCCACCAGCTAACGCAGGGGAGGGACGCCCAGGAAGACCGAGACACCATTTGGGCCGGTTTAATAATTGAACATGAGACCCTAAGCTAACGTCCTCCGAGTCTAAAGATATCTATGAATCTTTACAACTGAGCAGGGAATCACACAGCGCCCCAGTCTCAGTTCACAGAATCTCAACTAAGGAGCATCGGAATTGTGTCTGAGACAAACAGGATATGGAGGAAACAATATGGTAAAGATACCTATGGTGAATTGGCTTTAGCCTCTTTAATATCAGTGCAGATGAAAGGGAGGAGACAAGCCACTTCACACTATTGACATGCCCCCAGAGTATCTGATGGATGTCGTCTGCTCTTTAGATGCTGATGCAGTAGCAGCAAGCGCTGATCTGGAGACAGTCGCTAAAGAGCTTGATTTATTGCCTTTGCAGGAACACAACAACAAGTCGCAAATATAAACCAGGGAAATGATATCTCATATCACACTCTCCATTAGAATAAAGTCCATGGGGAAACACTAAACAGTTGACAAAGTATTTGCTCTCCTTGTTGTTGGCCAATCTAATAGGAAGTAATGTGTTTTGCACCTGGTTCAGTGTGGTACCGTAGACACTTTATTAACAGGATACATGGCTGCACTGTCCAACACTGACTGGTTAATGGAGAGATCGATGCACTGACATACAGGCCCTCTCAGCACTACTACTGTGCATCTCCTGCTCTGCATGATGTGCATTAAAAACCATATAATCAATGAGCACACAACAAGTGTCCCCCATGAGGAGTAGCATAGGCAAGAGCCTTGGAGGGGAGGTGGAGACAGGAGAGAGGGCCAATTGGCTAACTCTATTATTATATCGGCATCTTGAGTGATTCATCACAATATCTATGGGTCTCTGTTTATATGTTTTTCAATGAACCACCGTTGTCTGGGCCTGTATTGACCCTGTTATGAGGGCGTGAGTGAAGTAGACGTCTCAAGGACATCAAATGTGCTTACTTTACAGGCGTTTAATAGGCCACTTCTCGCCGGCCCTGCACAGACTATGCACCTTGGCAGGACCACAACATCCCCGAGTGACGACTGAGGCAGCATATCCCCAACGAGCTCTCCCTCCACAATGTCTGCTCTGTGCTATTATCGTCCTTATCATTTAAAATGTGCAGAGCAAAGACATAAAAAAATAAAGAGCTGTGTTTGTATCTATTGATTAAAGTCAGCTTCTGAAGGAGTTTGTGAATAATAACAAGCAGCGACTGGCGCAAAGAAGACATTATACTTGTACTCAGATTCCTGACTCTGAAAGTATGGAAGACCTCGATACTGAGTTGAATGGCAGACAGAGTTTTGATGCGTTCTACAGGAGATGCCATTAGTCAAAGGGTGACAGCAGGAGTGAACACATCATTGCTGTCATAATGGACTCTGTCAGCCCCGAGTGCCAGCGATTCTATACTCAGTCCTATCTATCTATCTCTCTGGCAGGAAGGAACACAAACTGCCTAAAGAACGTAAATAAATCAATAGACGAGACAATAGAAGATGTTTCAAGATTTCACAGCACCATAGGCTACACACTGTCATGGTGTGAATGAGTTTTGACGGCAAAGGTCCTCCTCGTGCATTTGATAGACGGAGAAGAGATAGCTTGATCTTAATGGAATTAACACTTCTCAAAAGGATTTGCTCTAGTCTATCTGCACTGAAAGTACTCAGAAATTGAAATATGGCTAATTTGAGTACACAGGTAAAAGCATTTACAAAAGGGGTTCAGTGCTACTCACAAACATAATCACCAGGGGCGTATTCATTACACAGATTTGGTTGCAAAACGTTTCTTTGTAAAAGGAAGCAGACGGAACGAAGCGGGGAGGGACCTACCTGAATTTGTCCAATAGAAACTCTTGTTTTGCTTCCGTTTGGTTCTTAAACCTTAAACAGTTTCCGTAATGAATACACCCCCTGTTTTGCACAAGAAACCGTTTACTCCAAACGGAAAAACATTTTACAACAAAAACAATAGTTTCTATTTGACAAAGTCAGGTACATTAGGTCCCTCCCTGTATCTTTCGGTTTGCTTCCGTTTAGTTCCTAGTGAATAAACACTGTTTCAAAATCAAGACCACCACACTTTAAAGCACTCCCCCTTGTGAAGAAATACGTCCACCCCCAAAAGTTAAATATACACTTAGGGGTCGTTAACCCTACAATAATGAAACAGTTCTCGAGTCAAACCCTCTATTTGATCAGGGCTAAAAGTTCGAACTCCCATCTAAAATAGAAACAGAGGGAACCAGAGATTTTCACGTGGGCACAGTTTGTACATCATCAAACCACTAGTGGAATGGAATCTGCTGAAGAACATGATGAATCGATACCATAGACCAAGGAGGGGCAGCTGCCTGACAACTCGCTGCTCTATCGATCGCTGTCATCCTGGAGAAGAAACGTCAGTTTGGCCGCAGAGATGTGGATGGGTAGCCAGGCAACAGGGGTAGTTCAGTAAGGGTCCAGGGGTCCATTGGTTTGGTGTTTACCTGTAGATAGGTCATGCTAAGAGAGCATTAGGGGTATATGTTGAATAGGAGACAGCTAATTGTGGATTCAACTCAGGAGAACACAAAGGTTGGATGGGAACACTGGCTGCCCTGCACAGCAACGGGGGCTCGTGCATGTGCTCTGTGGTGGGAGATGTAACACAGACACAAAGAGATGTAACACAGACACAAAGAGCATCTCGCTGACCAAGTCTGACTAATAGGGGTCACAAAGCCAAGGCAGTGGGAGGGAAGATTGCGGTAAGGGGTAGATGTCAGGTTTAACAACAAACGTAGTGAGGCCGAAGGTGAACAAACACTTCCCACTACTAATACCTGGCAGCCTATAGGAGAAGGTCAAACACCTGGCAGTGTGGTGCCAGGACAACAACATCTCCTTCAATGTGGGCAAGACAAAGGAGCTTATCATGGACTACAGGAAATGGAGAGCCAAATGCCCCCATTCACATCGACGGGGCTGCGGTTTGAGAGCTTCAAGTTCCTCGGTGTTCACATCGCTAAGGACATAACATGGTCCAAACACACCAAGACAGTAGTGAAGAGGGCACGACAAGAGCCTCTTCCCCCTTAAGAGGCTGAAAAGATTTGGCATGGGCCCTCAGATCCTCAAAACATTCTACAGCTGCACCATTGAGAGCATCTTGACTGCCTGCAGCACTGCATGGCATGGAAACTGCTTGGCAAGGTGCTACAGAGGGTAGTACGTACACCCGAGTACATCACTGGGGTCGAACTCCCTGCCATCCAGGACCTCTATACCAGGAGGTGTCAGAGGAAGGTCCTAAAAATTGTCAGACTTCAGCCACCCAAGTCATAGACTGCTCTCTCTGCTACTGCACGGCAAGCGGTACTGGTGCACCAAGTCTGGAACCAACAGGACCCTGAACAGCTTCTACACCCAAAGCCATAAGAATGCTAAATAGCTACCCGAACTATCTGCATTGACCCTTTTTGACTCTATGCATATACACTGGACACTACCCACACACTCACACATAGAGTGCATTCGGGAAAGTATTCAGTCTCTTTTTACTTTTTCCACATTTTGTTATGTTACAGCGTTATTCTAAAATGTATTAAATAATTGTTTTCCCTCATCAATCTACACACAATACCCCATAATGACAAAGCAAAAACAGGTTTTTTGAAATGTTTTGAATTTATATATATATATGAAGTATTCAGACCCTTTGCTATGAGACTCGAAACTGAGCTCAGGTGCATCCTGTTTCCATTTATCATCCTTGAGATATTTCTACAACTTGATTGGAGTCCACCTGTGGTAAATTCAATTGATTGGACATGATTTGGAAAGGCACACACCTGTCTATATAAAAACCAGGCCATGAGGTTGAAGGAATTGTCCACAGAGCTCCTAGACAGGATTGTGTCGAGGCACAGATATGGTGAAGGGTACCAAAAACATTCTGCAGCATTGAAGGTCCCCAAGAACACAGTGGCCTCCATCATTCTTAAATGGAAGAAGTTTGGAACTACCAAGACTATTCCTAGAGCTGACTGCCCAACCAAACTGAGCAATCGGGGGAGAAGGGCCTTGGTCAGGGAAGTGACCAAGAACCCGAGGGTCACTCTGACAGAGCTCCAGAGTTCCTCTGTGGAGATGGGAGAACCTTCCAGAAGAACAACCATCTCTGCAGCGCTCAATTTATCAGGCCTTTATGGTAAAGTGGCCAGATGGAAGCCACTCCTCAGTAAAATACACATGACAGCCAACTTGGAGTTTGCCAAAAGGCACCTAAAGGACTCTCAGACCATGAGAAACAAGATTCTCTGGTCTGATGAAACCAAGATTGAACTCTTTGGCCTGAATGCCAAGCGCCACGTCTGGAGGAAACCTGGCACCATCCCTACGGTGAAGCATGGTGGTTGCAGCATCATGCTGTGGGGATGTTCTTCAGACTAGTCAGGATCGAGGGAAAGATGAACGGAGCAAAGTACAGAGAGAACCTTGATGAAAACCTGCTCCAGAGTGCTCAGGACCTCAGACTGGGGCAAAGGTTCACCTTCCAACAGGACATTGACTTTAAGCACACAGCTAGGACAACTCTGGAGTGTCTTCGGGACAAGTTTCTGAATGTCCTTGAGTAGCCCTGCCAGAGCCCGGACTTGAACCCGATCCAACATCTCTGGAGAGACCTGAAAATACCTGTGCAGAGACACTCCCCATCCAACCTGACAGAGCTTGAGAGGATCTGCAGAGAAGAATGGGAGAAACCCCCCCAAATACAGGTGTGCCAAGCTTCATACACAAGAAGACTCGAGGCTATAATCACTGCCAATGGTACTTCAACAAAGTACTGAGTAAAGGGTCTGAATATTTATGTAAATGTAATATTTCAGTTGTATTGTTATTTTTTTGCAAAAAAAAGTTTTGAAAACGTTTTTCCTTTGTCATTATGGGGTATTGTGTGAAGATTGATGAGGAGAAACAAAACGATTTAATCAATTTTAGAATAAGGCTATAATGTACATTTTGGGGGAAAAAGTCAAGGGATCTGAATACCTTCCAAGTGCACTGTACTTACACTGACACTCCAACGCATACACACACACACATACATACACACTCACTCACACATATCACGTACACACAGACACACATTTGCCACACACACACTTCCACACTCACCACACACGCTGATACTGTTTATTATCTATCCTGTTGCCGAGTCATTTTACCCCTTCCTATATGTACATATCTACCTCCATTTCCTCATACCCCTGCACATTGACTCAGTACTGGTACCCCATGTATATAGCTAAGCTATCATTGCTCATTGAGTATTTATATTATTAATATTAATATTTTGTTTTGTATTCTGCATTGTTGGGAAGGGCCTGTAAGTAAGCATTTCACTGGTAGCTTTGCTACCTGTTGTTTACAGAGCATGTGACAATAATTGTTTTATTTGATTTGGCCTGGAACATTCTGTCTCATGATTCTCCCTCCAGGCCTATCTATTGTTTAAATGCCACCAGCTGTTGTACTCACAGTAGTTGTTATCAGCTAAGTGCACTTACAGTACACACCCACTTTTAAATAGTCTGTTGAAGAAGGCTGAAATAGACGGAAGAAGCTGCCAGTGTTCTGTAAATCACTTTCTAACTCTAGCTGTGCAGGAGGAAAGTTTGGGGAGAGAGTGGTTCACCAAAGTCACTGAGGCAGCATGTGGTCCCTCCAACATATTACCCAGCCTGCCCCGATGTTGTTCAGCAGCCCACGCCTCCATAGCCGGCAGCCACGCAGCACCTGGGGTGCTCCGTCATAACAGCAATCATAAATCTCCTTTTATTCCAAATTAAAATGTTCCTAATAGCTTTCCAGCCACCATTGATTCCTCTACAACTGATTATCCAGCTGAGAAAGCTTGGAGTCTGGGCCCTGGTCGGTTTGGGACTGAGGCTGGGGCTCTGTACGCATTAGCTGTGAGTACAAATAAAGCGGTATTGATAAGTAAATAGCCCATAAGAGATTTATAGGAAGCAACTACCACTACTTCCCTCCACGATAAAAATGCCTTACCTGAGCTGACCTGCCTTTACCTGTAGACAACTCTCCAGTTCAGTCCCCTCTACCCCCCACCTCCCTACCTACCTGTTCAAACATCTCCCTCCTGCTCCCCTGGGCCAGATGGAGAGACAGAGAGCAGGATGAAGGAGCAGAAAGAGAGGAGACGTAGGCTGGGGCCCTGGCCAACCCTTATGCCTCCCTGACAGCTTTTAACTCCAGCCCATGGAGACGGTGGCTTTGTGACCACTGGACTGAATCTTAATTAAAGTCTTGCATTGAAAATTCCTTAAACGCTTATGTGATTAGCCTTGATATGGAGGCAAGTCAGTCCGTCACCCACCAGCACTTTATTCTTTTCATTCTCCTGCTGACTTCTTCATGGATCAAACTTACAAGATGCTGTCCAATATTTCAAATCCACATGCGTACAAGCACACACTGACAGAGCAAGTACTGTTCTACACACAAGCACACACTGACAGAGCAAGTACTGTTCTACACACAAGCACACACTTGACACCAGCAGGTAACTGTTCTACACACAAGCACACACGTGACAGAGCAAGTACTGTTCTCACACAAAGCACACACTGACAGAGCAAGTACTGTTCTACACACAAGCACACACTGAAACAGAGCAAGTACTTTTCTAACACAAGCACACACTGACAGAGCAAGTACTGTTCTACACACAAGCAACACCACTGACAGAGCAAGTACTGTTCTACACACAAGCACACACTGACAGAGCAAGTACTGTTCTACACACAAGCACACACTGACAGAGCAGGTACTGTTCTACATGTATTCAGATCAGTTGAAAAGCCAAACCGTTTCACCAATCTAAACTGCCTGAGGGATTTGAGCTTAATTTATGAAAAGTGTTATTTTTTCCAGAGGAATGGTTTTCCTTTTTTATTTCTCTCTGAAGAAGACAAATTATTTATTGAAATTAAAAGTACAAACATAGGGGATCGTCCAGAGGCAATAACTGATAGAAAGACAAATTATTATCACTATCATACTCTGCATGGATTCTCAGTAGCAACAGGAAGGAGAGAGGACGGTGTGTGTGTGAATGTGTGTCTATGCGCTCACACACTAATTTCTGCATCTGGCAATTATGTCTGTATAACAGGACACTTAGCAATCAATCTGCTTCTACTATTCCCTGCACTATGTAGTGTAGACCATGCCTTTTGGTGAAAAAACAGGAGACAGGCAGAGGATCGTCCAGAGACAATCATAGGTAGAAAGACAAATCATTATTATTATAATGACCGGGATTTGTTACTTCATTTGGCAGCATTTAGAGCTGGTTAGTCACGAGCTCCACTCTACATGGAATCTCTGTAGAAATAGATAAAAACTGGAGTAGAGAGGATGGTGTGTGTGTGAATGTGTGTGTGTGAATGTGTGTGTCCATGCGTACACACGCTAATTACTGCGTCTGGCAATTATGTCTGTGAGACAGGACACTTAGCAATCAATCTGCTTCTACTATTCCCTACATTATCAGGTTTAGACCATTCACTTTGGTGAAACATAATCATGAACAGAACAGTGTTCTTTGTGAATTGGTATTTCACAAGTATGATATCTATTTGAGTCTAAATGCACGTATGTGGTTGCATAATCATTTATGGAAGAAAAAAACCCAGTTGGTGCGGTTCTCTTTTCCATACAGAAGGTGGGAGTAGAGTTCAAGGGAACAGAAAGAAACCCATGGATCTTTATCATGTCTGACATGTATGTAAAATAGCTTTTTCTTTTCACTTCATGAATATATGAAACATTAGACCAACTCCCTGATAGGAAGCGCTAGTTCAAACATCGGTTTTGATGTCTGTTTGACCTGGTTCAAACATCGGTTTTGATGTCTGTTTGACCTGGTTCAAACATCGGTTTTGATGTTCTAATTGACCTGGTTCAAACATCGGTTTTGATGTCTATTTGACCTGGTTCAAACATCGGTTTTGATGTCTATTTGACCTGGTTCAAACATTGGTTTTGATGTCTATTTGACCCAGTCTTACTATCACATATAGAATAGCGATAAGCAGCACATCAAATAGATGGCCTCCAAGGGAGAATCTCATTCCATACTCCTCGCGTCTTCACTCCTCTCTCCTCACCTCCTTCTCAAAACCCATTGGATGAGAAAGCCAGAGGTCTCGCCCCTCTGACCTTCTCCTCCAGTGGGTTTTTAGAAGGAGGCGAGGAGGGAGGACATGAGGAGTATGGAATTGAGATTCTCCCCTAGACTACAAACAGTATCTAAACTACTGGGAACGGCTTCCATTTTCAAGAAAATGATTATGGTTTGATTATAAAACAGGATCTCCCTCCCTGGTCTAGGCAGATAAAGCTCAGTTGAAAACGCCGGAACTGCCTGTGAGCAGGTCCGCAGGCCTGTGGAGAGAGGCAATTTATAGGCTAATTGAAAAGACGGAGGCAATGAATCAATTCTTATTCATCATCAGCCTAAATCATAGCTTTTTCTTGACACATATGAAGAGTATTTGTGCCTCTGCATTGCAAAGACAGTAGGAAATTAAGTGCTTTATATTCCCAAGCAGAATTTCCTTCCCAATCAAGAATGGACAGACAGACCTTTCTAACCATTTTAATCGTGTAGAGGCCCAATCAGAGAAGAGACAAGGGTTGAACAAAATTTGCACTCGCAGTCTGAGTTTATGTCGATGTTTCACAGCTCTGGAATAATTGATTTGTCCTTTATTCTCGGGGAGACGGACAGGGGAAGGCTTTAGACATGGGCAGGGGAAAGAGAGGTCTGATTAACAGAACACCTAACGCTAACACTTCACAGGCCTGCCACTACACTCATCCAGTTTCGCTCTGTTCTCTCTCCCCTGCTCTCTTCTCTCTCCAGCTACCTTTAGTATTTACAGACTAAAGAAGACATTATGGTGACTGTTGTCTATCAGCCGCAGGTTAAGCTGGGTGAAATGTCTTTCACCTGCTACTGAATGCTTTTGTTTATGTTTTGTGTAGCAGGGTTCCATCATAGACTCTAGTCAAGCTTGAGTGGCACAGCAGGAAACATGTTGCAACCAACTGTTGCCTCACCATTTGAAATGGTTGGGTACTTTTAGTGTGCGCCCCAGGGTTCACTGCTCTTAGTGTGGTGCAGAACAGTGCAGTTGATCATCGCCAGTTATGCCTTTTAGAGAAGAAAGAAAAGCCTCTATAACAGAAACACCATTGGATACTAGGCAGCCCGCCCACTTCAGCCATACTCAATATACTTCACAAACACGTACGTTAGCACCGTTCCAGTGTGCAGCTCTTTTCAATGATACCATTGTTTTAGATGGGGTGTGTGTCGAGTAATGACCAATGGGCCAGGACGGAATGTGTTTCCTGACCTGAGCTAGTCCACAGTATTCTATTGACTGTCAGGGAGCATAACAGAACATAACATGCAATGTGTAGGGATGAAGAAAGTGGATTATGATCTCAGACGGTACAAAACTGGCTCTTCATTAAGCCATGCGTCATTTAGTGAAATATGAAAAAGAGCTGGGCCCTGCCCAATCACAGCGCATTGTGTTTCAGACTGACGTCATGCTCTCAGCCCTCCTCTGTACAGAGCAATGTGCCTGGTAGGTGACCCATGTCTACAAGCATCAGGGAAGCAACTCAATGGTCATACTCCCCCATACCATCAAGATTCCTCATTCACCTCCTGAAAGACACAGGCCTATCGGAGTTGAAAAGGGAGACTTTGTTCAGGTCAAGCTCATGAACACGGGCTGATTCCTTTTGAGAAACCAAAGGATTGAAGATAAAGACACCAGCGAAGGGAAAATAAAACACCAAGATGTCAAAGAAGTGATAAACATCCCTTTCTCAAACCTCAGCCTATATTTTCTAATGTCATCCTATAGGCTGGAGAGAGCAGCAGACCTTGATAGTGTTCCATTGGCCCTTTACCCAATGGGAGGCAACTGGCTAGGTGTTAGTCAACGACTAAGCAGAGGAGGGTATTTAACCGGGGGGAGAGCGAGCTAGTTCACCTGGGACTGGGGGCACTTGAGAGGCAGCAGCCAGCGAACAATATGAGCAAGTAATTTTTCCCCCTGCCAGAGACACTCACCACTCAGAGAGCCCAGACAGTATAATGAGGAATCAATGGAATCAATAGCTGCTGCTTGTTATTCATTCAGGACAACCCACTGTGCTCCAGGCTCAGACACAGCTGGAGGGGGGCTTTGATGCTGCTGACAGTTTGACAAAGACACAAGCAATACTCAAGTCATTAAGATGGAGGGCATGGCTGTATACAAAGCACCTAGTATGGATCGCAGCCTCGCAGGTAAGTGGGTGCACAGACGTGTATAGCTGTATACAAAGGAACTAATATAGATTACAGTTAAGTGTGCGCACCGCTCAGAAGTGTCCGTTCTAAGAGCAGTCAATGAGTGTTTTTCGATTTGTAAGACTGACTGAAAAGTTGACAATACCAGCAGAAAACAAAATCAATGGATTACCACACACAGAGATGAATAATTAAGATGTTTTATTTCAGTTTTCCCCTCACAACAATGCCAGAGAGAAAGCGTTTTGTATTTTGTAACCATTGCATTGTAATTATTTGAAAGCAACCAAAAGAGGAAGGCATCCATTTTGGAGAAGGTAGCAGTAGAGGCAGTTCTGACATGCAGCAGAGCCGGCAGGTTAATCAAACCCAGAGAGGACCATCATTTCCCCGATCCACAGTTTGAACCCTACACCCCTGTATATCCCTCTGTTCAGAGCCCACCCACCAAATTCATCTAATACAAAACACACTGCGGCAACAAAGGATTGCAGATCAGAACACGTTCAAAACTCACTCAAAGGGAAAAACATTATGCAATTCTAAATTGCATAAATGGTCAATGTTGACATAATGCCACCACTACACAGCAATGTTCTAATAACAGATTAATCAATATTTTTTTACATACATTTTTTGTAATAGCCAACATGGTGATTGGTCAAGGGGGTATTTACGCTATTATACGTTAGAGTAACCTTGGTCATTAATGTTTAGTGTGATATGTTATCAGTAGAGGGTTACGTAGAGAGTGGGTAACCAATATTATTAGCGACCTAAACAGGACCTACCCTCTCATACAGTACAAACCCCCCTAGTTGAAGCACTGGACAGTTAGCCAGTCAGGTCTACAGAGAAGAGCTACAGTACACAGCCAGGGGAAAGAGGAGGCCATCTTACTGGGCTAATAGAATTCATCATTACAACCGTTCTCCATCTAGCACAACTGATGTTTGGAAGATGAATATAACCAAGTGGTCTTACAATACTGAAAACGGCCAACAAAAATGAACACTATTGAATGTCTCCGTTGTTTTTCTGCCAACATCTTTGTGAAAGGAGTGCACACAGGACTTGAGAGCGATCATATTTAAGAGTTAAGCTCTATTCATTTTTACATTGCATCCTTGTGTGTTCAGGGAGGGTCCAAGTCAGTGCTTTTCCCCTCAGTGTTTGGTCCCTTAGGGAGACATGATTGACAATTCCATCCATTCAATGGCTACTGAAGAGGCAAGAAGAGAGAATCCCTACAACTTAAAAAATAAAACAAAAAAAGGGAAAAAACAAAAACCGCAAACAGACAAAGCAGTGCTAAAGACAGAGGTCGGGGGAAGCGGTGTGTCCATCTTGTCTGTCTGGGGGACCACTGCTGCATCCACCTGTCCGTCCCTTCTAGGCTCCCGTCTCACTTGAGGAGAGCCTTGATGGCGTCGGTCTCGGCTGCTTCGAAGGCGCTCTGCCCGTCTGGTCCTTTCTGCTCCTTGTCGGCTCCCTGGGGGGGGGGGGGGGGGGGGAGACATGACAGGGAGACATTATGATCCGAGTGGAGCGTCAAGGCCTCAACCTCTCTCTCAAAGTGAACTACAGGCCAAGGTTAGAATCAGTGTTCACCCTACACCCCCATCCGGCCCTCTACCCAAGGCAACAGGTTCAGCCCATCAGTAATGCTCTGTGAGAGTGTGGGCCAACCTGCTTGACCCCCTCAACCCACTCTGTGATGATGTAGTCTCTCTCACCCTCTCCAAGTGCATTCCAAAAGGACCGGCAAGGCACTGCGCTTAATCACTGATTAACTAATCAACAAGCATCCCAAACTACTACTCATTATAGGTTCAAGAGAAGCAAAGCTGTGTAGCGCCCTGCTCTGGCAAACTCCCTCTAACCCAATGTTGCTCTTCATCTCTCACACACACACACTGTTTAAGAACAAGACAGTGAAGGTGAATGAGGGTGAAGGGAATGCAGCAAGGGTTGCAAATAACGGACAAAGTGGGATAAAACTTACAAGAAGACTAGCTGACGAGTGGTCGAGCATTACCAGACCAACAACTTTAATGGAAGACTTCAGCCTCTTAGCGGGGGCTTACGGAGCCCGGGCAGAGAACACGCCATTGTTGAGTGGAGAAGCATGACTCACTGAGTGCCAGGCAGAAAGTGTGTGTGCTGCCAAAAGGGGCATCGGAGCGGGGCACGGGCTACAGGGATTAAACAGGACTGGTGGATACCATCTTAGAAAGAGATCTCTAAAATTGGGGGAAAAGCTACATTTAAGAGTTTACTTGCATCTCACAATACAGTTTACAGTGTTCTGATGCAACTTTGTGAAAAGTTATATATTTTCTATTTATTTACAATGACGACCTGGCTTAGTGAGATTGTATGGGTTTCAATATTCATAACAGGACCAAACTATCACTAAATAAATGTGGTAACATGGTTAAACAAACCAGCAATCTGCAGACACGCAGTGAGAGAGAACGAGCAGGAGCGAAGCCTCAACACCTGTASTTGGATGGTGTGTTAGTGAGGCATCTTGTGACCAAGCCTGCTGTTCTCCATGGTCATCGTCTTCTCAGCTCTCGCGGGCTGACGGCAAAGAGAACAAGGAGGAAGAGGAGGCCCTCTAGCTCAGGGGAAGTCATTAGCTAGCAGCTGGTACCGGTGGAGGAGGACCCAGACGTAACAGTACTCCATAGGCCTCATTTACACAACAGCACCACTTCACCCCGACGCTCACCTCAACAAGACTRCTAGTCAACACAGCCTGGGAGAAGGCTGCTACCTAGCCGACTACCTACAGGAGCCTTCCAGCACCATATAATGAGCATTCCCTGAATCATAACTGGAGCTAGCTAGCTGTATTATCCAGTGAAGACCAACTCGTGTTGTCGTATACCGACACGGCTTCTCACTCTCCCTGGGCTCTACTGAGAGGGGGGAGAAAACAACTGCAGACTTGAGGGACGTGGAGGAGGCTATCTACCATGGACATCCACCGGTCTCCACTTAGAATAATGAGCTAGTCTAAAATGGGAGTAATGATGGTAGCCAGTAAACACTGATGATCCAAACAACATCCAGCCAGGAAGAGATTGAGGCTGCAACAGGGTGCAGAACTAATTTTTAAATGTCTTTAACCTTTAACTAGGCAAGTCAGTTAAGAACAATTCTTATTTACAAGACGGCCTACCCCGGCAAACCTGGACGACGCTGGGCCAATTGTGCGCCGCCCAATCACGGCCGATGTGATACAGCCTGAGCTAAGTGAGATGTAGGCCAGTCACAGCATCCTGGAGTGACAGAGACAAACAACGCCACGGTGTGTGTGTGTGTGTGTGTTTGTGTGCGTGCAGTAAGTAGTAATAGGGGTTGTAAGTCTGCCTCTTGCTGAGGTGTCCATTAAGTCTTCATTATGCATTATTGAGTGGAAAGGAGAGACTGCCCATGCATAATCTATCAGGCCCTCAGATCTCTCTCCTCAGAATTGGTTATAAGATGTGATGCTTACAGGAGTCCATCGACCCGCCCGCTCCAGTCAAGCGGCCGCGGGGCCGTTCACGGGGCATATTTTACATGGCCTTGAACGAGGGAGGAGAGGAAAGAAAGGAGA
>NC_036840.1:2801004-2848915 GCF_002910315.2 Salvelinus sp. IW2-2015 | reverse complement strand
ATGCCTACAAGGAAACAACAGAGAGCGACTGCAAGACAACAGTGAGGGTGAGGGGGGTGCTGTACTGCAAGACAACAGTGAGGGTGAGGGGGGTGCTGTACTGCAAGACAACAGTGAGGGTGAGGGGTATGCTGTACTGTAAGACAGTGAGGGTGAGGCTGTAGTGTAACATTTAGCAGACGCTCTTATCCAGAGTTCTTACAGTATTGAGTGCATACATTTTCATACTGGTTCCCCGTGGGAATTGAACCCACAGCCCTGGTGTTGCAAGCACAATGCTCAACCAACTGAGCCACTATAAGCCTGGAAAAGGTAGTACTATCTATCTATACACAGTTGTCCACAACAAACCATTTCTGGCATCTATTGTCGAGCACATGAAAAAGTATCTTGGCTAGTTAGTCCCAAAAGCTAAACATCGTCCTGAGAGAAGAGAGAAGCTTAATAGCATCCCGACACAGTACGAGCATGTCTCACTCCCCCAGTCCTCCTCCCTCCTAGCAACATGCCCATAGTGGTGCGCAGAGGTCTACATTTAGACAGGGAGGAAATGGTAGTCTTCACAATCCTACTAACTCATTTCCTGTTACCCAGCCCACCCTTCATTCAAGTCTTAAATCCATCACGACACATTCTTCACACTGCGGTACCCATACACAATCACTCTCCCTCGCTTGCCTAGCACAGTGTAGACTGGGGCTGGAATATTGGAATATTTGGAATATTTGAGTTATCATGAATGATACATTCTGGTAGTAGTGGACTAACGATGCAGTATCAGATTCCTCTGAATGTTTCTTAAAGCTGAATAAACGAGTGGACATGAATCAATGAGTAGACATTCAAGCACTGGCCTGCTGTTGCTCTTGATGTGTAATAACAGTGTGGGGAAAGGTAGCCAGAGAGAAAGTGTTTCAGAGCTCCAGTCCTGATGGAGCCAGAAGCTGGTGCTTCTGGCTGAAATGAGCCATCAGGCTGCTGTGGTGTGGAGCGTCAACTCATATCTCCTCGCACTCTCACTTAGGCCTAAACTGCTGATAGGCCCTTGGCGGCGGTGACCCGGGCTGCCTCGCGCTTGATGACAGACTGCATATTCTCATATCTGCCAGATGGGGTTTCAATGCTGACTGTATCGCTGCGCCGAGACCTCCCAAGAGGTGATCTGGTTCCAGCACACATGATATCTCGGTCCTGCATGTATCGTGACTGTCCCCTCCCAAGAAGGGATCGGCGCAGCCACATGATATTCGGTCTCTGCATGTATCTGTGACTGTCGCCTCCCAAAGGTGATTCTGGTTGCCAGCCACATGATACTCGGTCTCTGCATGTATCGTGACTGTCCCCTCCCAAGAGGAGGTGATCTGGTCCAGCCACAATGATATCTCGGTCTCTGCATGTATCGTGACTTGTCCCATCCCTAAGAGGTGATCTGGCTCCAGCCACATGATATCTGCGGTCTCTGCTATGTATCGTGACTGTCGCCTCCCCAAGGCGATCTGGTTCCAGCCACATGATATCTCGGTCTCGTGCATGTATCGTGACTGTCCCTCCCAAGAGGGCGATCTGGTCCAGCACATGATATCTCGCCTCTGCATGTATCGTGACTGTCCCATCCCTAAGAGGCGATCTGGCTCCAGCCACATGATATCTCGGTCTCTGCAGTATCGTGACTGTCCCATTCCCTAAGAGGCGATCTGGCTCAGCCCACATGATACTCGGTCTCTGCATTACGTACTGTCCCATCCCTAAGAGGTGATCTGGTTCCATCCATATTAGAGGTCGACCGATTAAAAAATATATATAATAAATCGGCATGGTCGATTAATTAGGGCCGATTTCAAGTTCTCATTACAATCGGTATTTTTGGACACCGATTACATTGCACTCCTCGATGAGACTGTGTGGCAGGCTGACCACCTGTTACGCGAGTGCAGCAAGGAGCCAAGGTAAGTTGCTAGCTGTCATTAAACTTATCTTAACATAATCACTAGTTAAACTAGTAATATCATCAACCATGTGTAGTTAACTAGCTTGTCCTGCGTTGCATATAATCGATGCGGTGCCTGTTAATTTATCATCGAATCACAGCCTACTTCGCCAAACAGGTGATGATTTAACAAGCGCATTCGCGAAAAAAGCACTGTCGTTGCACCAATGTGTACCTAACCATAAACATCAATGCCTTTCTTAAAATCAATACACAAGTATATATTTTTTAAACCTGCATATTTAGTTAAGAAATTCATGTTAGCAGGCAATATTAACTAGGAAAATTGTCACTTCTCTTGCATTCAGTGGAAGCAGAGTCAGGGTATATGCAACAGTTTGGGGCGTCTGGCTCGTTGCGAATTGTGTGAAGACCATTTCTTCCTAACAAAGACCGTAATTCATTTGCCAGAATTTTACGTAATTATGACATAACATTGAAGGTTGTGCAATGTAACAGCAATATTTAGACTTATGGATGTCACCCGTTCGATAAAATACGAAACGGTTCCGTATTTCACTGAAATAAACATTTTGTTTTCGAAATGATAGTTTCCGGATTTGACCATATTAATGACCTAAGGCTCGTATTTCTGTGTGTTTATTATAATTAAGTCTATGATTTGATGTTTGATAGAGCAGTCTGACTGAGCGGTGGTAGGCAGCAGCAGGCTTGTAAGCATTCATTCAAACAGCACTTTCCTGCGTATGCCAGCAGCTCTTAGCAATGCTTGGGGCACAGCGCTGTTTATGACTTCAAGCCTATCAACTTCCGAGATTAGGCTGGCAATACTATTGTGCCTATAAGAACATCCAATAGTCAAAGGTATATGAAATACAAATGGTAGAGAGAGAAATAGTCCTATAATAACTACAACCTGAAACTTCTTAACTGGGAATATTTAAGACTCATGTTAAAAGGAACCACCAGCTTTCATATGTTCTCAGCAAGGAACTTAAACATTAGCTTTTTTACATGACACATATTGCACTTTTACTTTCTTCGCCAACACTGTGTTTTTGCATTATTTAAACCAAATGGAACAGTCAGGTTTAATTATTTATTTGAGACTAAATAGATTTTTATTTATGTATTATATTAAGTGAAAGTGTTCATTCAGTATTGTTGTAATTGTCATTATTACATATATATACACATATATACACACACACACACACACACACACACATACACACACACATACACACACACATATACATATATATACATATATACATACATATATACATACATATATACATAAAATAAAGAAAGAAAGATAAATAAATTGGTCGATTAATCGGCGTCAGCTTTTTATTTGGTCCTCCAATAAATCGGTACCGGTGTAAAAAAAATAAAATCTGAATCGGTCGACCTCTAATCCATATGATATCTCGGTCTCTGCATGCATCATGACTGTGTCCCCTCCCAGTAGTGTTGGTGCCGGGTGATTTACGTGGCGGGTCGTGTCCGTAGGATGCAAAGAGGGGCGCCGCTTGGAGTTTGGACACAGGCGAGTGGCGACGTGTTTTTGGCAGTCCCGTCGCGAGTAAGTCCCTTAACTGCTGTGACGCTGGATCTCTCGGCGAGTGAGGCCGCCTACGCCACTCTCGGAGAAGCGCGGCACGGAGCTTTTGTATACCCCACCTCATTTAGCCTGGCTGGGGCTGGGAGATGACCGATGCTTACCCACTGGAAATATTAGCCTGTTGGTTTCCATTCTCACACAGTCAGAAACAAGAAAACACAAACATCCACATACAAATACTGCGGCACACACACGTTTTATGAAAGTAATTTGTAATTGTACTGACATGTCGGCGCTCCCCAGATAAAGACCACAGACATAAAAAAAAGCACAATCACGAGGTAATGAAAGAAATGGCCATATTATGCTTCTACCCTTTGTGTTGTGCAGCTACGAGTGAGGGAGAGAGGGGTACATCCATTTCACAGCAGTTTGGCATGTTTTCAGAGGGAAGCAGGGAGAGAGAAAGAGGGGAGAGAGTGAGGGGGAGAGAAAGAGGGGAGAGAGGGGTAGAGAAAGAGAGGAAAGTGATATAAGTCTCCACAGGGCTTACTATTAGAGAACGGAGACATCTGTAATTTCTATGTGGCTGCACAACAGGTACCTCACTGAGCCGGCACGCCATGATAACAGATAGCAGCTGGGAAAACGTGAGCTGAATGAAAACTAACACCACACAGTGAGTGACTGACTCTACTCCACAAGGCAGTGCCCAAATCATGTCCTGTATGTACACAGTTCTGCATCAAACAAATATGGCCCAAATCACTGCTCTACAACTGCACTGTGATAGTAGTTACTGTGTACTAGGAATAAGATTTCATAATTTGACAAAGATCACCTCTCAAAGAATACATAACCTATCTGCTTGTATGAATCCAAAATGGCAGTAGTACAGGACTGTAAAAGCAGCTCCTTGGTGTTCAGGAAAAGTGTTGGCTCCTCACTACAGCGGTGGGTGACTGCCAGGACAGAGGTGTCACATTCAGCCATCGTATCATCATCTCCTCAGTGTTCCAGAGCTGAGTGAGAGGTGTGTGTGTGTGTGTGTGTGGGAGAGAGCTAGTGGGAGAGTAACAAACAGCAGCAGTGCTGTGTGATGAGGTCTGGGAACATTCCAGCTCCCTCCACACAGAACAGAAGGTTTGGGCAGGCAGGACCAGACAGTCACTGAACATTCAGCCTTTACTGTAGTCCCTTGTCATACAGGAGTTACCTCAGCAGTTACACATCACACAGAACTTCCAACACAGAAATGGCTCTGAGGAGTGTAAAGACAGCTCTGTGCACGCGTGTGTGGCGTTACCTTTTCTAGCAGGATCTTGACACAGGTGAGGTGACCCTCGTACGTGGCAGAGAGCAGCGGAGTGATACCATGTTTGTCTGGGGCCTGTGGGAGACCAAAGAAAGTGAAAAAAAAGGGAGTGAGCGGGTTTGTGCGTGGACAGGCGCCATACATCAGCAGACCAGTCGTCCCTGCCTCCAACACAAGGGCACATCACGTCACTCTCGTTATCACAGGAAATAACTCAGAGGGAGCGCTTTTATTTCTCTCCTTATCACGTCAATGAATTAGAGGAAATCCACTCTGCCACTATTTATCTCCCCTGTTTCAGYAGCCCTGGCTGGGGCCCCTTATCTGAAGGGACTGGGGAAGAGAGACAGAGTTACACATTCTGGGGGGGGGGTGTTAGTGATACAAGCCTAGAGAAAACAAAATGGTGTAACAGGCAGACTGATGGATGTTGGAGTGAATGACAAGTGTGGTGGTGATCAGACCGTGAGGCAGATAAGGGAGGTGGGGAGAGGACATGGCTCTACAGACTGTGTGCAGTGAGAGTTGGGCCTAGTTAACAAGCATTCCAAATTCACACTGGAAGGTCAGAACTTCCAGCTCTAGCAAGTATCGCCTGAACGGTCAACACGTGTCTGTGTGAAACTAACTATAACGTCTTGGGTCAGTGACATCCATAAGCACGTTCAGGCTTGTGTGGCAATATTGAGGAGCTGAGGGGACTGAGACCAAAGAAGAGCTTCGAATAAGGTTAAGAATTTATAATATTAACAACAGTTGCACACCGAGGCTACCTAGAAAGATACTAGCGCAGAACTGTACAATACGGTCACCTTCCCTAACTTGTAAATGCCACAACCATCACACTACTCCATCCCACTGTAACAGCAGATGGATTCCCTCCACTGCAGTGTGGTAATGGGTTGAGGCTCAGGGGAGCATTCTGACAGACTACGGCCAGTTAGACTGTGCTGCTCTCTGCACACTGAGGGAATTGGGGGGGGGGGGGCTTCAGGAGAATGACGAGTCCCTTATAACGGAGGAATCCCATTGGTCCAAACATAGAGCTTAACCACTCTCTACATGTCTGAACAAAACTAGCAGAGTCTACAGTAGTTAAGTCATGTCGGTCTGAGTCGTTACTACAGTATGTGGTTGACTATAGTAGAAGCTTTGTATGAGGGGATTCAGAATAAGGGAGTGCTGTTTTCTCTGGTACCATTAGATCTATTCAATAAGCAAATGAATGCAAACACACAGAATGGAAAACGCATCATCCTTCCTCCTTGGTCATCAGTAATAACTGATCTCTCTAACGTGAGCAGATAGGTGACAGAGGGCTACCACCATAGCCTTCTTCACTACTAATAAAACAGAAGGACTCACATTAGAATACGGTTGTTAAATACTAACAATATAACAGCAGTAGGCCTATATTAACAGCACTATTCTAATAACTGTATAACAGTAGGCCTATATTGATAGCAGCATTCTAATAACTGTATAAAAGTAGTCCTATATTGACAGCAGCATTCTAATAACTGTATAAAAGTAGGCCTATATTGACAGCAGCATTCTAATAACTGTATAACAGCAGTAGGCCTATATTGACAGCAGTATAATAACTGTATAACAGCAGTAGGACCTATATTGACAGCAGTATTCTAATAACTGTATAACAGCAGTAGGCCTATATTGATAGCAGTATTCCCACTAGCAGCTCTTACGTTGACATCTGCGCCCTTGGAGAGGAGGAACTCCAGCATCTCAGCCTGGCCACAGTCAGCAGCATAGTGCAGGGGCTTCCTGCCACCCTCCAGGGTCCTGTTCACATCCTCATCCTAAAAAAAAAAATATTTAAAAAACGGTTGAGATACCATCACCTACACAACTTCCCCTCCTGTATCAAGACTTGGTCACCCGCTTGCTAAAAAGGAACATAAACACTTACTGCATGGACATGCACACAGTTAATACAATCACATAATAGAAATCCTTTCTTGTGCCAGAAACACCCCTCAGTTCAAAACAGAGAGGCCGTCACACAATCACACCACACGCCTCTTCCTAGAGTCTCCCTGCTGTGGTATTGCGAGGCCTCAAACTGTCAAGCCTACAGGCGAGAAGAAAGACAGGCTCTATAGCTCCTCCACAGTCCATTGTGTGGAGCGGTGGGTAGTCCTGAAGGGACAATACTCATTAGAGAGACCGGTCACTCAGACCGGGCAGCGTTGTCAGTACCATGTCACACCATAGCACCTTTCTCATTAGCTGGCTATCTGGCCCGAGGAAAGAGAGGACTGGAATGTATTCACCTGCTAAGCATCCTGCATAAAACCAACCCATTTTAATGACTTTCTATAGTACCTGGCTAGCTACAGGACAGAAATTGATTCCCAGACAGCAGCTCTATAGGTTATACATTAGCTAGGACCTACGGTGCACCCATGAACATGAAGCAGAACCTACTCAGCTTGTGTGACAGAGAGACATATCTTATTACAGGAAGCAAGAGTGTGATGGAGAGACACTAGAGCTGGGGTTGAGGGGGCATGGCTATCCTTCGTCTGTGTTGGTCACCAGCAGATTTGATGACTCAGTTTTTTCACTTAAAAAAATGTATGCCAAACAAAACCCATTGATTTCAAAGTTTAACAAAATCATACAGCTCTATGCACAATGACAACTTTGAACAAATCATACAGCTCTATGCACAATGGGACAACTTTGAACAAATCATACAGCTCTATGCACAATGACAACTTTGAACAAATCATACAGCTCTATGCACAATGACAACTTTGAACAATTTCCACAGTAAATAAAATGTAAGAAAAAAAACTTGATGCAAAGTTTGGTAAAAGAAATACGGTAAAATCTCAGTTTAGTGCGGTTATCAAACTTTGTTTTTGCATAGTTCTTGCTGTAAATGTGTTTTGTAAAATGTTCAGTGGAAATTGTTAAGAGTAGACAAATCCTTGCGCATTGAGTTGTATGGTTTGCTAAACTTTGAAGTCAATGGTTTTTGTTTGAGTCTCCGCATAGGGCAGTTACGCGGTAATGGAATTAAGGCAACAAGCCTATCAGGAGATGAGTCGGGGTCTGGGCTAGTCTTTAGCTGTGCCGGCCGGGCGTGATAATCAATCTGGCGCAGTAAAGGTTACAGCCAGGCTTTGGGTAATGCTAGCACCACTCACCTGCTGTCAAAAGCTTAGGCTAGACAGCACAGTGATCCAATGGATGCCTTTGCTGCATTTCATTGGATTTCTGAAGCTTGATAGATCTCCATAACTCAGGTAAATGTAGCCTATGGTCCATCCATGTGTTGTAATCAGAGTTTACACATTCCTCTCTACTCTCCCGTGAGTTAGGCTAATATAGCCTGGTGAGAAAGGTTCCTATTGGATAAACTGAGACAGCAGCTGCAGACACTAGTTGCCCTTCCTGCAGTTCAAATATGAATATATATGAATGACAAACGGCTTAACCCGACAGTGATGTGTAGTCAAACTGCTATCCTGTCACTAGCTGTATGACTGAGATTATATATATAACCCAGAGGCCCATATATATAACCCAGAGGCCCATCTCTGGCATGCTCACCTGTGTCACCATTCCCCTGAAGGTCAAGGAAAACAGTGGAAACCGGATTCCGCGCCTTCATTTTACACCCAAGCCAACTGAATCCATTAGGCATGATGGTATCTCATCCCCGTTCTAATAGTTTTCAAATATTACCTCCAGGAGCTGGGTAATATGGGGCCAATTTAAATGGCTTCATTCAGGTTGAGGGATAAGGGAAACCACAGTGGATCACAGTCTAATTTCCACATGTGCAGTATGAAGTGTCTAGGAGCTGCCTGCTTTTGAAAAATCTTTGGCAAAGGGCGGAAAAACCCATCTCCGCAACTGAATGGCCCAGATCTGAAACATTTCCATCCTATTGCAATTTAATTGTAATCCGGGATTATTGGGCTAGGTTTACACAGGCAGGCAGATTCTGATATTTTGGTCAATTACTGGCAAAACATCTGATTGGCCAAAAGACTAATTAGCGGCAAAAGATCAGAATTGGGTTGCCCGTGTAAACGCAGCCTTTGAGATCAATATGAGTAATGCAGCAACTCAGTGCATTAGTAACGGTCTTGCTTGCCAAAATCAGTAAAGATTTTTTTTTAATAGCTGTACCTCTGACTTTGATTAAACTCAATCACCAAAAGCTGAAAGGAAAGCAGAGCCTAAATACAGTCCACCCTAATGGTTAGAGCTAGGCTATTTCACAGAAGTTAGCTAATCAACTGATAGGTCTATAAAGAATAGAGGTTAGATTGTCTAGCTCCAAGCCTACTGTCTAAATAAAATGCATAAAAAGACATGTTGCTTTTACACAGGAGCTCTACAGACCTAACGCTTCATCAGTGTGGTTCAGCTTTCAACAAGAGTTAACCCACAGCTATTTTAAGGTGTTCAACCTACACCAGACTGGCTAAACCTCAAACCACAAGCCGTGTTTCAGTATTATTTTCAGGTACATCACAGAAAGATCCAATGCTTAGATACCTTATGTACTGTGCATTTGGGGGGAGGGGGGGGGGGGTATTCYYKCCCCTTCCCCACATTTTGTTATGATACAGCCTTTTTCTACTACCCCATAATGACAAAGTGAAAATAGGGTTAGAAATGTTTGCAAATGTATTAAAAAACATGAATACCTTATTTACATATGTATTCAGACTCTTTGCTATGAGACTCGAAATTGAGCTGAAGTACATCCTGTTTCTATTGACTGGACATGGTTTGGAAAGGCACACACCCGTCTAAGGTCCCACAGTTGACAGTGCATGTCAGAGCAAAAACCAAGCCATGAGGTCAAAGGAAATTGTCAACAGAGCCCCTAGACAGGATTGTGTCAAGGCACAGATATGGTGAAGGGTACCAAAAGATTTCTACAGCATTGAAGCTCCACAAGAACAGTGGCCTCCATCATTCTTGAAATTGAATTAGTTTGGAACCACCAAGACTCTTCCTAGAGCTGGCCGCCCGGCCAAACTGAGCAATCGGAGGAGAAGGGCCTTGGTCAGGGAGGTGGCCAAGAACCTGATGGTCACTGACAGAGTTCCTCTGTGGAAATTGGAGAACCTTCCAGAAGGACAACCATCTCTGCAGCACTCCACCAATCAGGCCTTTACGGTAGTGGCCAAACGGAAGCCACTTTTCTGTAAAAGGCACATGACAGCCCTAAAGGACTCTCAGACAATGAGAAGCAAGATTCTCAGGTCTGATGAAACCAAGATTGTACTCTTCAGGACAAGTTTCAATGTCCTTGAGTGTCCCCGATCGAACATAACTGGAGAGGCCTGAAAATAGCTGTGTAGCAACGCTCCCCATCCAACCTGACAGAGCTTGGAGAAGATCTGCAGAGAAGAATGGGAGAAACTCCAAAAATACAAGCGTACCAAGCTTGTAGCGTCATACCCTAGACTCAAGGCTGTAATCGCTGCCAAAGGTGCTTCAACAAAGTACTGAGTAAAGGTTCTGAATACTTATGCAAATGTGAAAAAAATGGTTTTTAATACATTTGCAAAAATTTCTAAAAACCTGTTTTTGCATTGTCATTGTGGGGTATTGTGTGTAGATTGTTGAGGGATTTAAAAAAAACATCTCCATTTTAGAATAAGGCTGAAATGTAACAAAATGGGGAAAAAGTCTAGGGGTCTGAATACTTTCCAAATGCACCATGTGTGCCTGGAATGTAGGCCTACAGAGAATGCAACATTGGTGATAAAAATCTATTTCAAGGAGATGCCTACAAAACGACTGCCACCATTAGTGTTCTTCAAATATGATTGATTCAAGTTTGAGTCTATTTTATGTCTAGAATTTGACCAAAATAAGTTAGTCTAAATGACCTGTTTACAGACCAATAGCTAATGTTTCACTGCTCTAAAAATGGCATAGGTGTGGCCTGATAATTAGTGAGACTGAGTCAGTATGGAGGCTGAATGATAAGATTTCCCGGAACATCCTCATTCAAAGCAGAGCGCAAACTAGTATGATTAGGCCTACTTCATGTTTTCAACGGCATGAAGTTAGCAAGCTAGCCATCTAGATAGATCTGCCTTGCAACAAAGCTCTGAGACACCCTCACACTTCACACTAGCTAGCTGTCACAACAACAGGGGCCTGTGGATTTTGCTATAGCTAGTTAGGCTGCTTGCTAAAACCAACCAAGACTGATTCTCAAGCAGGAGCCAACTATCTAGCTTAATAATTAGTTAACGTTAGCTAGGTACTTGACCATATATATGCTTGTCTGCAGAAATATAGTCATTCATTAGGTAATAGCAAAAAGACACACACCGATACACTGTGATTGAATCAGATTACAACAAGTTGTTGCAGTAACTAGCTAACCATTTCTGTTCAGCATGGTAGTTTGCTAACGCTGGCTATCTAACAATCTACCCAATCTAGGTACCGATTGTTTTACAAACGTTTGTAAAAGCAAACCTTCTAGCTAACTAACTACAGTGAGTTTGTGATAGTTAGGTGAACGGATAGTTAGCTTATGTATGTACACTAAGCTAGCAATGAAAGTTAGCTACCTAGCTAGCTAACCTTGCAATGCCATGGCTAGCTAACGTTTGCTAGCTATACAGACAAAACATAGCTAGCTAGCGCACTTAGCTGGCTGATTTGCGAGTAAGATAGCTACAGTATATCGTACCTTCATTAAGGTCTTAACCTCGTCAAGGTCTCCATTTTTCAAGGCCCACATCAATTCTTTATCCCCCATTTTCTTGTGTTCAAAGACTTCACTGCGGCTTCCCTGATGAAAAAGGCAGCTGTCACACTTCTCTCAAGGCAAGCAGTTATTGACAGATCACTCCGTAGTCAAGCGAAGGCGGCTATAAACTTTGCAGCGTTACAGGAATTAAATAATTTGCTAAATTGAACACCTGGTACTTCAAGAGTGCAGTGCAGGCAATTGTTAAAAAATAAAGTTTCAAAGAAAGGACAGCAGAGGAGGGGTCCGCCTTTCTCTCATGAAGCGTTTCCGATGCCGCACACCCGGAAGTTAACCTTTCTTCATGCCCGAAAATACGGTTTCCACTAGAAAGCACAAGGTCAAAATTGGCTAGATATGAACAATTCACTGGAGAAAAAAAAAGTTTAGGGTTAGGCATAATGTTAGCAGTGTGGTTAAGGTTAGGTTCAAGGTTAGGTTTAAAATCACATTTTAAGAAGTTAAATTGTAGAAATGGGCGGGGTTTATGAATTTGTGATTGTGGTAACTAGTGACGACTGAGAACGCAGATCTTCTTCGTTTGAGTTTTTGCCTGATGAGACGATTTTTGAGAAATCCAGCCCTTCTCAGTTCGGAATTTGACAAATATATATAGAAATGTGAACGGTAAAATAACATTTGCACCACCCACTAACCCTGCACCTATAAAATCAAAACACACTCCTTATCCCACAACTTTTCTCGAACTGTTCCTACTCCTGGCTTCTAGCTTGGGAGGATGGGACTCCTTTCAAGATCTCCTCTAACTATTCTGCAGTAAAATCGTTCACTCCTAATAACTTTCCTGCTGCTGCTACTACTTGCTGCTACTACTACTTTTATCTTCTGCGACTTCTGTTCCTTTTCATCTGTGCTGTACAGTTAATTACCATAGCGATGAATGCCAAGAAACCAACCTTGCTAAAACACAAACTATTTCAGAACACTCATTCCTGCCCTACTACTTATTGGTATTCTCTCATGATCCCTTACCCTTTGCCCATCACCCTCTACTTTCCTCACTGCCTCAGCATTTGTCACTTTTTGCACTGCTCAAACCCTTGGAACCTCAACCTGTTTCACGCGCACATGATCCCCAGCAACATGAGAAGGTGGGGTGGGATTCGAAAGGGTCGGTGATCTTTTTTGTTAACTTGGCTTTCGAAGACCTTAGAAAGGCAGGGTAGGATAGATATAGGTCTGTAACAGTTTGGGTCTAGAGTGTCTCCACCTTTGAAGAGGNTTAACTGCCTTGTTCAGAAGGACAGATTTTTACCTTGTCAGCTCCGGGATTCGAACAAGCAATCTTTCGGTTACTGGCCCAACGCTCTAACCACTAGGTTACCTGCCGGCCCCCCCTGACTTCAGTGGTGCTCTGCTCTGGAGAGCATAGCTAGACACAGCTCTGTCCTTTTATTTATTAAGTCAGTTAAGAACAAGTCCTTATTTACAATGACTGCCTACCCTGGCCAAACCCTAACCCGGACGATGCTGGGCCAATTGTGCGCAGTCCTACGGGACTCTCAATCACGGCCACTTGTGATACAGCCTGGATTCGAACCAGGGTCTGTAGTAATGCCTCTAGCACTTGAGATGAAGTGCCTTAGACCGCTGCGCCACTCAGGAGCAACGAGGCGCGTGACACAGAGTGTCCACTCAATCTGGGTGGAAGACAGGAGAGGAACATGCAACTATCTCTCCTGTAGTTGACTCATAGGAGAAAGTAGTCGGCTTATATTTCACAAATGTTGGTTTGTACGGTTTGTTCTTAGCGCCATTCTTTCTCCTTCGTGTCATCCTTCTGTCTCCCAGATCTCAGATCAGCTGTCAGTTAACCTTTTCACACTACTCAAATGTCTATAGTTCAAGCAAAACTGATCTTATACAGAGCTTTATTTTACTGGAAAGGCTCGGCCCAGACAATTAATAGATACCAGGTCTGGTGAACCCACAGGTTAATAAAAACACATCAGGACTAAACAAAGCTCGCGATGGGTCAAAATAGCCACTGATGATAGTAGATTGAACATTTTATCAAAGGTTAATTTCAATCAGTGTGAAGGGGCAAGGCCAAGATAAGAGATGTTCAAGGCTATGGGAGATCTCAATTGCATACTCCTCGGATCCTCTCTCCTCATCTCCATCTCTAAACCCATTGGATGAGAAAGGCAGAGGCCCCTCCCCTCTGACCTTCTCCTCCAATGGATTTTCAGAAGGAGATGAGGAGAGAGAAGAAACGGGAAGTATGCAATTTAGATCTTCCTCATGTCATAGTCTCTAGCCTCCCTAACAGGAAGACCTGCACATCTATATTCCACCCTCTACTACCCCCCCCTCTCAACCCACGTTATCAAATGGCTTTATAAGTCCCTCGCTCCCGCTCTCTCTGTGATGAATGGCTGTTTGTAGCACTATTATTACATCAAATAAGCACTCTGGAGCAAAAACAAACCCGGCCAGCAGACGAAAGTGACTATAAAAGTTGCCATTTGGAGAAAATTCAATAGGGCTCTACACTGGGGATAAAAATGAAGGTAATGAAATTCTCTAACTCTCCTCTTCTCTCCTCCAACGCCCTGCCTGCAGCCCAGCATCTTCCCCTGTCCCCCCACTCTTCTAAGCCTGGTAGATGTACCATATACACACTGCTTGTCTGAGGAGAGGCTCAGAGTGGCCATTAAAACTGCTTTATGTGTTTGTAATAAACTCTCCAGAGTACGGGTTGGAGTATCTATTCGCCACATGAGGATGAGGACATAGGACATGACTCCCTACATTCCCCTGCTTGGCATGCTAATGTCTCATACATGTCTCAAATGAGTCACCATTGGGTGATCTAAAGTTCATACAGTGCAGTATATATGAGCAGCAGGCCGATATACAGAATGTTGATGGCTGGTTAAAACTCAAATGAATGTTCGTGGGTGCTGCTGTGTTCCTTTGAAATGTCCTCACTGCAGTACCTAATGAGGATTGTAGTGAACATTTCAATGTGCTAACGTAATTATCATTGGCTGGTAAGATGGCCGCCTGCTGATTATAGTGAGTCACATCACACTTTAAAGCAGATGATTTACAGGACATCCCACCTTATTATAGACAATAAAGCCTGAAGAGTGCTGGACTAAGAAATTAACACCATATTCAAAATGAATGCTCGGGCAGAACTCTAAAGGGAGAGGAAAGTTAGGACATACACTTTTCTGTAACATCTCGAGATGCTGCATTGATGTTGAGGAATGGAGTGTAAAACAAGTTGTCCCTACAGATTTGACAGTATGGGGCACCTCCATTTTTCACTTTGGTAAAAAATCCCAAGGCGGCAAAAATATGAACCCGTTTTCAATAACAAAACAGGGCAAAAATGTAAATAAATGTTTTCTCTCTCAAAACGATGAATAAACCCCTATTTTCAGCTCTATCTTAAATGATCTGGGAAACTGATATTGAACGTGTTTTCTAGTACATGTCCCCTTTAGTTGTCTTACGAGTGATCAGGCAGTAGTTTTTTATCGCACCGCAAAGATAAAGAAAAGTTGGAGAAGAATCTCATTAAATGAAAGATCGCATTTTCAGAGGCCGTGTCCAAAAACTTTGACAACTAAGCAACTTTTCCTCCTCTCAGGCAAGGCCATTCATTCTCACTGCAGAAGGTTCGAATTAAACATGAAGGTGAACAATATTAATGTGTGCCACATGGTATATTGAATGGTATGGATGAGGGAGATATGCTTCCAGTGTGCATCCAGGGGTAACATCGGGTAATTGGGGCAGTTTCTCTTCATCACCGAGCATGAGTCTTCACCTGCCAACGCAGAGGGATCAAACATCTAGTTCACCCTACATGTTCTCCTTATCTTCCTCCCTCCTCCTCCTCCTCTTCTGTCTGCCCTGCTTCTGCTTTTATTTCCTCTGTCTTCTTCTGTCTGCACCGCATAGCAAACTCATCTCCAGCTTTCTGTCAAGCTCTGATACCTATAAGAGCATCTCCACATCTCCAGCTCGGTCAGCTAGTCAGAGTACTGACAGGTAATCCATGTGCTGACCATGTTGCAATAATCCATCTCTATCAGTCTTGTCAATGCTAACTGGCTGATGATTAGTGAGACAGACTGTGCCGGGTTCATACAGCAGCCAGGGAGATCCCAACACAATGGCATCACTGCATTAGCATAGACAGAGACAGAGACAGACTCCAAATTGACAAAGACTACAATAACATTGTGCTTCATGATTATATATACATTATATACATGATTATAAACTGGGTGGTTTGAGGCCTGAGTGCTGATTGGCCACGGGTATGACAAAACATGTATTTTTACTGCTCTAATAACGTTGATAACCAGTTTATAATAGCAATAAGGCACCTCGGGGGTTTGTGGTATACGGCCAATACACCACGGCTAAGGGCTGTGTCAAGGCGCTCCGTGATGTGTCGTGCATAAGAACAGCCCTTAGCCGTGGTATATTGGCCATATACCACACCTCCTCGTGCATTATTGCTTAACTATACAGCATTACTTTAAAAAATTGAAAATGTATTTAATGAAAATGTTAATTGACAGAGATTGCACTTGTAAAAGTTATGATTAATTTAAGGGATTTAAGTGATTTTATATAAACGCTTAATAATTGTTTATGTAACCACCGTGCTTCTGTATCAGTGTTCGCTTTAGCCTTCAACTGCTTCAATATTTGCTTTGCACAGTATTCCACAGAGCATTTACATTAAGTCACCCTCAAAAGTAAGCAGCCGACCATGATTGATATAGACTAGCATGCTCTGAAACCTTGCAAACTATTTATACCCAAAGATATTTCATATGAACCCAATTCAGTTTCTGATGTTGAGGAATGAAATAGATTATGATGAAGAGAGGCAGCATCTGGTCTTGTCGCTTTACATTTTGGAAAGTTTTGATAAGACAGTTGCATAATATAGTTCCGTTTTCTCTTTGGCGTGTTTGTAGAATGAATCAAAATGCAGATTGGAAAAGTAATAAAGGGGAAGAGGAAGATACTGAGTATATTGAGAGAAGAGGAAGTTTGGGGCTTATATGCTTTCCCTTCCCCTCAGCACAACCAAACCATTGTTTCTGGAGTGCAGAATCACAACAGCACCTGTACAGTATGACAGCATGGTTCAACAGTACTTTTATCAGTCTCGTTACATATTAAAGCTAGGATCCTTAATTGAAACAATAACAAAGTGTCTCTCCGCCTCTGTTTTGATCAAAAAAACAGAGGGATGGGCTTAGAGCAATGTAACCACTCTCAAATTCCTAGACAGAGCTATGGGTACAAGGACTGACCATCTGACCACTGACCACACTGACTGACTGATCATGACCACTGACCATGATATCAAAATTATAGTTTTAACCATGTTTTGAAGTTATATAGGGTTTGTTTACATTTACATTGTTACAAACATTGAAGTACAACAAGCACATATTTTGGGATCTGATGGGGTACAACAGTTGAACTAAGCTCATGAGGCATTTATAAGTTATGTTCTTCAACAATCAATGAGTATGTATCATTAATTTATAATAGATTTAGCAACTAACGATTCTAGCTTCAGGAGACAGTTTAGCAATTTGTAGAAAGCACAGGAGACTGCTGAGGGGAGGACAGCTCATGATAATGGCCGGAACGAAGCAAATGGAATGGTATTTAACAACTGGAAACCATGTATTTGATACCATTCCACTAATTCCGCTCCAGTCATTAACACGAGACCGTTCTCCCCAATTAAGGTGCCACCAACCTCCTGTGATAGAAAGAGTTTTAATGCATATCAGCTTAATACTGCTGCAAATTAGTTGCAATTCTAAACCAATAAAACCAGATCTATATAAATCTATATCCGTCTTCCTCTCCACATCGGCTTCACACCACATGTAATCCACGCTAGATTCCCCAAGCACCTGAGGAATAACCAATAATACATTTGAATCAACTTAATGGAGTATCATTTTAATGTACTGTGCGATCTCGTTCACTGCATGAAATTAATAACAAGGTAATAAAGGCTTCACTCTGAAAATAGTTTGCCAGGAGCAAGACTGGGAAGTTCTAAAAGCATGTTCTCTTTATATATAGCTGACTGACAGGTTTATAAAAAGCAGGCCATTGTAAAACGGTGAATCCACTCAGAGACCAGAGATCATCATCAACAGTGTGGCGGGAACATGTTCTGTACTGACCATGTCTGACCATTGACCATGTCTGACTCTGCATCTATTAAAGGCAGTGGAAATATGGAACTGTGGGTGGACAGCTGCTTTCTGACTCCAGCTTCTGCCTCCCTCTCGAGGTCAGGCCCTGGATACTCCTATACTGCCACTCCACATGGGAGCGTGGCTGTGTGGGTGGGGAGAAAATAAGAAGGCTCCTGGACGGGACCCTGTCTACAAAGCCGCGAAGGTGTAATTCTAATTACATTCCAACCGTTGGAATTATGTAGCACACAGCAACAGCTACTCTCACTCAAAGGTGCAGAGAAGTGGATTCCAATCATTTGTTTAGATTTTAGTGGTGACAGGTAGCCTAGCGGTTAAGAGCGTTAGGCCAGAAACCGAAAGGTCGCTGGTTCAGAGCCAACTAGGTGAAAAATCTGTCGATTTGCCCTTGAGCAAGGCACTTAATCCTAATTGAATAAGAGCATCTGCTAAATTACTCAAATGTAAATGTATCAATTCACTAGACGAGGGGTGCTGCGCCACCATAGGAGCAGTGTTGTACTAGCATACTAGCTGTACTAGCGTACATCTACAACATTGGGAATAAAGTCAACAATGGTATCTCATAACATATTTACAACTATTGCAAAACTGTACAACTACATAGTAAAAATACTGAACAACTACATAGTAAATATACTTTACGACTATATAGTAAATATACTGTACAACTACATAGTAAATATACTGTACAACTACATAGTAAAAATACTGTACAGCTACAACTGCATAGTAAATGTAATGTACAACTACATAGCAAATATACTGTACAAATACATAATAAAAAATCCTGTACAGCTACATAGTAAATATACTGTGAAACTACATAGCAAATATATTGTAGAACAACATAGTAAATATACTGAACAGCTACAACTAAATAGTAAATACACTGTACAGCTACAACTACATAGTAAATATACTGTACAGCTACAGCTACATAGTACATATACTGTACAGCTACTACATAGTAGATATACTGTACAGCTACAACTACATAGTAAATATAATGTACAACTACATAGCAAATATACTGTACAGCTACAACTACATAGTAAATATAATGTACAACTACATAGCAAATATATTGTACAACTACAACTACATAGTAAATATACTGTACAGCGACAACTACATAGTAAATATACTGTACAACTACATAGTAAATATACTTTACAGCTACAACTACATAGTAAATATACTGTACAGCTACAACTACAAAGCAAATATACTGTACAGTGCATGTCCACTGTCCAGAGTTAACCCTTATAACCTTCTATCATCCGCCCCCGCTCCCATCAAGCAGTGCTCCGTCGCATCATCCATCCAACAGCTAGCCCTGTCACGCCATTGGCTGCCCCTGGTCACCCCTAAACATCCCTGGCTGAGGGCTTGTGCTGCACGTTGTCGATGTGGCTGTTGATAGGATGTGACAACTTCATTAGGCACAAATCAGTCAGCCTGCTTCCATTCTCTGCTGGACGTGTGAGCGATGTGCGTGGCGGGCCCCAGTTTTCACGGGCAGCCCTCGCTGTCTCTCTCTCCCGCTCGCGCTCTCTCTCTCTCCCGCTTGCGCTCTCTCTCTCCCGCTTGCGCTCTTTATCTTCTTTCATTCTTTCCTTCCAGCATATCACCCCCTATTATCTGCGCCGCTCCCTCACCATCTAGCAGTCCTCCCTTGGGATGTAGTCTTTCCATTCTCTCCTGATAACTAGTTCAATGTACCGGTCATGGACTGAGGGAAATCATGTTGATCATACTGATTATACGAACTACTTTTACTACCCACAGTAAAATACATTAGCCAATATCTGTATGAGTGAAAATATGGTAATACATGACAATGTCTAATAGATGAATAATTCTTCCATTGACGTATATTCAATTTACAGGATGAGTCAAGTTAGATGATTTGTTTTAACACAGTAAAGAATGGAGAAATCCCTCTGTCAATATGTCACAGGATGAGTTAAACAGAGGGAGGTCTGGGAGATTAGCAGTGCCTTGTGAAAAGGCGCCTCACTCGAGTGCCAATGGAAATCATCCAATTTCTGCCTCCAAGTTTAGAGTTAGAGACAGAAGGGGAAAATGAATGGGATTAGGTGAATACAAATTTTCGCACACTTTAGCTAAATGTTTCTGCATGTTTAGATTTGCCTCTCAAAGAGGGATTGAGGGAAGGTTACCGGAAGATAGAACAGTCAACTTTTACAACTGTTTCTCTTGATACTTAATCAAGGTTGGGCGATCTAAAAACATTTAAAATGCTTTTCCCTGTTCAGATCGTTCACCACAAAGCTACCCTATTAATATGGTTCCTTATCTTACACAGCTTGTGAGACAGACTTCACTTGTGATAAGTCTGGTCAGAAAATCTATGCAATCTCCAGCCTCCCAATTAGACAGCAATTCATCAATATGAGTTTTGTTACACTTAGAAAAATGTGTTCTTCAGCTGTCCCCATAGGATAACCCTTTTGAGTTCCAGGTAGAATCCTTTTGGGTTCTATATAGAATCCTCTGTAGAAAGGGTTCTACATGGAACCCAGAAGGGTTCTACCCGTAATCAAAAAGGGTCTCCTATGGGGACAGTCGAAGAACCCATTAAGGTTCTAGAGTGTAGGTTGACATTAGCTACCCTGTGTAGTTGCTTTGCCTGAGACCACAGAAGGCAGAGGTGAGCGTACACAGAGCTATGGAGTAACTGTTAGCCTCTAGCTCAGGAAGCTCACTGTCTTCTTGCAGAATATGCAGAATACTAGATCTTGAATAGTCTGTCTCTGATTCTTACGAGAGCAAACAGCACACTCCTGTGAATTGTTGTTGAGTTCAGGGGATTTCGCAAGGATGCACGGGACAAAACAGAGAGCGAATCACAGCCGTTTGAATCAATAGGGCTCGTCTGCCGAGGACTCTGAACTTTGCTTTTCAGGTGCTCAGGAACACAAAGTGAAGGAGAGGGGCTAAGCAACACATTAGAGCACTTCTGACTGCTAAACCACCTAAGGGGTACAGAACACCTCGGTCTACTACTACTCACGTTTCCATTTCTGGGTTTTTAAATTCAGGTTGTTTGTTCACTGGTTTCACATTGGGAGCACAGGAATTCTCCCACATGTTCCACAGACATGTAAGGCTCATCAAATATGGTTAATATTCACCCTTATTACTTAGCATTTAGTTTAATCGCATGTTTCCATGGTGATCCCTGTGCACAAATCAGGTGCCTTTTGAGTAGTCACTTGATGGGGGAAATAGTTTTATTTCACCTGATGTTAACGTTCTGTCATGAAGAGCACATGTTCAACATAACAAAAAACTTTGTCCTATCTCTAGAGAAAAAAAAGACTATAGTAAGAGCCTATTAATGTAACTGCACTGTCCAATCGACAGTAGCTATTACAGTGAAAAAATACCATGCTATTGTTTCAGGAGAGTGCACAAAAACAAAAAACGTTTATCACCGCAACTGGTTTGATGAATTCATCTCTGAAGGTAAATAATGTACTTACATTCAGTAATCTTGCTCTGATTTGTCATCCTGAGGGTCCCAGAGATAAAATGTAGCATAATTTTGTTTGATACATTTTTTTTAATTCAAATGTAGGAATTGAGTTGTAAAGTTTGGTCCGTGGGCGGGTGCCGGGTGGCAGGTGGCAGCCCTCCACAGTAACGGCCCATGGAGGTAGTGTTAATGGGGCCGTCTTCCATTAATTTAATTTAGCACCTCCCATCCCAAAGGGCGTTAGTGTTTTTCGTCATGAATCTTGTTCTGGAGGCAGCTCTGCAGAGTAGTTACTAGCTGGCACAGCCACAAAGTCATAAAATCAGATTTTATACGTAACGTTTTCCTTAACACTAACTTTAACCACACTGCTAACTTTAACTAAGCCTAACCATGACCTTAAATGATGTGTTTTTATGAATTTTTACAAAATTGGCAATTTTAACTTTGCAGCTGGTCTATCGAAGGGGAAACGCTCAGTTCTGCCTCCAGGACAAGACTCATGACAATAAATGTCAACCTTCCCACAGGGTTCTACCTCCGTCTGCTATGCGGTCTAATGACATATGCAATTAAGTGTTCAGTTGAAATATGCTGAGGACATGATCGTGTAGTCATATTAATGGAGTCAGATTGTCAAGACTATCTGCAAGGATCTGAGTATGTGTTTTTGAGCTGTAATGGTTTTCAGAATTTGCTTTATCAAGGTTGATAACATGTTTCCATTCACTGTTGAAGTCAAAATTCAGAGTTGATAGGTTTTTGCCTGAAGAACAACTTTGTCACACACTGATCTGATTCACCTGTCCTTGTGATTATCTCCACCCCCCTCCAGGTGTCTTCTTGTCATCTTCCCATTATCCCCTGTGTATTTATACCTGTGTTCCCTGTTTGCCCGTTGCCAGTTCGTCTTGTTTGTCAAGCCAACCAGCGTTTTTGTTCTCAGCTCCTGCTTTTCACAGTCTCTGACCCCCGCCTGCCTTGACCTGTCTATTGCCTGCCCCTGTTGGAATATTAAACCATTGTCAATTCGAAGTGTCTGCATCTGGGTCTTACCTTGATTTATGATAGTACGAACTGGCCATGACTGACCCAGCAGACCCGGGCCAGCTGCACAACGCCATCTCCACCCAGGGAGCCACCATTGGTAAGCACGAGGAATTGCTTCATGGCCTTGTGGAGGGGGTCCAAATGGTAGCTGAACGCCATGACCGGGCGTTGGACAGTTTGCTGGAGCAATTCCACGGGTTTTCTGGGAGGCCGCCTACCACGGTGGTAACCCCACAGCTCCTCAGCGACTCAGCTGCTAGCAGTGCCGTCTCATCGGTCACTCCACCTTCTCGGAAGCCCCACTTACCTCCTCCAGCACGCTTCAATGGAGAGCAGAGCACCTGTCGGGCGTTCCTAGCTCAGTGTGCCCTCATCTTCGAGCTTCAGCCCTCCTCCTTCCCCTCAGATCGCTCCAAGATAGCCTACCTCATCACGCTGATGTCCAGGAGGGCTCTCACCTGGGCTACTGCTGTGTGGGAACAACAGCCCGCCCTATGCGCTAGTCTCGTGGGAGAAGTGAGGAAGGTTTTTGATACCCCATTCTCCAGCCAAGCTAATCCAACTTCGGCAGGACTCCCGCGGTGTAGCTGATTATGCGGTGGATTTACGCACGTTGGCAGCGGAGAATGCTTGGAATCAAGAGGCACTGTTCGATATGTTCCTGCGCGGTGTCTCGGAGGAGATCAAGGACAAGCTTGCAGCCTGGGAGTTACCTACGGAGCTCGATTCCCTCATTGCTTTGAACATCAAATTCACACACAATTTCACACCTGGGCTACTGCTGTGTGGGCTACTGCTGTGTGGTCTCCAGCTGATGACTGGGCGTTCCTGGACCTTAAACATCGCTTCACCACAGCTCCTATCTAGGTTCAACCGGACCCTTCCAATCCGTTTGTGGTGGAGGCCGATGCTTCTGATGTCGGAGTGGGGGTGGTCCTGTCTCAGCGTTCTGCCCTAGATCTCAAGCTACATCCCTGTGCCTTCTTCTCCCACTGCCTCAACGCCACAGAAAGAACTACGATGTGGGGAATCGTGAGCTTCTCGTGGTGAAGATGGCATTGGAGGAATGGAGGCATTGGCTGTAGGGGGCGGAACACCCATTCATCGTGTGGACCGACTACAAGAACCTGGAGTATCTCCGCACCGCCAAGCGCCGCAACTCCAGGCAACCAGATGCTGTTCACACAGTTCAACTTCTCCCTCTCGTACCGGCCGGGATCCAAGAATGTCAAGCGGATGCACTGTCCCACTGCCATAGCCCCACGGGTACCACACCGCAGCCCGAGACCATCCTTCCCACCTCGTGCCTGGTGGCGACACTCAACTGGTGTATAGGGAAACAAGTCCGGGAGGCGCAACGGTCCCAGCTGAACCCTGGGGGGACGGATAATCGGATGTTTGTGCCTGACGCTGTCCGCTCTGCGGTCCTGGAGTGGGCCCATTCCTACAGGCTTGCCAGCCACACGGGCTCCTGTCGGTCCCTGGCCTTCGTGAGACAACGCTATTCATGGCCTACGATGGTTCCGGATGTTGCCGCATTTGTCTCCGCCTGCACAGTCTGTACTCAGAATAAGACTCCTCGGCAAGTTCCGGCTGGTCTTCTTTAACCACTGCCTGCCCCTCACCGTCCCTGGTCTCACATATCCCTGGATTTTGTCATGGGTCTCCCCCCGTCTAAGAGCAACACTGCCATCCTGACTGTGGTCGACCGGTTTTCCAAGGCCGCTCACTTCATTCCTCTCCCCAAACTACCCTCGGCCAAGGAGACGGCCCAGCTCATGGTGCAGCACGTCTTCTGGATCCATGGACTTCCCATGGACATGGTCTCCGACCGGGGGCCTCAGTTCTCATCCGATTCTGGAAGCCGTTTTGTGCCCTCATTGGGTCGTCGGCCAGCCTGTCCTCTGGATTCCACCCCCAGTCAAATGGCCAGTTGGAGAGAGCCAACCTGTATCTTGAGACTACTCTGCACTGCCTGGTCTCCGCCAACCCCACCTCCTGGAGCCAGCAACTGGTGTGGGTCGAGTACGCCCGCAACACCCTTCTCTGCTCTGCCATGGGCCTATCTCCATTTGAGTGTTCCCTGAGGTATCAGCCCCTGCTCTTCCCTGAACTGGAGCAAGAGGTCGGCGTACCTTCTGCCCATATGTTTGTCCGCCGCTGTGGTCATACATGGAGGAGTGCCCGGTCGGCCCTCCTCAAGACCAACTCCAGGGAACAACAAGAAGTTGATCAACATCGTCTCAGGCAGAAGGTGTGGCTATTCACCCAGGATCTGCCCCTCCGGGTGGAATCCCGCAAACTCTCCCTCTGGTTTATGGGCCCATTTCCCATCTCCAAGATTATTAGGCCTTCTGCTGTTCCTCTTCTGTTGCCCCGTACCCTTCATATACACCCCACCTTTCATGTGTCCAGAGTCAAACCTATGTCTCACAGCCCTTGTCTCCTGAGCCTGCCTGCCGTCTGGTACCGTTGCCCCACCTCTGGTTTACTGACCCCTGCCTGCCTTGACCTGTCTATTGCCTGCCACTGTTGGAATATTAAACCTTTGTGAATTTGACGTGTCTGCATCTGGGTCTTACCTTGATTCCTGATAAACTTGTTCATTATGAAAAATGTTCCCTCTAAGCTGTGCGTGGTACTGCCTCACAGAATAAATATAGGAGTGCTATGCGTCTCCCAGTTGCTGGGTGATTAACCTGGGAGGAACTCAGCAGTAACTTCCGTGTCAGTTGGAGAGGTTCAGCTTGAGCAAAGTGAGGTGTAGAATCACTGATCTACAAATAGTATTCCCTAACAAATAATAGGTTTTGTGAGATTAACTTCTCTGGGATATGTGGGACGGTAACGTCCCACTTGGCTTGTGCTGTGGTGGAGACCTTTGTGGGCTATACTCGGCCTTGTCTCAGGATTGTAAGTTGGTGATTGAGGATTTCCCTCTAGTGGTGCGGGGGCTGTGCTTTGGCAAAGTGGGTGGGGTTATATCCTTCCTATTTGGCCCTGTCCGGGGGTTTCTTCGGATGGGGCCACAGTGTCTCCTGACCGCTCCTGTCTCAGCCTCCAGTATTTATGCTGCAGTAGTTCGTGTCGGGGGGCTAGGGTCAGTTGGTTACCTGGAGTACTTCTCCTGTCTTATCCAGTGTCCTGTGTGAATTTAAGTATGCTCTCTCTAATTCTCTCGACTCTCTTCTCTCTTTCTCTCTGAGAACCTGAGCCCTAGGACCATACGTCAGGACTACCGGCATGATGACACCTTGCTGTCCCCAGTCCGCCTGGCCTTGCTGCTATTCAGTTTCAACTGTTCTGCCTGCGGTTACGGAACCCCTACCTGTCCCAGACCTGCTGTTTTCAACTCTTAATGATCGGCTATGAAAAGCCAACTGAGATTTATTCCTGATATTTTTGACCATGCTTGTCATTTATGAACATTTTGAAAATCTTGGCTCTCTCTAATTTTCTCCTTCTCTCTTTCTTTCTCTCGGAGGACCTGAGCCCTAGGACCATACGTCGGACTACCGGCCGTGGTGACTCCTTGCTGTCCCCAGTCCGCCTGGCCTTGCTGCTATTCCAGTTTTCAACTGTTCTGCCTGTGGTTATGAACCCCTACCTGTCCCAGACCTGCTGTTTTCAACTCTTAATGATCGGCTATGAAAAGCCAACAGATTTATTCCTGATTTTATTTGACCATGCTTGGTCATTTATGGAAATTTGAAAATCTTGGCTCTCTCTAATTTTCTCCTTCTCTCTTTCTTTTCTCCGGAGGACCTGGCCCTAGGACCATGCGTCGGGACTGCCGCCCCGTGGTGACTCCTTGCTGTCCCCAGTCCGCCTGGCCTTGCTGCTATTCCAGTTTCAGCTGTTCTGCTCTGCGGTTATGAACCGCCACCTGTCCCAGACCTGTTGTTTTTCAACTCTTGATGATCGGCTATGAAAAGCCAACTGAAAATTATTCATGATTATTATTTGACCATGCTTGTCACTTATGAACATTTTTGAACATCTTGGCATAGTTCTGTTATAATCTCCACCCGGCACAGCCAGAAGAGGACTGGCCACCCTCATCCTGGTTCCTCTCTAGGTTCTTCCTAGGTTTTGGCCTTTCTAGGGAGTTTTTCCTAGCCACCGTGCTTCTACACCTGCATTACTAGCTGTTTGGGGTTTTAGGCTGGGTGTCTGTACAGCACTTCGAGATATTAGCTGATGTACGAAGGGCTATATAAAATAAAATGATTGATTGATTGATTGATTGATTGGCCAAAAGCCAGAAAAATTGTAGCGCGCCAAATTCAAATATATACTATAAAAATCCATCTTTCATGAAATCACACATGAAAACACCAAATTAAAGCTACACATGTTTTGAATCCAGCCAACATGTCTGATTTCAAAAAGGATTTACGGCGAAAGCACACCAAACGATTATGTTAGCTCAGTACATAGCCACAGAAAAACACAGCCATTTTCCCAGCAAAAGATAGTACACAAAAAGATAGTCACAAAAAGCAGAAATAGAGATAAAATMAATCACTAACCGTTGATGATCTTCATCAGATGACACTCATAGGACATCATATTACACAATACATTTATGTTTTGTTCGATAATGTGCATATTTATATCCACAAATCTCGGTTTACATTGGCGCCATGTTCAGAAATGCCTCCAAAATATCCGGAGGAATTGCAGAGAGCCACGTCAAATAACAGAAATACTCATCATAAACTTTGATGAAAGATACATGTTTTACATATAATTAAAGATATACTTGTTCTTAATGCAACCGCTGTGTCAGATTTCAAAAAAACTTTACGTAAAAAGCACACCATGCAATAATCTGAGACGGCGCTCAAACATAACAACATTTCTCCGCCATGTTGGAGTCAACAGAAATACGAAATTACATCATAAATATTCCCTTACCTTTGATCATCTTCATCAGAATGCACTCCCAGGAATCCTAGTTCCACAATAAATTGTTGTTTTGTTCGATAATGTCCATACCTTATGTCTAAGTAGCTACTTTTGCTAGCATGTTTAGTGCACATGTCCAAACGGTCGCGCAAATGCAGGCGAACTCGGGCGAAAACTTCAAAAAGTTATATAACAGGTCGAATAAACTGGTCAAACTAAGTAGAGAATCAATCTTCAGGATGTTGTTATCATATATATCCAATAACGTTCCAACCGGAGCATTCCTTCATGTCTGTAGAAGTWATGGAACGCAAGGCGATATCATGAGGAAAGCGCATGACCAGGAACTGGCAATCTGCCAGACCACTGACTCATACCCCTCCCATCCGGCCCCACAACACAGCATAAGCTTCATTCCACGTTCTACAGACTGTTGACATCTAGTGGAAGGCGTAGGAAGTGCAAACTGATCCATATCTTATAGGGAATTGAATCGGCGATGAGTTGAACATTGACCAGTCTCAGAATTCTCACTTCCTGTTTGGATTCTTTCTCAGGTTTTTGCCTGCCATATAAGTTATGTTATACTCACAGACATCATTCAAACAGTTTTAGAAACTTCAGAGTGTTTTATATCCAATAGTAGTAATAATATGCATATATTAGCATCTGGGACAGAGTAGGAGGCAGTTCACTATGGGCACGCAATTTATTTATTTATTTATTAGCTGCCCCCTATCATAAAGAAGTTAACAGAGCTATGCCTCCCCTGGCTTAGGAAATCCCCCCTCCAAACACACATTGATTGATTGGAGACAGTTTATGTCAATACTAGTGGACAATGCTGTAAACACCGGTAAAAGCACAGTTCCTACAATTGTGGCCAGAAACTCCTGGCCCTACTCATAAGGCCCTGGTCCAAACCCTGTTCCCTCCTCCTCTAATCAACAGTCTCACGACTTCAATCTCCTTCCCAAGCCAGTCTAGGAAACCAAATCAGGAACAAGAGAGAGAAGATTGCGATTGAGAGTTTGCCTTTAGTGTGGCAATGATTTGCCCACTTATGTCCTTTTGTGCTAGATGTATACCTTAGCATTTTTAAAGCTAGAATCCTTAGTTGCTATATTCATTTTTGAACTTGTAAATGAGTGATATATACATGTGTGTATGTGTGTGTGTGACTGTCTACACTGCTCAATTATCAATTTCTGGGTTTTTAGCTTCCGGTTGTTTGTTCACTGGTTTCACATTGGGCGCACAGGAATGCTCCCACATGTTTCACAGACAGGTGAGACTCATCAAATATGTTCAATAATCACTGGTTTAGCATTTACTTTAATAGTAGGATTCTAAGGTGACCCCTGCCACTGGGCAAAGGTGTCAGTTCAACATCTAGTTTTGATTTGGTTTGAGTTGTCAATTAACATGAATTCAACGTAAAATCAACCAAAAATGTCACCCTACCATTGGATTTAGGCTAATATTGGGTGAAAAAATTGGGATATTCTCTTACGTTGAGGATTTTTTGCAAACCCAATCAGTTTTCCATATTGATTCAATGTCATCACATTAAATGTTTTTGTTGAAATGACATGGAAAAAATATTGATTCAACCAGTGGGCTGTCTTTGAAAGAAAATGAACAACTCTCTATGCTGACTCAACGATGTATCAATGCATAGTTCAACGAGAGCTGAGAGCACGTCAGCAATAAGAATGATCATCATGAGATACAGTCAGAGTGATGTGAGAAAATAAATTAATCAGAGGCGAGTGATAGCACTTTTTCACACACATTATCCCCGTCCAACTAGAATGGAGATAAAGGAACACCCTGATCCACCACAGAAGTTCATTACTGAAGTCCAGATGTGAGTGTGTCCATGCGTATGTGATGTGTGATGTGGCCTGCAATAGCACATTGTAGGTGTGTGTGTGTGTGTGTGTGTGTGTCTGGTGTGGGGGTGTGTGTGTGTGTGTGTGTGTGTGTGTGTGTGTGTGTGTGTGTGTGTGTGTGTGTGTGTGTGTGTGTGTGTGTGTTTGTGTGTGTGGTGTGTGTGTGTGTTTGTGTGTGTGTGTGTGTGTGTGTGTGTGTGTGTGTGGTGTGTGTGTGTGTGTGTGTGTGTGTTGTGTGTTGTGTGTGCATGAGACAGCTGAATGTTGTGCCGCGTTGAGGCTGGCTGAGTGAGGCTAATGTGTGGCGGTGGCGGGAGGCAGGGCAGCCCTCCACAGTAATGGACCATGCAGACAGCGGTATTACCACAGAATCCTGTAGAGTTCCTCCCAGGTTAATCACCCAGCAGCTGGGAGCCGCATGTGCAGAAAGAAGTAGAGCCCCGTGGATGGGCCATGCTAAATTAAATTAAGGAAGATGGCCTCATTAGCAGTCGCTCTGTTGTTCCGGGGGCGGGAGGGAATGTCTTGGCCTGGCCACTGCCGGCTTTAGGGTGCATAGGGTATAGGTGTATTGGCTGTAGGTTGTAAATTAAACTGTAGGCTGCCAACTATAGGCTCTAGGCTGTGAGCTATACCAGTCCTGGCCTGCAACAGGCATCACTATGCAGCAGGGAGAGTGATTGCTTTTGGAAATGTTGCTGCATCAAGGTATATAATACATTGATTTAAACTTCATCAAGGACTGCTGTCAATCTGCTGTCATAAATCACTAGGCATAGATGCTAAATTAAACTTTGGTTAGTTGTATGTATCCATTCTGGTGGATGTTGAGTCCTGTGCTATTTTGCCCTATCCAGAGGTGCCTTACTGACATGGTCCTCCACTGCCTCCGGTGCACACTAAAATCACCTTGAGAGTGCTCAAATCATCACCTGTCCTGTGTCTCATAAGGCCCTAGTCCAAAACCTTTACCTCCTCTATCCCCCCACCAGTTTCATAGCTTCAATCTCCTTCCCAAGCCAATCTAGGAAACTGACAGGAACAAGAGAGAGAAGATTGCGGCTACTTTCAGCTTTCTCCTTGAGAGTGGCCATGATTTGCCCGCTTATGTCCTTTGTGCTAGATGTATAGCCTAGTATTTTTAACCACTTGTTCATTTCACAGTTGCATAGGATGATAAGATTGATGGTGTGTGTGTGTTTGTCTGTGCATGTTGTGTGTGTGTGAGTCCAGGATTGGGAATAACTCATTACAAGTAATCATCTTGTTTTTCTAAAGTATCTGTAATCTGATTACAATATTTTTGCTGGTAACGTAACTCAGGGTTCCCAAACTCGGTCCAACACCCCCCCCCCCCCCCCGCCAGCACTACACAGCTGATTCAAATCATCAAAGCTTGATGATCAATTGGTTATTTGAATCAGCTATGTAGTGCTAGGGCAAAAAAACTAAATGTGCACCTACCGGGGGCCCCAGGACTGAGTTACGTTACCAGCAAAAATATTGTAATCAGATTACCGATACTTTAGAAAAACAAGATGATTACTTCTGGATTACTATAAATTCAGAAATTATGTTTGCGGAGGAGAAAATATGACACCTTTCTGTTTTTATTGAAAAAGGGGCAATTTTAAGTTTGCTCCACATGAGCGAGTCTGACCACAAGTCAGTGACTACTATGATGACACACCAAATGTGTTTGATCCAAAAGTAACAAAGTAATCAGATACGATTACTGAGTTTGGTTAATCTAAAAGTGTAACTTTTGATTACAATTTGGAAACTATTAACTGTAACAGATTTAGAGCGTGACATACCAAACCTGTGTGTGAGTGCAAGTGGGCGTGTCGGTATATGTGGGTGTGGGTTATATACGAAGGCTGTATGTGTTTGTGCCGGGCCTAAATGGTGCAGTTGATTAGCATAATTGTAAATCTCCCTGTATGATGCACGCCAGGACTCACCTGCCAGCGCTGAGCTATCAGATGAGGTTGGTATTCCTCCCGTCCTCCTCGCTCCTCGGTGGTGAATAACTGAAATTGCCCAGCGTAAACACCTTAGAGACTGCAGCACCAGCTTTACAGCCCTGAGAGACGAGGGGTGGAAAAATAATGCAGAACATTAGGGACGTTTTATTCTTGCTGACCAAACAGTTTTATTTCCTTACTTTGATGCATTATGCTTGAGTCAGCTTCGGAATCTGTGTACTGTAGCAGTTCACCTGGAAAAACCCTTCATGCACATTGTTGCTCCTCTGTCAGCATTGATGATCAGTTCCAGGTGAAAACATTTACCAGGGTTGGACACATGCTGCATTTTTGAGTGTTTCTTTTTATGTAACAATCCCATTCCTTTCCTGGGGGACGCCAGATATACTGTATATAATGATGAGATGGTCTATTCTCCGCCCTAACAATGGGAGTCGTCCCAAAGGCTGGAAGGCAGGTGTTCTGCTTATCGCTCTGCTTATTGCTGTCTTTGTGGACAGATTTCAACGGGAGTGGACCATCCCACTTCGCCTCTTCCTGTGTCTACCCCAGCACTAACACACCATATTCAAATAATCATAAATTCCACGAATCTAGGCTTGGGAAAACCCCCCAGAAATAAGCACATGCTTGAGAAACAATGTTCTATACTAAGTAGAGGCATAACTTTCCCATTATGTACACCCATATTCTCACACCACGCTCAGAGCTGTCTGATGAGCCACGCAGTCCTAACCAGCTTGTTTCATTTGCTGCTTTCCCCTCTTGATTAGGCACATATGAGAGAGAATGATTCACGTCTTTTTCACTTGGAATGTGTTGATTACAAAAATCGCTCGCTGTGCAAAGGAGATTATGACGATGAATCATACTTGGGCTGTCAAACCACCACTGCTCTGAGAATCAGACGCCTTTCATTTAATCAGATGTCCCTTTATAGGGAGAAAAACTGTTCAGCAGATTCATCACAGCTCAAAGTGAAAGTCAGATGAAGCCAGACCTTACACCCAGAATGCAAAGTAGGATACTTTTGACGTGAATCTAGTCAAGAGCATCACTGGGCAAAACTTCTTCATCATTCAGCGAGTTAGAGCGCCGAATAAATACCCATATTTTTCTGGTCACAATCTGAATGGAAATTCATTCCTTAGGCAGCAGGATTTTAGTGACAGATATTTGCTGTTTTGAATTCTGTACTTTCTTTGGAGACAGTCCTCTCCTATCAGGGATGCTGTGTTCCTATCCCACAGTAGATGGAAACAACCTGCTTGCATAACAGGTGGTAAACACAGAACAATTGAGCATTTCCTTTACTCTCTCCTCCCCCTTGCATACATCTTCTCAGCCTTAATCAATGCTCACATGTTGACATGATGAGAGAGAAGGAGAGAGAGAGAGAGAGAGAGAGAGAGAGAGAGAGAGAGAGAGAGAGAGAGAGAGAGAGAGAGCGCCTCGTCTCTGTTTTGCCTCTCCGCTCTGCAGACAGCTTGGGGGCTTCAGCAGCTCAAGCTGTGAAGCTGCAGCTCACTGTAAATCCATGGCACCTCCACCAGTAGTCTGTCATCACTAGTGTTGCTTGGCAGTCTAAATCTGGCCAGGAAACAAGCAGCAGCGTCTCTCCTGCTGCCTACACATCCTGCTCTGTGGGGATATAACACTCCGCTCCATAGCAATCAATATTGGATGCACCTTCAGGGACCAGCCGAGAAAATGGCCTCAGGCTGGACTGGTCCCATCCCACCCATTTTCTATATTTAAAACTAGCCTGGCGTATAATGAAATACATTACCTGCCATGAGCGCTCATAACTCTACCAAAGAACAGACAGAGGAGTTATGGGGAGTGGGACGAAGAATGATCCAATTACACAAATACCGTCTTTACTCTCAAGAACATTTATCACGTATGCTCTAGCGGATAAATCATAACTGCTTTGGTGGGAGATAAAAATTCATCGAAATCAATAGATAATGCTGGATTAGAAGCCCATCATGAAATAAGTCAATCTGGCTCTTGCATCTGGGATGATACAGTGTCTGTGTGTGTTGTGTGTGTTGTGTGTGTGTGCGTGTGAGGAAGAGAGTGAGAGCCAGTAGAATTGTGTGAGATGGAAACAGAGCAGATTTCCCCCGAGGGAGGCATAGGGCTTCGGCTCTCCCCATCTGAAAACAGATATGTCAGCTATCAACACATGATCCTCCAGCACCACGCTGCACCTCCTCCTCCTCCTCATCTCCCCTCATCGCCCCTCATCTACAACATCTGCACCCATCACAGTCTGGTCTCTACGGGCTGCCAGAGCAGGCATACCACACCCATCACCAAGAAAAGCTGGAAAGAAAAACCAACCTTGAAGTGCCTATTGGGGAGAGTAGAGAACAACATGGGATAAGAATCTTGTTAGTAAATTGTGATAGTATAAATGGAACACAGATAAAACATCTATTGTGGCTTCGGAATTAGTGAGTTTGAAGCAAAATGTACTGCAGTTTCTAAAGTGAAGGAGCCACTCTCCTACATGCAACCGTTAATAACAACGACAGGGGCTCGTTCTGTGGTGTGGTTGCAGATATCCCTCGAAACAGCGTAAAGCGGGGGAAATTATTCTAATCCAAAGTGAGAGATAGGAAGATACAAGGAAGTGGAATAATTGCTGTGCTAAAAGCCATTACCTGGCTTCAAATGGAGGCTGGCTTCAAACAAGGGGAAATGACAATAATTAGGTGAAGGCGAGGTGTTTCTGCTGGGGACATTTCAGCCATGTAAATGGAACTAATGCATCACAGGCAAATGGGTAGGAGCATTGAGACACTCATAGACCAGTAATAACGTGGCCTTTGTCCTCTCTGATCAATATGGGGTGATTACATTCAACAGCACTGGGTGCCTCCTAAATGGCAGATCCTTCCCTATTCCCCATTTAGTGCAGAGCTGTCACGCCCTGACCATAGTTTGCTTTGTATGTTTCTATGTTTTGTTTGGTCAGGGTGTGATCTGAGTGGGCATTCTATGTTGTATGTCTGGTTTGTCTATTTCTATGTGTTTGGCCTGATATGGTTCTCAATCAGAGGCAGGTGTTTGTCGTTGTCTCTGATTGGGAGCCATATTTAGGTAGCCTGTTTTGTATTGTGGGTTGTGGGTGATTGTTCCTGTTGGTGTGTATTAGTGTTCATTATTTCGGGACAGTTGCGTCTTCGTTTGTTTCGTCTGTTTATTGTTTTGTTCTTTATTTAAAGTATTCGAATAAATATGAATACTCACCACGCTGCGTATTGGTCCGACATTTCCTACTCCTCAGATGAGGAGGATGAAGACTATCGTTACAAGAGCCCCATTCTGAGTAGGGTGCAATTTGGGACAAAGCCCTGGTCCTTCATCTAAAAAGAAGCTCTTAATAGGTACTGTACAAAGCTAAATCAACTGTTCACTGGATTTCAATATTTTCTAGATGCACTTGGAGGGAAGAATGATATTTAAGCCCTACGCTATAACAGGCAGTTAAAAAGAGAGAGAGAGAGAGGAGGTTTCTATCTTCCAAGGCTATTAGTATTTCAATCAGAGAAATACCTCCCACGTCCCTTCGCGGGGATTTGAAACCCCTCTCTAGCTCTACGTCACTTATCCCGTTCTCCTCCACACACAACGTCCTTGGCTGAGTTATGACGATACTGCAATAATGAGCAGACAATCCAACATGTTGAGCTCACATCTCTACCTGGCAGGGTTGGGGACGATGGAGGGGGTGTTAGATATTCCACACCGTGGTACACTCCTGCCAGCCTTGGGAGAGTAATGAGGCAGCGCCAGCGTGGCAGACCCACCACCGTAACACCCCCGTCTCGCTGCCTAATGAATGAATGAGCCGCGCCCAGAGCGGTGAAAAACGAGCCGGTTCCGCACCAGCCCCTGAAGGGGAATTCCTTCCTTCCCCAGCCAACATCCCACATCCCAACCCCTCCTCCACCTGACCCTCCTCCTCCCGCCCCTGATTCCTATGGGGGTGATTGATTAAACCCAGAATGGTGAGCCCCCTCCCCCCTCCCCCTCATGTTAATTTGGTTACAATGCAGTGATACACCATCAGCAATGACCTCATCTTATATATTTTTTAAATCATCAGATCAATACTACAATAGGATGTGATCTGAGGTCATTCAGGTCAATGGTTAGCATCAACCTGAGACTGTAATTTTCAGGAATCATCATAAATAAAATGTTGGTAAATAAATAGCATTTGTGATTTGTCACAAGGGAGATGGGGTTGTTTAACATAATTATGCTGAATAGCATTAAAAAGAAGTTTGGATTTAGTCAACTGAAGAAGAAGAAGTGTTTAGTGTTTACTATGCCCCTGAAAGACACACCAAGAGCTCACAGATTTGGATCACAGGGATGCAGCTCCGCTCCTCTCCCCCCTCTCTGGCCTGCGGTATGTCCCTGTCCAGGTGCAGAGCGATGCAAAAACATGTCTGGAACAGACTGTCAGCCACAGGCGCCCAGGGGACAACGAACCAGATCGCAGAAAAAAACAACAGTTGGACCCTGAAAACTAGTTTCACCGTTGATATCAACCTTGTCCTCTGCTGCTCAGGCAGAATTCTAGAAAACACATCTGTCACTTTCCTTTCTTTGTCTCGCAGAGACTGAACCAGGGTGCCACCTCTCTCCTCTCCGGGCGATGTTCCATGTGTGATGAGGTCTGTGTGAATATGTTGATTAGTAGGAGAGACCACTAGGTCAGGATATAAAACACCAATGTCAACACGCTAGGCATCATTCTCTGCACAACAACATCACTAGAATAAATAGGTTTGAAAAAGCAAATACAATCAGATTAAATTCATACTGACAGACATGTATTTTTTCTCTTCATGCAATAGAAATTAAAATCTTTGCTACTATCATGCAAATCCCATCCCAACTTTAATTATTTTAATCTGCAAAAGTACCTCGGGTCATTTCCTCATGCATACAAATATGTTATAATCCATGACTGCTGAACTGCAATCTTCAAAGCATTATCATCCTCTGTTTTGTTCATCGGTGATATCCCCACGAGGTTTCCTTCATGTAAAAGCTATCTGTCTCTCTCCTCCAATTACGTTTATTTATATACCGTTATATTCCAGAGGACAGTGCAGTGTGTACGTTCTATGCTCTATGACAGCATGTGTCTGTCTGTGTCGGTTTACCGGTTTGTGGATCTGTTGGGGTCTCGAGCGCCTCTCTCCAGGAAGCAGTAAGCCCTGAGGCCCCGAGGCCCTGCTGCAGAGGACACGAGTCTTCAGATCTGAACAACAGAAAGTTCCCTGCAGAGGTCAAACCACAGGGTCCCAAGGCATTGCAACCTCACAACACACTTGATCAATAGTTCCATTGCACAATTGGACATGCTTACTGCGTGATTACACAGTCCTCTAGACTTAGCACACGATGCCTGGCTTTTCTCTGAGGGCTAGACATGTGTATAAAAGGGGTGGATATGGGGAATATAACTGAACTCACAACGCACACTACTGGTTTGGCATCATTAGTAGAATGGCTAGGCCAACCTCCACCATGAAGGGAAGGACTGTACACTCCTTAACTGCCTATTGTAGCAATCTCTGTTTTTATTCAATCACATTACCATAGCAATGATAAAAACAGGACTTAGCCTGTAAAACCTCAAAGAGCATTCAGAGATCTCCTGAACTCCTGTGTGTACTGACAGTATTCAACCTACTAGCGCTCCCTGTGAGGGTTAGGTGATATTGAGCAGGTAGGGGTGGGAGGGAGGAGGCTGCTCTGTTGGAGGGTGAGTGCAGGTCACCAAGGAGGCAGATAAGACCCTACCTTGCATATTAAGCCATTTTTCACCTGAATGAGAGTGAACTGCTGCAATGTAAAAAAATAAACTTACTGGCAGTTACTGTAAAAAAAAAAATACAGTATGTTACCGTAAATTCCAAAGAAACTTTGGTTTAACAGTACATTACTGTAAAGCTTACAACAACATATTTTTTTTACAGTGTGGGAATTGGTACATGATTGTGTAATATATAGGGTCTCTATCCGTCTAAGAATATATACATATGTACTTGGGTCTATGAGCTGTAGTTGGGTCACAGTGGTATCCATCTTGTATTTATGTGTAATCTGTGTGTTGTTTTGGAGGTGGGGGCGTCCTATATGTCTGTGACCACAAGTGTATTAGGTTGGGGAAAAGGGGACTGGTATTTTACCAAGGTATCATCTGATAATTACATTATGCTTATGTCATGGTGACAACAACGACGATGACGATGATAATGACGACAACGACGAGCATGATAATGATGACTAAATAAATGACAACAGCACTGACAATGATTTTGCTGATGAGTGATTATGGTTATGGTTTCCTTAAACATAATCGCTCTGATTTGGTCTCAAATGACTTTGTATTATATTGCGGATCATATATAACACATTTCTACCAGTAAGGCTGAGCCAACATTTCATCAGGCAAACTACAGTCACCCCAGAAATAATGACTTCTGACTCTGTTATTAAAGCTGTGCATAGAATGTGCATGTGAGGAAGGGTGATGAGGACCCACTGATCCTTACTATAAGGAGATCGAATATTGGTTCTGCTTGAATGTATAAAGTTAGAGTTTCTGATGCAACTCTGTGAGCGAATGGTCACTACTTCTTAGTGAGCAATAGGTAGATAGAAACATGACGTACCCCGTGTAATCTAACAGAATATAGGATTTTATGCTGATTTAACATTAGTAAAATGGGATGTTTCAGCAAGAATAGGATTTTGAGCAGGCCCATAGTGTATTTGAGGGATCTGTATTGGTCATCAACAATACAGTAGCTGTGACCAGTGTTGGGGTTGTTACTTCATTCAAAAGTAACAAATTACTTATCACTCCCTGGGAAAAGTAATTAGTTACACTACTGGATATAGCACTTTCGCGTTACACCAAAACATTGAGCGTCCTCACTCATTGTAAATAATGTCAAGGTTACAGTATGTAGGCCTATACAAGTAGCCCCCTGGGCTCCAGCCTGTCCTCCTGAACGATTAGATCAAGCCTTGGTTGTTTGGTTGAGGTAGGCCTACAGCAGCAGTGGTCAGGCCTCTGGGATCTTTTGCTACGACTTTTGTCTTGGCGTGTTGCTTTTACAGGTTCTTCAAGAGATTGGAAGTTGTGTTTCTAGCAGTGGAGAGATGTTTCTCTCCTGGACACAGTTTACATTCTACAGTTATATTATTGTTGTAACGGGTTTCGTTGGAGGACCAAAATGCAGCGTGGTACGTATCCATAATGTCTTTTAATGAGAATGAATACGACAAAATACAAAAATAACAAAGTGAAACAAAATGAAAACCGAAACAGTCCCGAATGGTGAAAACACTGAAACGGAAAATAACTACCCACAACCCATAGTGGGAAAACAGGCTACCTAAGTATGATTCTCAATCAGAGACAACGATCGACACCTGCCTCTGATTGAGAACCATACTAGGCCAAACACAGAAATATAACCACAGAACAAAACATAGAAAAAACAACATAGAATGCCCACCCCAACTCACGCCCTGACCAGACTAAAATAAAGACATAAAAAAGGAACTAAGGTCAGAACGTGACAATTGTGATGTTGTCCTTCTACCAAATCAAAGTAATGGAAGTACTTCCACCCTGAGAAACTCAATGTTTTAGACACTTCTGACATTTTTCATCTGCCCACTAAAACAGTTAGTAGTAATAGTGTGTACGTAAACAGGAACTTGGTGAAAGGACTAAGGACAAAAACAATTAGAATCTGGGACAGGGGGGGATTTAATATTGCGTCAGCAGAGGGAATAATAACCGTCCCAAATATTTATTTGGATCTATAACTGTAATAGAAAGGTAATGATAACAAAAGTAAAGAAGTAACAGCGACCTATCTTTGATCAGTAACTGTAATATTATTACTCAAATTAGAACAGTACTCCGTTATATTACTCGTTACCGCAAAAAGTAATAGTATTACTGTAATGCCCCAACACTGGCTGTGACACATCAACAGTGAAATTAAAATTTCAATTAATATTTCATGTACAATTTTTCTTCCCTCAACAGACATTAGCCCATCAATGTTTTAAGAGGCCCGAAACTTTTTAAGGAGACCCAGGTGTCTTCAGTAATATGTCTACTGATCTACTCAAAGCCTCTGTCAGGAACCAACCATTAAACTTTTCTGGGGGTGGGTGATAATGTTAGATTAGCTGACAGAGATAATTATCTATGCACATCTAAAAAGGAAATGTACGCAATCATCTGCAATTGAGCTGAGCGAAATCAATATTGATGGCTGCAATCTCCTCCTTATGAGAGGAAAAGAGCCCTGTATTTCAGAAAAGAGGAAAAGCTTGAGAGAAAAGGAGGGGATTGCGCTACTGAAGAGAATATAACACTCAAATGTTTACACTGCAAGAACACCTCTGTGTCGGGAATAAGACACCTGCAATGAATGCAATGGACTGCGGCTCTATTTCCGTCATCATTTCCTGTTACAGTGTTTGCATTGTGTTTGTTGTATTCATTTGACAGCTCAATCTCTGTGTACAGTACATAACACAGGAAGACCATAAGGGAGGGGTAAGCTGGTGTCTGGACTCCCCTGACTGTGGGTTGGTGACTGGCCGGATGGGTGGGAGTACCGGCTGTCGGCGTCCTCTACATTTATCGGTGCTCCGACAGAACCTCACTGTGCCACAATCACACTGCAATAAAACCCAAAATTGCTTTGGATAAAACAAATGGCTTTGCCACTGGAGGAGATAAGCAAAGGGGACATGAATAAAATGCAACAAACAAAGGGAGAGTTAGAGGGGAGTTGAGTCGAGCTACAGACCCCAGCAGCTGGATTAACGGCCGCGGTCGGCCGGCCGCGTCTCCGGGGGGAATAATTGATGAGAGTCCTCTGCACTCCTCCGATGAGTGAAAGGGCACTCTCTCCGTCTACAGAGGCAGAGGAAATTCATTGAAGAAAAAATAAATAAACCAAGAGGCCAGAATTGCTTTCAGAATCAACCACTTCATTTCATGGCTGGTGTAGCAGCTGTGGTACTGCTGAAATATCTGGCAGAGAAATACGGAGACATTCCAATAACATGGTACTGCCACTTGAATTACATTGAGTTCCTCCACAGTCAGTCAGAAATAATTTGTTAATCATTGAGTCTTCGTAAATCTTGCTTGAACTTCGTTTCAGGAAAAAAGGAACAACTATTTTCTCCACATCTTTAAATACAGAGGAGTGTTTTATTAATTTCCTCATAAAGAGAGGAGCGACCTACAACCTCGGGTCCTCCTTCCCCAGGAGCACAAAATGGCTGCCTTTTTCCAATCACTATACCTGCAGAGGCACAACCATTTTTCACAGCCACCGCAGGCGGAGTCCCACTGATTAAGACCTGGCAAGTGGCAGCTAGCCCACACAGTGCTCTACCCCAAGGAGAAACTACATAGAGGTGATGGTTTTCCTCAGAGAGGGAAGTAGATAAATAGTCTTTGGGAGAATATGAGGTCAATTAACCTCAGTAATCATTCCTGTCTGCCATTGGTCCTATAATCTCAGCTCGGTATTTGGCTCAGCAGACAGTAGTCTCTTGCTTCTCCCTGCATATATTAAGTGCAACAACACTAGTAAAAAAGAAATATAGTCTATACTCTAATGTGCATGTTCATTCTTCTGTCTATTCCATTTGAAAATAACCACAGCGAGTGCAGTAGCTGTCAATCAAATCAATTAAATTAGCTACAACAACAGCGTATCTATCTAGCCCTCTGACGCTAAATGAATACGGACCAAGGACGAGTTGAAATCAAAGTTTTTTTATTGTGCAGATTCCACCAAACTCAATGTCATCCCGCTCTCCCTCTTTTTTCTGTCTTCTCTCCATTATAAAAGACATCTCTCTCTCTCTTTCTCTCTCTTCTCTCCAGACTCACTGGAGCATGTCCTACACAGTCTTTTCTCCCTGCATGCAGGAAATGCAGAAGAAGAAATTAATCAACAGATGAACCGACTCTTCCCCCTCCCTGGTCGGAAGAAACCAGATGAAAACAATCTAGTGTCTCCTCTCTGTTGCCGTCATAAATCAGAGAGGACTACTGTGGACGGAAGACACGCAGGCCTCTGCGTCGTAATTAAAACACTCATCCTATATTCCACACACACACGCACACACACACACACACCAAGCCTCTTAGTTTTGACTCCGAAGCCAACCCATTCCTAATTAAAAAAATAGAAAAATAGTGCCAATAGTGCACAATAAACAACTGAAAGATGTTGCTGCCCTCGTTGTCTTTGATTAATTGCCGCACGCCGCCTTATTATTTAGTCCAGCATGATTAATGACAAATTAAATAAATATACTCCTCTGCATTTTTGCCTGGGACTCTTCTTTTTCAGGGGGTTTCAAACAGGTTTGAAATACAAGATCATCAGCAACGTGCGAAATGGCACAAATTAAAAGGCCATTGTTCTCAACTTAACTGGAGGACACTTGGTTTTCAGGACGAAGTGAAAAGGCTCTGTGGAAATCAGCGAACACACTCAACCCAAAGTGAGGGGAGTGGCCGTCTCAACAATAGCTATCTAATGACTGAGCTGGCATCCCATGAGGATAGAACAGAGTTCAATGTAACCCGTGACCCATCCTGTACCGTAGCTAAGAGAACCTGGGCTACTTACTCCCTGTGTTAAATATGTTGATGTTAGCGGTCAGTTTCACAGGATGTAATGTGACACTAGCTGACCTCAGTGGCTTATTTTTTATTTTATTTAACCTTTATTTAGCTAGGCAAGTCAGTTATAAGTACACCACAGTACCATCGCTACCACACGCACGTTCTGGAGGCTAAGCCTTTGGCCATTCTCAGGCTACAATGAATGGAGCCACGGCCACAGTACAGGAAAGAGGCAGAGCACAGCAGAAAATCTGACGCTGCTCCACCTCAGATGTTTGTTACTCCTAACGCCACTAATTAACAATATTGACAGCTAATGAGCAGATGAAGTAAGAGAATTACAATCCACACTAACGACGTCCCCTAATTAGCCTGTTCATTATCTCCCCAACAGCTACAACGGCAAAGGATTCAACTTGTTGCTTCACAAGGGGTGAGAGAAACAGAGGAGGGACAGTCACTGAGGGAACACAAAGACACTGGAAAAAAGTTGGTTGTTTCTATTCTCCTTCACCGCTGGGAAACTGTCTGATTGATCTCCACACAAAATAAGAGAAGAAGAAGCCTGCACTCCTCCTTTCCTCCTCTCCCGACATCACCCCATCTCTCCCTCCTCTCAATTATCAAGGCGATGCCCCCAGATGTACAGGCAATTATGCATTCAATTTCCTTTTAAATTAGGTGGCGTGTAAACAATGCACCAGGAGGTTGAAGGCACGGCCCCTCCATTTCTCAATTTAGACTCACTGATTGCCCTCCCCAAATCTGGTTGCTTCCATTATGTGCTGCCTGAATACTAAAAGGATTAGGATGATGGCATTCAGAGTCTTAACCCGTAAAACCTGGTGGTTTTAATGAATTTGGGTAACACTTTACATTAAGTTGCCCCTATTACTATATAACTACACATGAATAACTAGTAACAACATAGTAGTTACGTGTTACTATGTCATTATGTGGTAATAAGGCTGTAGAGCTAGTAGCTATCAGTTATTACACAATTGGAACAAGGAATGTGTAATCACACATCCACTGGCCGAAGGTTATTCCACATGTGTAATTATTGATGCTATGACACATTTTCTTGTTACACTATGTAACTAATGTTGTGTAACTACACATTTGAAAGTCACCTGTGAATTACCATGTTAATAACTGTACCTTGTTAAACATGCAAAAAATGTAAGGAGAATTGACAGACGCTCTCTTGGATTCAGTGACTACATGCTTACTGCTAATAGATGGGTTTATGAGAAACTTTGTGACTTGCCTTGAGACAGGTGTGTTGAAAATAATGTTCTGTTCAGATCAGGTTCATTGGATATTTATTGACTTCAGTTCACAGATTCCAGCTTTTGAGATTGTTTGTGTGTCATCCATCCAGTTAAAAGACCAAGACCCATAATCAATGTTCCCGGACTTCGTTACTTAGCCTTTCCCCTGCCTGTACTGTTGCCTTTTTGGACCCCTGTGTATGACCTTCTGCCTGCCCCTGGACCAATCTACCTGCCTCCTCCTGTGGTCCTTTACAAATAAACATCTGCTGCGCCATGCGCTTGAAACCAGCTCACTGTCTCCCATCGTGTTCATTACAATATGAAGGTAAGACCCAGATACAGACAACGTTGAATTCACAATGGTTTAATAATCCAACAGGGGCAGGCAATAGGCAGGTCAAGGCAGGCAGGGGTCAGTAAACCAGAGGTGGGGCAACGGTACAGGACTGCAGGCAGGCTCAGGGTAGGCAGAAGTCTTATAATCCAGAGGTGGGGCAAAGGTACAGGTCGGCAGGCAGGCAGGCTCAGGGGCAGGCAGAGTGGTCAGGCAGGTGGGCTGAGAGTCAGGACAGGCAAGGGTCAAAACCAGGAGGGTGGAAAAAAAGAGAGACTGGGAAAAGCAGGAGCTGAGACACAAAAACGCTGGTTGACTTGACGAACTGGCAAAATAGAGCACAGGTATAAATACACAGGAGATAATGGGGAAGATGGGCGACACCTGGAGGCAATCACAAAGACAGGTGAAACAGATCAGGGTGTGACACAATCACTCCCCTATTGCTGATTACGAATGATCTATAACTGGGCTAATAACTCACTGACCAGCAATGAATATGAACAAATGTACAAATGTGCACTGGTGGCTAAATGCAGCTCGTGCTTTGATCTCAAGACAAGTGCATCTACTCACGACCGCTTACGCTGTAAAAACAGTCCAGTTCAAAGTGATTAAAAAAATATATGTATTTCACCTTTATTTAACCAGGTAGGCTAGTTGAGAACAAGTTCTCATTTGCAACTGCGACCTGGCCAAGATAAAGCAAAGCAGTTCGACACATACAACAACACAGAGTTACACATGGAATAAACAAACATACAGTCAATAATACAGTAGAAAAAGTCTATATACAGTATGTGCAAATGAGGTAAGATAAGGGAGGTAAGGCAATAAATAGGCCATGGTGGCAAAGTAATTACAATTTAGCAATTAAACACTGGAATGGTAGGATGTGCAGAAGATGAATGTGCAAGTAGAGATACTGGGGTGCAAAGGAGCAAGATAAATAAATAAATACAGTATGGGGATGAGGTAGATTGGATGGGCTATTTACAGATGAGCTATGTACAGGTGCAGTGATCTGTGAGCTGCTCTGACGGCTGGTGCTTAAAGCTAGTGAGGGAGGTAAGAGTCAACAGCTTCAGAGATTTTTGCAGTTCGTTCCAGTCATTGCAGCAGAGAAATGGAAGGAAAGGCGGCGAAAGGAAGAATTGGTTTTGGGTGACCAGTGAGATAAACCTGCTGGAGCACGTGCTATTGGTGGGTGCTGCTATGGTGACCAGTGAGCTGAGATAAGGTGGGGCTTTACCTAGCAGAGACTTGTAGATGACCTGGAGCCAGTGGGTTTGGCGATGAGTATGAAGCGAGGGCCAGCCAACGAGAGCATACAGGTCGCAGTGGTGGGTAGTATATGGGGCTTTGGGGCATTGCAGGCAATGAGGCAGTGATCACTGAGATCTTGGTTGAAAACAGCAGAGGTGTATTTGGAGGGCAAGTTGGTTAGGATGATATTTATGAGGGTGCCCGTGTTTACGGATTTGGGGTTGTACCTGGTGGGTTCATTGATCATTTGTGTGAGATTGAGGGCATCAAGCTTAGATTGTAGGATGGCCGGGGTGTTAAGCATGTCCCAGTTTAGGTCACCTAGCAGCACGAGCTCTGAAGATAGATGGGGGGCAATCAGTTCACATATGGTGTCCAGAGCACAGCTGGGGGCAGAGGGTGGTCTATAGCAAGCGGCAACAGTGAGAGACTTGTTTCTGGAAAGAAGGATTCTTAAAAGTAGAAGTTTGAATTGTTTGGGTACAGACCTGGATATTAAGACAGAAATCTGTAGGCTATCTCTGCAGTTGATTGCAACACCGCCCCCTTTGGCAGTTCTATCTTGTCGGAAAATGTTATAGTTAGGGATGGACATTTCTGGTGTTTTGGTAGACTTCCTAAGCCAGGATTCAGACACGGCTAGGACATCCGGGTTGGCAGAGTGTGCTAAAGCAGTGAATAAAACAATCTTAGGGAGGAGGCTTCTAATGTTAACATGCATGAAACCAAGGCTTTTACGGTTATAGAAGTCAACAAATGAGAGCACCTGCAAGGCCTGGATTAACCTCTACATCAACAGAGGAACAGAGGAGGAGTAGGATAAGGGTACGGCTAAAGGCTAACAGGACTGGTCGTTTAGTGCCTTCAGAGCAGAGAGTAAAAGGAGCAGGTTTCTGGGCGTGAGAGAATATATTCAAGGCATAATGTACAGACAGAGGTATGGTAGGATGTGAGTACATTGGAGGTAAACCTAGGCATTGAGTAATAATGAGAGACATACTGTCTCTAGAGACGTTTAAAGCAGGTGATGTCACCGCATATGTGGGAGGAACCTACCAACTAAATGGTAGGTTAAGGCATATTGAGCAGGGCTAGAGGCTCTACAGTGAAATAAGACAATAATCACTAACCAGGACAGTAATGGACAAGGCATATTGATATTAGGGAGCGGCATGCGTAGCCGGGTGATCAAGAGGGGTCCAGTGAGTGGTTGGGCTGGCTGGAGACACGGCGATTCAGACAGCTATCAGGCCGGGGCCTGATACAAGCTAGCAGACCGGGGCTAGCAAGCTAGCAAATGGGCCTTAGAGGGACGTCTCGACGGAGTAAAGTCTGTTTTGGTCTCCACGTTGGTGACGTCGATAGACCAGTCGTGATGGATTAGTAGGGTTCCGAGTAGCAGAGGGGTCCAAGTCCATTTGGCAAAAAAGGTATAGTGGCCCAAGAAATCGTCGATGGATCTATACAGCTAACAGTCCAATATGCTCTAGACAGCTAGCAGCTAGCGGGCCGCGGCTTGCGGATGGTCATTCAGGGGTGGTCGCGATGTAGAGGCCAGTTGAGTACCCCCTCGAGCAGATTAAGTCGTAGTGCAGTTGTGAAGGATCGGCTGGGTTCCGTGCCCCGTACCGGCAGTAGAAGGGGTCCGGGTATTGTAGCCCAGGAGTGGCTGATGGGCCTCAAGCAAGGCGGGAGAAAGGGCCTAGCATGGGCTCCAGGCTAATTGGTGCTTGCTCCGGGACCGACGTTAACCAGTACTCGGGTAGCAGCTAGCTAGCTGCGACGATCCAGGTGAAAATGTCCAGAGTTTGCGGTAGGAATCCGGGGATATGGAGAGAAAATAGGTCCGGTATGCTCTGGTTTGAGTCGCGTTGTACAAACTGGCGAGAGCTTTCTGAGCTAAAGGTTAGCTGATGACCGCTAGCAGTGATTAGCTGACTGCTAGCTAGTAATTAGTGAGCTGGCTAGCTCCTGTTGTGGGATTCCTTATTCGAGGTGAATAATTCTTTAGAAAAAAACAGATCCGCACCACATTGGGTGAGGCGGGATGCAGGAGAGTGTTTTGAAGTTGAGTTTTAGAAAAAAATATCAAAAAGATATGCGAAGAAAAAGATATATACACGGGACACGATAAGACGAGGACAAAGGACGACTGACTTCTACGCCATCTTGGATTGGCACAGATCCATATATGGCAATGGTCTATTTGCATGTAGGTCTACTGCAGCTCTGATTTGCTATGTTACAGCGGTCTGTGTAGAGTACAGGCCTGTCGTTCCTGTCAACACAATAGAATCCTACTCCGATGCATACTGCCTACAACATAATATATTGTATAGTTAGTTTTGCATACTAACTCCTGCATCGTTTGTTTTGTTTCGGTATGTTGTATTGAAAGTTTCTAATATTGCGTTGATTCGATCACAATTTCCACAGTAAAGGGAAACATTGATAGTGTTAATTAACGGGAAACTCTAGAATGTTAAGTGAAGTTCCATTTTTTGCTTCTCTGTGCAGGCTGATATTTCTTCTGTGCGGCAGTCCCACGCACAGATTAGAGGGAACATCTTTCATAATGAACAAGTTGTTCTTTAGACAAAACACTATCAACTCTGAATTTGACTTCAACAGTGAATCGAAACATGTTATCAACCTTGATAAAGCAAATTCTGAAAATCATGACAGCTCAAAAACACATACTCAGATCCTTGCAGATGGTCTTGAATATCTGACTCCATCAATATGACAACACGATCATGTTCTCAGCATATTTCAACTGAGCACTGCAATGTGTACGTCATTAGACCACCCAATCCAGTTGTTCCACACCAGGCTTATAAATGAATTCCATTTAGCCTCACACGGTGAGTCAGTAGTGTAGTATAATTGTCTGGGGACTCCGCCTCGCCTTTGGGGTCAGCTTGATGCTCTGAACGCCATCACACAGCTTTAATTGAATTGCAGAGATTAGCTTCCTAATTAAGTGATTAGGGCTGAGAACATGGGGGCAATTAGGGAATAACCCCCCCCCCCCCCCTTCGATGGTGGCCAGACAGACAGAGGATGAGAACATGGGGTAATTAAGGAATAACCCCCCCCCCCCCCCTCCGATGTTGGA
>NC_036840.1:2778917-2800352 GCF_002910315.2 Salvelinus sp. IW2-2015 | reverse complement strand
CTGCCTGTCGACCACGGTGTCTGATCGTCCACTAATGAAGTGTCTGGACAGACAAGCTAGTCATACAGACGAGACGGACAGATGCGGGATGGAGGGAGAAAACATAGGGTGGATATGACGAGGATTGATGTGTGGTGGAGGAGTGGACATGTGGGGATAACACTGTGGATTGGTCTAGCATGGTGCCCGAGCTGTAAGATTTACATCTGTCTCACAGTAGCAGGTGCTACACAAGTGGGAGGGAGGAGAGTGGGAGAGTAATGAGCACGCTTCTGGGGCTGGCCGAGAGAGAGAGGGCAGTGCTCTTTTCTGAGGTGAGCCCACCATGCAACTCCAATCCACAAACATCCACTCATAACTCAAGAAAAGTCAGGCAGGAGTCTAATCGAGAATGGATCTTTTCACCATCATCATTTGTGTTATTGTTGCGCATGCTGTCTCTCACTGTGCTTCTGCGTCACCAGAACGAGAGGAGGGAAGAAAAGCACAAAAGAAGAGGAGACGTTCTGGAATCTGACTAATGGAATACAAACAACTTGAGCTCACCAAAGGTATGAAACTATGGCTTATTTACGTGTTTCATATGTTTGCAGGTTATTAGCATGGGTGTCTTTACTGTTGCAGGAACCACAAAACCAATTATTCAACTCTATTATGCTATTGTCATCATCGATAAAAGGCATTACTTTCATAACATAAAACACCACAACTACACACAGGTTTATAAAAAGTGCTTGATGCATGAGAGAAAAACTAATTGCCATGTCATTCCATATAGATTATTTCTTAGTTTTTGTATTTTCTAATGACACAGATTTACTGTATTTAATTAATGCTGTTTCAAATGAAAGAGATTAAACACACAGTTAGTGCTATCCGGATCCTTGGGACGGTCCACACCCTAAAAACTAAACCCCTACCCTTACCCTAACCCTAACATTATCCCTAACCTTAACTATTTTAATGTCACTGTCAATGGTAACGTCAGAGTTGAGACGTCCCAAGAAAACCCTGGATAGCAAGGACCCATTATTTTTCCCACGGCTCTCTCTCCTCCCTGCCTTCGCCATCTTCCATGATCTGGACTGATAAGATTAATGCCATAGCTCCGTCACTTAATGCTCCAGAATGATGTACGAGAGTTAAACAAATGTTATTGTTTCACACTTGTCACCATCATACCTTCTCACTCTCCTGTTTAGCACTGAGGCGGCTGCGCGGAGCAGAAGGGCTGACTGGTGCCTGCCAAACGGTGATCGCGCTCCCCGACTGTCTGCAGCTTTGAGTGACAGGATATCGCTCAGCACCCATTCAGTTTAACTAATCACACTCTGGCTCAGCACATGGTATAATAATGCATGGCTGTGGAGCACTGCAAAGGTAATCATTAGAGACCACATTTCAACCAGAGTCTTGGGAGTGGAGTTAAAGAGGGAGTGACTGGCACATCAGTGCAAATTAAACTAAATGGCACCTGGAAGAGACGACTTTCATTCATACCTGCTGAGAGAGAGGAACAATTTTTGTTCGGAAATTAGCTCCAGATTTATGACATTTCGTCCACTTGTTTTCTGTAAGGGAATTATTTATTTGCCAAAATTATTACTTGTTCCCTCTCTGGTTCAGTATAGATTAGAGATTTGCTGAGTCATTTCTTGATAGTTTGCAGCCCTGTGCCAACCGCAACACGTGGTGAATGCGTTTTGTCTTCTCTGAAGGACAGGCAACGTCTCCGACCTCATTAGAAAGTGACACCACATACTCAGGTTGTGACTTCGAGTACAGCGACGTGGCCTCTTTTCTAATCAGGCGGTAATTGCAGCAGACTCTCTGGACAGAACAGACACCTCTTCTCTCCTCTGTCTGAGTAGGAAGGCAGAAGGTGAGGAGGATAGCTGGGAGCCAAAACATTTGGGCTGAGGGGGCCATTGGTCACTGGGACTGAAGGCTGCATAAGAAGCTCAAGGATAGGAGGCTGAGCTGGCAGTAGGAAGCTCAGGGGATAGAGCTGAGGCTAAAAGGACCCATAGAGCAAAAGCAAGGGCTATGAAAGCCAGGAGGTTTTCTAGCCCCTAATGGCTAGGGAGTAGAAGGCTAACATCTGGAGACCAAAATGGGCTGGGCCTGGGACAGAGCGGTGAACAAGAGGAGCAAGGCGATGATGAAGGCTGAGCGGGCAAGTGCTGCAGAGCTGTGGTCGCTAAGGAGCTGCAGGTTCAGAAAGAACCACAGAGAGCCAAAATTACTCCAGAGAGAGGAGAAAGCGCAACTCTTTCAGTGTACATATTGCTGCCTGGATAGCCTGTACCCTCACGCTGAACTGACGCGTCTCTGAGCTAGGATAAAGCAGACGCATTACGCGCTATCGCTGCTATCATACCTCCAACCAGAGCCTCCACTAGGGAACTACAGTACTGACTGTCTAAAACGATTCAGGTTTTTGCTTAGAATACGGCACCCATGCTCTCCAATTCAAGCATCATTTTATTGTATTAAACTCACTCCAGCAAGCAATTCCCTCTTGTAGTAGGAAAGTTCCCAGGTAAGTAAGATGAATCTGTTGAAAACGTACTTATCTAGCTAGAATCCAACAAACAAATAGTCTGATTAGATGTTAGGTTGTTAAGGGAGAGAGGGCTTCAGGGCCTCAATAAGATAGAATAATCTAATTAAAGAAGAGATTGTGACTCATATCATCTAAACAACGAGCGTCAGCTCTATACAGAAATGTAATGATACACTGCTTTATCTAAGCTGGGTCTGACTATATCCTTGTGTTTATGAACTCACTGGTAATCACGGCTTTAAAAGTCCAGTGCAATATCCAATCATTTCTGGGTAACAATTAAGTACCTTACTGTGATTGTTTTCAATTAAAACGGTCAATAAGAAACAAAAATTGCTTCTTACAAAGAGAGTAAAACTGGAAATTAGCTGTTACTGGCAGAGAGATTTGAAACTCTCTTTCCTATTGGTCTATTAACTAATTTAATGCCTGGTGATGTCACCAGGCAGGCCAAAACTCCATCCCACCAAAACAGGCAGAAATTTCAGGCTGTCTTTTCAAACAGCTCTTACATTAAAAGAGCATTACCATCATTTTCACAATTTCACAGTATTATTCCAACCTCATAGTGTGGAAATATATATAAAACAAAGAAAAATCATGTTTTTGACTCCACTGGCCCTTTAATATCCATTGTCGAGAGTAGCATGCTGAGGAAGCAAGGTTTTTTAGGCGTGGAGCACAAATCTTAGATGGGAGCCAAATATATATATATATTTTTTGTTGTTGTTGTTTTTTTTGTTTTATTTAACTAGGCAAGTCAGTTAAGAACAAAATCTTATTTACAATGGCCTACCAGGGAACAGTGGGTTAACTGCCTTGTTCAGGGGCAGAACAACAGATTTTTACCAGCTTGTGGATTCGATCCAACAACCTTTACAGTTACTGGCCCAACGCTCTAACCACTAGATACCTGCTGGCTACCTGCTGGCTACYTGCTGGCTACCTGACTACCTGCCGCCTAAAATAGTGGAGCAAGTGGACAAAACTCTTTTGTTGCAATGGGGGCCGTGCTGAGCCTAACTTTCTGACCATAAAGATTTCAAAGGGAATTAAACACATTGAGATATAATTACAGGGTGTAACTCAGAGCTTCTTTGTATGGATACAAGTACATCATGCTGCAGTGGAAATGTTTGTTCAAAGGAAATGTTTGTTCAAAGGAAATGTTTGTTCAAAGGGTCCCGGTGCAAGGTTCAATACAATATCAGCTTTGTCTTATCAGACTTTTCAGCTGTAAATTACTTTCTTTAATAACAATGATTATTTCAAGGGTTATGGCTTCTTTCTTTGAATAACAGACATACACTGATACACAGTTATTAAATAAAACGTATGAAATATAATAAAAAAATGAAGGGGTTGTTTGATGTAACCTTTCTTGATGTTATTCAATGAATTCTGTCGATTTTTCCAAAAGTAAAACCCATTAAAATGAATAATTTAAACTTTTTAGTTTGCTCTTTTCTGTATGCCACCCGAGGTCTAGAGAGAGCTCGGAGGCTCAAAGAAAGTGTTTTGCAAATTAAACAATGTTTATTTTAACATTTATTTAACTAGGCAAGTCAGTTAAGAACAATTTCTAATTTACAATGATGGCCTAGGAACAGTAGGTTAACTGCCTTGTTCAGGGGCAGAATCACAGAGTTTTACCTCATCAGGCTCAGCGATTTGATCTAGCAACCTTCTGGTTGCTAGACCACCCCTATGTGATGGCCCGCACTCCAATCCAAATGCATTACCTTAGCAGACCTGCTAGAGAATACAGGGTGTACCTAACCACCAATATGCCTATTATCCCGCATAATCAGCCCCAATAAATTCATATGAAGAGGAAACGTCTCCCCGAAGACGTCACATTCAAATGACTGCTGCCTTTGGCTTTGAGTGCTTGACACAAATGGCTGTTGTAACCCAAATTACCCTAATGCCCCAGTTCTCCTTCTCTTAACATCTTATGGCTGGGGGACAGTATTGAGTAGCTTGGATGAATAAGTTGCCCAAAGTAAACGGCCTGCTCCTCAGTCTCAGTTGCTAGTATATGCATATTATTATTAGTATTGAATAGAAAACACTCTAAAGTTTCTARAACTGTTTGAATGATGTCTGTGAGTATAACAGAACTCATATGGCAAGCAAAATCCTGAGGAGAAATCAAAACAGGAAGTGAGAAATCTGAGCTTTGTATGTATTCACCAGAGTCCCCAATGAAATCCCCTTGAGATATTAATGATGTTGCACTGCCTAGGGGTTCCACTAGATGTCAACCATCAATATAAATTATAATGGGACTTCTATGGTGTTGTGGGAGTGAATGATAGCAGAATCTTTCAGGTGTCTGGCAGTCAGCCATTTTCTGATCACGCTTATTCCTCATGGTACCCACTTGCGTTCCATTTCTCATGAAGACAAGAAGGAATACTCCGATTGGAACTTTATTGAAGCTATATGTTAAAAACATCCTAATGATTGATTCTGTACTTAGTTTGAAATGTTTCTTCGACCTGTAATATAACTTTTTGAAGTTTTTGTCCGATGTAACGCTGACCAGAATGAGCATTTGGATATGTATACCAAACGCGCTAACAAAAGAAGGTATTTGGACATAAATAACGGACATTATCGAACAAAACAAACATTTATTGTGGACCTGGGATGCCTGGAGTGCTTTCTGATGTAAATCATCAAAGGTAAGGGAATATGTTGATGTCAACATGGCGGCTAATTCTGACAAATCTTTTGGAGCGCCGTCTCAGATTATTGCATGGCTGGCTTATTTCGTAAAGTTTTTTTGAAATCAGACACAGCGGTTGCATTAAGGAGAGGTATATCTATAATTCCATGTGTATAACTTGTATTATCATCTACATTTATGATGAGTATTTCTGTTGAATGATGTGGCTATGCAAAATCACTGGATGTTTTTGGAACTAGTGAATGTAACGCGCCAATGTAAACTCATATTTGGATAAATATGAACTTTATCAAACAAAACATACATGTATTGTGTCACATGAAGTCCTATTAGTGTCATCTGATGAAGATCATCAAAGGTTAGTGATTAATTTTATCTCTATTTGTGCTTTTTGAAACTCCTCTCTTTCACTGGGGGAAAAAAATGGCTGTGTTTTTCTGTGGCTATATGTGGTGACCTAACATAATCGTTTGTGGTGCTTTTGCTGTAAAGCATATTTGAAATCGGACACTGTGGTGGGATTAACAACAAGAATAGCTTTAAAATGGTATGAGATACATGTATGTTTGAGGAATTTTAATTATGAGATTTTTGATGTTTGGAAATGGCGCCTGTATGTTGTCTGGCTGTTGTCATATCGATCCCGTTACCGGGATTGCAGCCATAAGAAGTTTTAATGTGTGCCGGTGATGGAGGCCTTTCAAGACGCCTTTCCACTCCAAACACACAGGGTCCAGGAGAGAAAGAGAGAGTCCGTGAGAGTGCTCTGTCTGCATCTCATCTCCCTCTACCTGGGAGAGAGACGGCTGCAGATGGGGCAAAAGGTTCTAAAAGGTTCTACAGCTGCAACATCGAGAGCATCCTGACTGGTTGCATCACTGCCTGGTACGGCAATTGCTCGGCCTCCGACCGCAAGGCACTACAGAGGGTAGTGCGTACGGCCCAGTACATCACTGGGGCTAAGCTGCCTGCCATTAAGGACCTCTACACCAGGCGGTGTCAGAGGAAGGCCCTAAAAATTGTCAAAGACCCCACCCCAGTCATAGACTGTTCTCTCTGCTACCATATGGCAAGCGGTACCGAAGCGCCAAGTCTAGGACCAAAAGGCTTCTTAACAGTTTTTACCCCCAAGCCATAAGACTCCTGAACAGGCAATTAAGTGTCTACGCGGACTATTTGCATTGTGTGCCCCCCCCAACCCTCTTTTACACTGCTGCTACTCTCGGTCTATCATACAGTATATGCATAGCCACTTTAACTATACATTCATATGCATACTACCTCAATTCGCCCGACTAACCGCTGCCCCCGCACATTGGCTACCCGGACTATCTGCATTGTGTCCCGCCACCCGCCAACCCCTCTTTTACGCTACTGCTACTCTCTGTTTATCATATATGCATAGTCACTTTAACCATACCTACATGTACATACTACCTCAATCAGCCCGACTAACCAGTGCATGTATATAGCCTCGCTACTGTTATAGCCTCGCTACTGTATATAGCCTCGCTTCTGGTTTTTTTCACTGTCTTTTCTACTGTTGTTTTTATTTCTTTACGTATCTATTGTTCACCTAATACCTGTTGGTTAGAGCCTGTAAGTAAGCATTTCACTGTAAGGTCCACACCTGTTGTATTCGGCGCACGTGACAAATACACTTTGATTTGATTTGATTGTTTAATAGGAAGTAAGCAGGGAGTGAGAGAGGAGAGAGAGAGAGATAGATTGAAAAATAGAGAGAGAAGGGCAAAGGAAAGAGAAAGAGAGAGAGATTGGAATAGAGAGAGAGAGATGAAGGGCGAATGAAGGCAGTTGGACAGGAACCAATTGACTGAGGCCTGACTGAGGGGGAGAAAAGCAACATTGAGGGATCAATACAGTATGTAACTTATCCTTATTGAAGACGGAGAGAAAGAGAGTTTTAGTATGGAAAAGGAGTAGAATGTTTTGAAGAAAAAGGAACATTTGTCACTCTTATCAGGCCGAGGTGAGTTTGAATCAGATAAAAGAGAGAGAGGGGCGAGAGAGATACAGTGAGTGTAAGAGAGCACAAGAAAAAGACCACAAAATCTTGTTTAATAATCCTCTGTGTGCCAGCGCTGATGATTTCATGCAGAAATCGAATGGGAATTTAATGGGAAACTGACATTGTTCTGATCATGGGAACATGTCAGGGTTACGGCTGGAGTAACAGACATCTGCTCCAATGAGACATGTCTGTTGTGTGACAGCGAGAGAGGGAGAGACAGCAAGCATAGTTACAGCAGCAGGGCTAGCACAATGACAGTCCATCTCTCTCCTCCCACCTCCGGCAGTCCCTCGCTCTCCTCCACACAGAGACATAAGCACCATGGTAGAGCTCAATGCCATTTTCTCCTTTCACCATTTAATTCCCCAGTTAATATTTTCCCTCTCTGGCTTCTGTTGTCATATGTGCTCGGCAGGCATMATTTCCTTCACACTAGCATTTCATCCACAACATGGGCAGCAGAGGGCTGTAATTGGAATTCCCAACCAGGGGAAGGTGTATGTGTTGTGTTAACCTCCGTACTTCCACTACCACCTACAGTTCCATGACAAGCACACTAAAATATGCCTTGAAAAATATGGCGACGTGGATGAAGGCGGCCGGGTTAGTAATGAGGAGAGGGAAGGGTAGGAGTCTGGATCAGGAGACGGCAGGTCTCAGAGTTGGCCACCGCCACGGTGCTCTCTCTCTCTCTCTCTCTCTTCCTCACTCCACTCACTCACTCACTCACTCACTCACTCACTCACTCACTCACTCACTCACTCACTCACTCACTCACTCACCATTCACTCACTCACTCACTCACTCACTCACTCACTCACTCACTCACTCACTCACTCACTCACTCACTCACTCACTCACTCACTCCCTCATACACACACTCTCACTCTCACACACACACACACTCTCTCACTCACACACATACTCTCACTCTCACACACACACACTCTCACTCCCTCTCACTCTCTCCCACTCTCTCACACACACACACACACACTCTCACTCTCTCTCTCTCACACACACACTCTCACTCTCACACACAAAGCGATCCCACTCTGACCTTGACGCCATTAACACTAATTTGACTGATAAAGCCTCAGGTTTTTATATTCCTTATGGGCCCTTATATTTTCCAGCCGGGACCAACCACAGCGCTAACACTTGATGGAAGACGAAGGAGAGGTGATACAAAGGAGAAGCTATACATAGCAGTATATCCACCACAGACACKTGGCTGTTACAGATATCAGGATACAGTGTTGTATGTGTGTTCAGCYACAGAGCCAAAGAGCATCTTCTTCACCATAATGGGGGATGGACAGGGACAGATGAGGACCCATGGAAACTATGGATGACCACTTCTTAACACCTCTGTCTGTGGCTAATTTAAGGTCTACATGGCTTTTATATGGCAGCCCTAATTGAAGAGAGAGAGAATTCATTTACCAACATGTCTTTTCAGAGCGGTGAGGAGAATCAGCATTACGCTGTCACATGGCATACCGTTCAGAGAGGAAGAGAGACCCACACACCGCTCCAATGCAGCTGAGACACTGCCTAGCATCATTAGCTGGGGCTCAGAGATAGTGCAGGTTTGTGTTGTGAGATGCCAGGCTTGTTAAATCCTTCCAACCTCCAGTGACAGTCAGCAGTCTATTTCAGTGAACCCCTTCACCCACTGCTGATGAAGACTGAACCTATACTGAACATACTGTTTATTAGGTCACTGCATCATACCCACTATGCAGACAGTAGATCTGGCTATGACACCAGCATGCGTTCGTCTGTGGTGAGGCTCTAGAACCACGTTATAAAACACAGGCTGGCTGGTCAGCATGACTAAAGCCAAACACACAGGTTACAATCGCTAGCAGGCTTGGCAGCTTGTCTACATGGCTCAGWGTGACCAAGCCTTATATATATATAATGTTATGTTAGACCGAAGGTCAATCCTTGTGCACTAGAGCCATCAACAACAGAAACAGTACTGCAGGGCTCTGCAATGCATTTGTGAGAGTTAGCTTGAGTGACTTTGATTGAACATTCTGAGCATACAGAGTTCACATAACAGTGATTTAAGGTCATTGGTCCAGAAATGTAATGGCAATGGGCAATATATAGATGACTATAGTCCCAGTGGTCACACAGGTCATGGCTTACAGAACAGCAAACACACCTAAAAGAACAATGCTTTTTTGAAATAGTTTTCTGGTCATGGGTAAACCACGGTCGTCATAGCAAACAAACTAGACACGAGGGTTCCTTCTTGAATCTCAGACCAAAGGAAGATATTCAACCACTCTTGGAGGACAACGGAAGTAGATTTAAGAAGTGCTTCTTTATTATTCAAATGATTGAAGTGCCTCTCCTCCAGTACCAATCCATTGCTGCCACATCCAAATGGGAAAGGTCCAAATGACCCAGTTCTATCCAGGATGTGCCAGCCTGTTGAAGCAGCTAGTTCAGCTGTATTGTGGCTCCTGTAACAGGCGTCTTACGTCGCACAGCAGCCTCACAGCAAATAACCCCATGATAAATGGAGAGAGCCAATGTGAGATGACATCTGTTTCATTACTGGGGGCCCTCAATGTGGTTTCTGCTGTGAGAGGAGGTGAAAGAAGGTCACCAGGAGAGAAGAAGGTGCTGAGTACAATCTCTCCATCTTTCTCTTTCCATATCCACCTATCTCTCTCTCTCTCTCTCTCTCTCTCTCTCTCTTCTCTCTCTCTCTCTCTCTCCTCTCTCTCTCTCTCTCTCTCTCTCTCTCTCTCTCTCTCTCTCTCTCTCTCTCTCTCTCTCTCTCGTCTTCGCTCTCTCTTTCCACCTGTCTCTCTCTCTCTCCTTCCTTCCTTCCTCTCCTTCCCTTGCTTCCTTGCTTCCTTGCTTCCTTGCTTCCTTCCTTCCTCCTTCCTTCCTTCTTTATTCCTCCTTCTTCTTATTCCTTCCTTCCTTCCTTCCTTTCCTTCCTTCCTTCCTTCCTTCTCTTCCTTCCTCCTTCCTTCCTTCCTTCCTTCCTTCCTCCTTCCTTCCTTCCTTCCTTCTTGCTTCCTTGCTCCTTGCTTCCTTCCTTGCTTCCTTGCTTCCTTCCTTGCTTTATTCCTTCCTTCCTTCCTCTTTCCCTCTCTCTCTCTCTCTTTCTCTTTCTCTCTTTCCACCTCCTCTCTTTCCCTCTCTCATTCCACCTCTCTCTCTCTTCCACCTCTCTCTCTCTTTCCACCTCTTTCTCTCTCTCTCTTTCCACCCCTCCCTCCCTCATCCCCCTCCTCCCTCCCTCCCTGGACCAGGGCTATTGATCAGCAGCTACTGTTTGACAGCTCAGTCAGGCTATTAAGATGTGTGGGTGTAGACAGCAGTGGTAGTAGTAAACATAACTATCCCAGTCATCACCATGGAATACACATCACCAACCTCCCAGGAGGACAGCACTAATGGCAGCCCACGCAAGAGTCAAGCAAAGAGGTCATCACAGCTGCCGGAGGCACACTAGACAATCACACACATGGGGAAACATGCGTGCACGCATAAACACAAACACACACACACGCATACAAATACAGGCATGCATGCACACACACCCAGACCCTCAGCTCCACAGACAGGCACAAGAATACACACACGCAAACACACACTCACATTCAAAGGTACCAATAACGTCATGTAATGAGAGAATCTTGACATGAAGTACACACACCATGCATCCATTATTATCCACTGAATCAAAAATACCCCTTGAATCACAAGCAACTTTTTCTCCATCTCCCTGGGCGSTAGGTAATGTGTGTTTGGTGATTGAAACGGCCCTTTGAAAGGAAGTAACTTTCTGACTGACAGCTCTTCCCTTCAGGCAACTGCTATACTTCCTGTGGTGTGTGTCTCAAATGCCCCCCTATTCCCTATATAGTGCACTACATGGCCCCCTAGTCAAAAGTAGTGAACTATCACAGGAGTAGGGTGTCATTTGGGACGCTGGAGAAGAGAGGGCGGGCAAACCCATTAACAAGGGTTAGCACATGTATGAAATCCCAGTTCATGTGTGAGTGAAGGGAACGGGGGGGGGGTCTCAGGCGTACGCCCATGCTGTCTTTCTTCCTCCCTTCCTCCCTTCCTCCCTTCCTCCCTTCCTCCCTTCGAGACTGACGATCACACGACGGCTGGCAGGGACCGCCTGGGTAAGGGGAAATAAGGAGGTGAGGAAAATGTTCCCTTTTCAGTGGCGGCGGCGTCTCGTGGTTTTGGCTGTCAGGATCAGAGAATCAAAAAACCAAAATGTCACAGCAGGTCACTCTGGTGGGAGAGAGGAGTCATTGTTGACTCGGTGTTCTGAATCACGATGTTCTCGTTAAGAGACAAGATAGAAAGTAGTATCTCTTAAACCCAGTGTGTGATTCATCAGAGGATTGCCACACACACACACACACACACACAACACACACACACACACACACACACACACACACACACACACACACACACACACACACACACACAGTAGGAGACCCAGCAGAAGTGTAAAGAGAGCAATAAAAAGGGCAGTGTGAGCCAGCAACATGCCATGCCAGGCACTCTGTCATCTGTCGTCTGTCGTCTGTCATCTGTCATCTGTCCATATGGAGAGACAGTTGCTGCTTGTTTTTCTCTCTTCACCCAGGTCCACGTTAGCATTAGCAAAATGCCACGAAAACAAATACTGACTCATCATTGCACAACGCTAGGGCTCACAGATGCAGCGCTGGGAGAGCCAGCTGGAGGGAAGGCAGAGGGAGCAACGTGGGAGGAGGAGGAGGAGGAGGAGGAGGAGGAGGAGAGCAATGTGGCACCGTTCCTTGTCTTGGACACCAGAGTGTGTTTTGCCATGATGCTGGTGTGGTCAGTCTGTCGGTCATCAGATGGATACATAGTCAGACATCTTTTTGTCTGTCACTCTGTTACCAACCCTGTGTCTAGCCCTATATGTGCTAATGACGTACCCCTGAACAGACAGATGACCTGGTGCCACAGACAGCATCTGACACACTATGGAATGTATGTGTGAGCGTGTGTGGGCGTAAGTGTGTGAGTGTGTGTGTACGTACGTGCATGCATGTGTGTCTGTCAAGCAAAAGATACACCCTAGATTAAAAAAGAATTGGTAACAGTCAAACCGACCTCATGCTGCAAGCACTGCAACAAATGACCATGAACAAAAGCAAGTAGATTTCGTAGGATTCCTAGAATTCAATGGCTTTTGATTAAGGATTGTCATATTCGCTCGCTAAAGCCTGTCATGGAAATTCTAATCAATAATGAGGAGAGACAAGGTCAATTACCAATCAGGATATTACTTTATTCAAAACTTAGCGAAAGGGAGCATAGAGAAATAACGATGGCTGTTCGACCCCAAAAGGTGATTGTTGGGTTGAGAGCCCCGACACAAAGCATACAAAGATATTTCATAGCGAAGATACACCCCCTTATTGACAAACAACAGATGTGTGGAATGGATCACAAGGTGAGACTTCGTATGAAAGAAATTAGTCATTCACAGCAGGCAATATCTTCTGTAAAGACTGTTCTCATTGTGTGAAAAACAGGGTTCCATAAAACAACCATTTGATGCAATAACATTATAACATAACATCATCTTGTAATTTCGATCTCACAAGCCTCCAGACTCTGATTGGCTGGCCGTGGTCCTAGCCTCCCCAGCTTTGCCGGCAGTGTGCCCAGACAGGTGGACCAAGGACTGATTGGATGCTGGTGCCTGGTGCCACAGAAGGGGTCTGGCTTGGTCGGGCCTGGACAGGCATGTGTCTGTGCCTGGCAGGACTCCATTCCCAGACTCCCCTCTGACTCTAGACAGACAGCCACTCCTCCTAGCCAGGGATCAGACTAGTCTCCATGGGCCCAAAACAAACAGACCTCCACTGTCTCTTCTCTACTGGCACACATGCCTGTTTACCAACAGTGAAGGGATACAGGAAACTCACTCTACAGAGGACAGATCGCTAATGAGGGTTGGGAGTCTACAGATGTAGGATCTTCATTCGAGCCAGTTTGCTTCAGCAGGAAAATATTTCTGCAGCAACAGGAAATGTGAATTATTATGTGGATTATAATGAATTGACATTTTTGTAGGGGTTGATACATTTTTCGTTAAGGCAAATCAAGTCTGACATTTCAAAGTGGAAATTACAATGGAAAAATACACTACAAGTTTGCATTTAATGCTGTGCAGGAAAATACGGAGCAACAAAAGAGTTACCAAATTAAGATCCAACATCTGTAACTCCCACATCCTGGACTTACTACTGTGAGTGAGTCACTGACTCCCATTCTCTTCTCCTATTCATCATCATCATATCAAGGATCTCTTTGAAAATGCCTCTTCAGCACTATGCAGTGCTAGTATGTGATGAGATGATAGCAGATGTCAGCAAGAAGTTTTGCATGCTTGCAACAGGTGTTGAGGTTTGTGGGTGTCAATACATTTGAGGGACTAAAACCTGCAAACTGTTCAATAAAATACACAATACACAGGACGGCTCTTAATTTTCTCAATACAGGGGGTGCTGTTTCCACTTTGGAAAATATCGTCTCCAAATTAAACTGCCTCATACTCAATTCTTGCTCGTACAATATGCATATTATTAGTACTATTGGATAGAAAACAATCTCTAGTTTCTAAAACCGTTTGAATTATGTCTGTGGGTGAACCAGAACTCTTTCTACAGCGAAAATCATTACAGGACATGCGAAGGTCAGAAAAATAGTCTCTGTTCTCAGATCAGTTTAAAGCTCTGTGTGTGCCCTATGGATCGAAATGAACTGCACCCGCCTTCCCCTGGATGTCAGTAACCAATGAGAAGTGGAATGGTGTTTCTACGTATTTCTCCAGAGCTTAATAAAAGGGCAAGGAACGAAGTGCGCTCTCTTTTCGACTTCCGCCATTACGCAACGCAAAGACCTCAGGATAGCATTTTGAAACGCTCAGTTATCGGCCTTAGATATGTCCGTCTGTAATTTAATTCGATATAGGTGTTAGAAACATCATAACGAAGTTATTTGAAACCGATTTATATCAGTTATGCAAGTATATTGCTATTTTCGGAATTTTCATAGTATTGCGTTTGAGGATTTGGACATGTGTGTGCCACGTAGCTATTGTTAGCTGCTAGTTCCGAAGTTGAAGAGGACGTTTTACAACAAAGCAACGATTCTTTTGGACAAAGGACACCTTGCCCAAGATACTGATGAAGCTCGTCCAAAGTAAGGACTATTTATGTTTTTGTTCCGTAAGTGGAAAAATGTAAACGCATTTGTCGGCCATTGTTGCGGCAACTAGTCTGGCTGCAACGCACATCGGTATGTCGTAACGTTAATTTTAAAAATCTAACTCAGCGGTTGCATTAATAACTAATGCATCTTTCATTAGCTGTCCAACCTGTATTTTTTTTGTCAATCTAATCGAATAAAAATCGTAAACTTAGGTGCCTTTCCAAGATGGCGCCGGCCAGAATGCATGCCATGTTTTTGACAGATTACATTGCATAACCATGATTTGAGATGCTAAATATGCACATTTTCGAACAAACTCTATATGCATTGTGTAATATGATGTTACAGGACTGTCATCTGAAGAATTCTGAGAAGGTTAGTGAAAAAATTAATATATTTTGGTGGTGATAACGTTATCGCGCTTTTTGCCTTGAATCAATGCTGGGTGTGATGTTAGCTCATGTGGTATGCTAATATAACGATATATTGTGTTTTCCGCTGTAAACAACTAGAAAAATCTGAAATATTGTCTGGATTCACAAGATCTGTGTATTTCAATTGCTGTACGCTGTGTATTTTTAAGAAATGTTTTATGATGATTAATTAGGTAATACACGTTGCTCTCTGTAGTTATTCTAGTCGCTTTGGTGAGTTTGTGATAGTGCCTGCAATGGTAAACTATGATTAATACCTGAAAAATGCAAATTTTTCTAAAAAAACATATGCTATACCATAAATATGTTATCAGACTGTCATCTTATGAAGTTGTTTCTTGGTTAGTGGCTATATATATCTTTATTTAGTCGAATTAGTGATAGCTACTGATGGAGTAAAAAACTGGTGGAGTAAAAAAAGTGGTGTTCTTTTGCTAACGTGGTTGCTAATAGATTTACATATTGTGTCTTCCCTGTAAAACATTTTAAAATCAGAAATGATGGCTGGATTCACAAGATGTTGGTCTTCAATTTGTGTCATGCTGTGATGTTTTCAGAAATGTTTAGGTAATGGAGTAATTTTGGGGTTTTTATTTATGTGACGGAATCTTTCATTCAGGTGTATATATTCATAAATCACAGTTCTAACACATGATGCTGAACGAAATACTTACAGCCTGGAATACATTACAGATATTTGGTATGCTAATATCCCAGTGCTCTGCTTCCAACGCTATTTCAGATTGCAGCTGCAATGTAAACTGTATTTACCGAAATAATCAACAATTTTTCTTAAAAAAATCAGTGACGCTATACCTAATATGCTATCAGACTGTCATCTTATGAAGTTGCTTTCTTGTTAGTGGCTATATATAAGAACTTTATTTGAATTGTCAGATAGCTGCCATCAGGAAAAAAATGTGGAGAAAAAAAAAGTTGTGTCTTTTGCTATCGTGGTTAGCTAATAGATTTACATATTGTGTCTTCCCTGTAAAACATTTTAAAAATCAGAAATGATGGCTGGATTCACAAGATCTGTATCTTTCATCTGGTGTCTTGGACTTGTGATTTAATGATATTTAGATGCTAGTATTTACTTGTGACGCTATGCTAGGCTATGCTAGTCAGCTTTTTACTGTGGGGGTGCTCCCGGATCCGGGATGAGTACCAAGTAAAAGTTAATAATGGCTGGACGGAGCGGATGTAATGGCATCAAACCATGTGTTTGATGTATTTGATACCATTCCACCTATTCCGCTCCAGTCATTACCACGAGCCCGTCCTCCCCAATTCAGGTGCTACCAAACTCCTGTGTTTGAAACGTATATCTACAAAAATGATATCAGTAAAATGATTCAGGTGATAGTACTGTCAGATTTGCTGAGGATATATGAGCGCAGTGGGAGAAATGCAGACGCTGCTGCATGGCTGCTTGAAGAGGAGGGCTCCGTAGCAGTGCTTCTCTCACCAGATGCTCCCACAGTTCCTCCTCAACATCCTGCAGGAGTCAGTACAGCCTTCCAAGACATCAGAGGAGGCTGTCATAGCCCCGAGTCACTGCTGACACATTAAACACAGAGGAAACAGAAGGGTTAGTGAACATATTGTTTGAGTGGGTAGCGTAATGCAGACAGAACTCCTTCTTCCCAGTTTTCGTGTGTGTGTGTGTGTGTGTGTGTGTGTGTGTGTGTGTGTGTGTGTGTGTGTGTGTGTGTGTGTGGTGTGTGTGTGTGTGCGTGCATTGGTTTGTGTGTGTAAATGCGGTTGTATGGAAGTTTCAACATGTATTTGTCATGTGCACAGGATACAGCAGGTGTAAAACAGTGCAGTGAAATGGTTACTTGCAGCTCTTTCCCATACTGCAGTAATAAAATTACTAATATAGAAAACACAGGAGAAATACGAGAGAAGAAAAAACTAAGATGAGAATACAAGCTACATACAGGTCAGTGGCAGTACCATGATTCCAGTGTGCAGGTGTACTGGAGTGATTGAGGTATGTACATGTCAACAGAGTTTAAAGTGACTGGTAGCAGGATAAATACTCATGGAAATAAACATCAATAATAATCAATATAGCAGCAATGGACGTGGTGAGTGTGTGTGTGCATGGTGATGAGTGTGTGTGTGCATGGTGATGAGTGTGTGTGTGCATGGTGATGAGTGTGTGTGTGCATGGTGATGAGTGTGTGTGTGCATGGTGATGAGAGTGTGTGTGTGTGGGGGGGGTGAATGCGTGTGTGACTGTGTGTATAAAGACCTGTGGGTGATCATAGAGTCAGTGCAGTCCGTGGGAGAAGGTGGGAAGCTGTTGTTAGCTGTTCAGCAGTCTTATGGCTTGGGGAAAGAAGCTGTCTCGGAGCCTGTTGGTCCGAGACCCGATGCTCCGGTGCTGCCTGCCGGAGGGAAACAGAGAGAACAGTCCATGGCGTCTTTGGCAATTTTTCGGGACTGGCACGAATGTCCTGGATGGCTGGGAGCTCGTTTGCCACCAGTGAGGCGCTGGGCCGTCCGTACCACCCGCTATAGGGCCTTGCGGTCGAGGGTGGTGCAGTTGTCATACCAGGCGGTGATACAACCAGTCAGAATGCTATCGATTGTGCATCTAAAGAGGGGCCATGCCAAATCTCTTAAGCCTCCTGAGGGAAAAGGAGAAGGCTGTCGCGCCTTCTTCACAACTGTGCTGGTGTGAGAGAACACAGAGGAATACTGGGAGAATAAAAAGATAGTAGAGAAACCATTGGAGCAGGTTGACCGGTAGATACCAAGGCTCAGGGCACCTCTAAATGTTTCATGGCAGGCGAGGAGGAGGGGGGGGGGGATAGAGAGGGAGAGAAAGAGAGCAAGAGGGATTGAAGAGAAACAGAAATTGTGAGAGAGGAATAAGGGAACGAGGGAGAGGGGGAGAGAGTTAAGAGAGTGGACATTGAATAATTTTCAGCGACCAGGGGTATTAATGTACATTTGTGTCTCTCCCAGAAACTTGGAAAGTTTGGTACGTGACCTGCTTTTAACAACTAGAGGAGGTCATTGAGAAATGGGAAATAAAGACGTGCTTCACCGCCAGTGGGGAATAATGCAAACCCGGACGTCCACACCGTTCATCCAGTCAGTATCGATCTCTTCAGAGTGGATTGTGTTTCATATGTAAAGATTAACCGGTGAAGCAACAAAAGTCACCTAACCTGGAGGAGTCAAATCCTCCTAACTGGCGGTGATCCAAACTGCGGTTTTAAAGAACCCATGTTATTATGACGTCAACTCTACATGCATCAGCTTAATGGCATCTTAATCCAAGATGGCGTAGCAGTGTAGACGTGTATTTTTTAGTGCTCTCGTGCACATTGTATTTTTTCGTACTTCTTGTATATATWTATTTWTTTTTTTTCTATCTCTTTTCGATTTTCAATTCGATTATACCTTCCGGTAACCTACCTCACCCAATGTGGTACGGAATCGCTATCATTTTTTATCTTTGGAACACATCCACGAACCCCCAGTAGCTAACCAGCTACAAGCTACCAGCTACAAGCTACTTAGCCATTTTTAACCGATGCTAGCAGCTTTTACCGTTGGAACTGTGGAACACATTCAAGAACCCCCAGTAGCTAACCAGCTACAAGCTACCAGCTACAAGCTACTTAGCCATTTTTAACCGATGCTAGCAGCTTTTACTTTCGGCACAGAAGAGAGAGTTCAATCAAGATGTATGAATGTAAGGTGTGTCATTTGCATAGCTATGAGCCGCGGGGGATCTGGCGTTTTGAGGTAGGTTCAATGATGGTTGTTGATGAGAGAGAATTGTAACTTTCTCCAGCCTGGGTACAGTCTGTTACATCATGCCGGCTCTCTCTCTCCTCTCTTCTCTCTCTTCCTCTCTCTCTCCTTACTCCTCTCTCTCCTCTCTCTGTCTCCTCTTTCTCCTCTCTCTTTAGCCTCGTCTCCGTCTCTTATACATCAAGTTACTTCATTCTCTTCCTCTCCTGCTCTCCTCCTCCTCTCTCCCCTCGTCCCTCTTTTTTCTCCGTCTCTCTCTCTCTCTCTCTCTCCTCCTCTACCTCTCTCATTCGTTCTCTCCTCTCTCTCTCTCTCTCTCTTGTTCTCTCTCTCTCTCTCTCTCTCTTCTCTCGTTCTTCATCTCTCTCTTCCTTTCTCTCCTCCTCCCTCTTCTCTCTTCTCTCTCTTCTCTTCTCCTCTCTTTTCCCTTTTCTCTTCTCCTGTTCCTCTCTTCTCTTTCTCCTTTGATGTGGGAGTGTTGGGTGAATGCTGGGATTGTATGACGAGTGCAAGTGGTGTCTGGAGTTTGATGACCCATGCGTTATCTTTTTTTGTTTTCTGTTTCTTAGTGTTTTAAGCTTTTTCTACTGCATGATTTTAACGTTTTTTTGTTTCAAGTGGGTGAGACGAAGATGGTGATGTATTTTGTTGGAATTGCGCTGGTTTTGGTGGGGATGGGAGGCCACATGGGCGAATGTCCGCTGTCACTTTGGGCACTGGTGTTATAAGTACGTGTCACTCGTGGAGGAGTTTCATGGTCGCCGGCAAGGTAGAGAAGGTAGGCCACGAAAATATTACTTATACGGTTGTGGGATGGAATAGAGCGGTGGTGTTTTTTCTTAAAAAATTCTTGTGAATAGGGGGAGCGCTGTTTTCGCTTTGGAAAATAATAAAACGTTGCCCATAATTAAAAAGGCTCCAGTACTCTGTCTAGATATACAATGATGCATATTATTTTATTACTATTGGATAGAAGAACACTCTTCAAGTTTCTAAAACTGTTGAATATATTCTGTGAGTAAAAACAGAATCTTTGTGGCAGCAAACTTCCATATAGGAAAGTGAAAAATCTGAAAACGAGGCTCTGTGTTTCACGGGCTGCCTATTCAACTGGCTTTATTTATCGGATATGTAATGCCGCCTTCATACGCCTCCACTCGATTCAAAGCAGTCGTAGAGGTTTGATTATGGGGTGTCATAGCGTTGATTGAGGCGAAATAAGCAAGCTTTTGGAGTGGCAGGTCCGGTATTTTGTCAGTTTTCGTTTACGGGGCGGGGAACTCGACAATTGTCTTCTGAAGAGCGTTCGGTATACACGGGGATTTGCTTCGGCTCTCGATTTTTTGATACATATGAGAACAAAACATCATAAAGCTAGGATTTTACTAACGAGGTCTATTCAGTTTATTCCAACGTTTATTGGAATTTTGGAATTTTTTGTTTGCGATGGCGTCAAAGAGAGTGATGCGACAGCCGTGAGCTCGACATGGCTAGTCAAAGTTGCTAATTGACAGAAAGAAATGGACATTTAAAACCAACAACGATTTATTCTGGACTAGGACTCCTTGCACAACATTCTGACTGGAAGAACGAAAGTTATGCACAAATTTGATGTTCATTTCGTATTTCTCGGTGTAATTGTTTGACATCCACAACACCGGGAGAATAGAGTGAGCGCTGTCTCATAATACGCTGTAATTATTATTCATTATTAATTACTTTCAAGAATAATTTGTGGTAAGATTATTTTTAAAAATGATACACAGCGGGTTGCATTAAGAAACCAAGTGTATCTTTCATTTGGCCATACAACAAGTATTTTTATGTAAAGTTTATTGAGTTCTTTGGCAGATTAGTGAGTGTCAAAATATTCTCCGGACATTCTGGTAGATTGTTGCTACAATATTCACAATAGTTAACCAGATTTGCAGCTTAATATGCCACATTTTCGAACAAAAACATAAATGTTAATTTGTATACATGATGTTATAAGACTGTCATCTGATGAAGTTGTTCAAGGTTAGTGATAATTTATCTTATTTTTTGGTCATTTTTTTTTTGTGAAAGCTGCTTTGCGGGAGTAAATGGGTTAGTGTGTTGGGCTATTGTAGTGGCTAATATAATTCTATTTGGTGTTCGGTTCGCTGTAAACACATTAAAAAAATGGAAATATGGCTGGATTCACAAGATTGTTGTATTTTCATTTTGACTGTACATGTGTATTTTTCATAAATGTTTTATGATGAGTATTTATGGTATTTCACGTTGCTCTCTGTAATTATTCTGGCTGCTTTGTGCTTTTTGTGATGGTGGCTGCAATGTAAAGATTTGTTACTGAAATAATGCAAATTTTTTCAAAAAATAAATGCTTACCATAAATGATGTTATAAGACTGTCATCTATGAAGTTGTTGGTTAGGTGATTTAATTTTATCTATTTTGGGGTTTGTGAAAGCTACCTATGCGGTGGAGAACATAGTGAAAATATGCGTTTGTGTGTTTGGCTATTGTGGGGAGCTATATAGAATATCATATTGTGTTTTCGTGTAAAACACATTTAAAAAAAAAATGGATGGCCTGGATTCACAAGATGTTTATTTTCATTGCTGTATTGGACTTGTGATTTATGATTATTTTGTATATACTGTCGTTGGAGTGTCCTAGGCTATGGCTAGTCA
>NC_036840.1:2747344-2778484 GCF_002910315.2 Salvelinus sp. IW2-2015 | reverse complement strand
CACAGACACCAGCCCTGTTTATTAGCCTGGATATTACTCACCAATTTAACAGCATCGGACTGTCTCTCGACAACAACGCCGGATCCCTGCCGTAATCCCTGAGCCACTACTTCTGATCCTCACAGCTAGCCTGCAGCTAACGGCAGCTAGCACAGCTAGTGCCACTGCTACGAAGCTAGCATCAGTTAGCAAACACAATTCTACAATCACAACCTCTCTCTCGCCATCCGGCCTGGATTCTCTGTCGACACGTCCACATCTGGTCTGCAGACGAATACCCCATCCGCTGTATCCTCAACCGGCCTCCGTCTGAGCAGACCCCCTTCGTCTGAGCAGACTCACCCCCCGGGCTACTAACTTTAAACACCGCGTGCTAGCTTAGCGGCGACTTCCCTGCTCCATCTACGGCTGCCCCTGGACACTATGATCACCTGGCTACATAGCTGAGCCTGCCGGACTGTCCATTAATTTACGGTACTCCATTCTGTTTACTTGTGTTTTATCTGTCGGCTCTGTGTTTTAACTCAGGCTCTGTGTGTAGTTAATCCGACCCTCTCTGCCTAGTCGTCGCCATTTTTTACCTGCTGTTGCTGTGTTAGCTGACTAGCTGCTGTTTCTCTGTTATGCTGGTGAATGAGGACCCAAAAGCGACGTAATAGTAACAGAGTCTTTATTCCAGTATTAAAACAAATAATGATTCTCCTTGGATATAAATACAATGGAAATCCAAAACAGGAAACTGAAATCCTCTCGTCAATAGAGAGGAACGACCTGGAGACGGACCACAGACTGCAGGTCGCTTCAAGGAAGGCACTGGCCGTAGCTGACATAGCCACGCTCACCCAAGCATCCTGAAGAAGGAAAGGAACACGACAGGGCGAAAAAAGGACACAGGAACAGCAAACAATCAAACAAGAATCCGACTAAGGACAGAAGCGGAAAACAGAGGGAGAAATAGGACTCTAATCAGAGGGCAAAATAGGGGAACAGGTGTGAAAGAGTAATTGAGGTCGTTAGGAGAATGAGAAAACAGAGCTGGGCAGCAGGACGGAACGGAGTAAGAAGAGAGAGAAGAGAGACGGAGAGGGAGAGAGTGGAGGAGGAGAGAAGAGAGAGAAGAGAAGAAGCCTATAGAACCAGCAGAGGGAAGCAGCAGGGACAAGACAATGATAATCAATGACAAAACAATGAACAATCTCACTGTTGTTTTAGCTAGCTTCTCCCAATCAAGACCTGCCAATCACTTATGCCTAACTGTATGTCTCTGCAAATATCAATATGCCTTGTATACTGTTGTCAGGCTATTATCATAGTTTATCATTGTTTTGGTTTGCAATGGACCCGTAGTTCCACTCTCCGTACCTCTGTAACAACCCCTTCGTCCCACCTCCCACACATGCGGTGACCTCACCATTGAGACCAGCCATTCCAGAGATACAACCTCTCTTATCATCACCCAGTGCCTGGGCTTGCCCTCCGCTGTACCCGTGCCCCACCATACGCCTGTCTGCACATTATGCCCAGAAATCCTTTCTACCCAGGCCATAAATCTGCTCATTTATTCCTGGTCTCCAACGCTCTAAGGCGACCAGTTTTGATAGCCTTTAGCCGCACCCTCATCCTACTACTCCTCTGTTCCTCGGTGTGATGTGGAGGTTAACTCAGGCCTGCATGTCCCAGGCACCCTCAATTGTTGACTTCTGTGACGAAAAAGCCATTGGCCTCGATGCATGTCAACATAGGAAGCCTCCTCCCTAAGTTTTGTCCTTACTCACCGCGTTTAGCACACTCTGCCAACCCTGATTCCTGCCGCTGTCTGAATCCTTGGCTTAGGAAGGCCACCAAAAATTCCTGAGATTTCCGATACCCAACCTATAACACTTTCCGTCAGATAGAACTGCCAAAAGGGGAGGAGTTGCAATCTACTGCAGAATAGCCTGCAAAGTTCTGTCATACTTTTCAGGTCTATGCCCAAACAGTTCGAACTTTAAATATTTTAAAAATTATTCTCTCCAGAAATAGTCTCAGCTGGTTGCCAGGCCTGCTACCGACCCTCCTCAGTCCCAGCTGTGCCCTGACACCATTGTGAATTGATCCGCTCCTCACTTCAAAGAGTTTGTTCTGTAGGTGACCTAAACTGGGAATATGCCTTACAGTGGAAAACTTTCACCGGCAGTCCTACAATCTAAGCTAGATGCCCCCCAATCTCACACAAATCATCAAGGAACCTACGAGGTACAACCCTAAATCCGTCAGCATGGGCACCCTAATAGACATTATCCTGACCAACCTGCCCTCCAAAATACACGCTGCTGTCTTCAATCAAGATCTCAGCGACCACTGCCTCATTGCCTGTATCGCTGCGGGTCCGGGTCAAACGACCACCCCTCATCACTATCAACCGCTCCCTAAAACACTTCTGCGAGCAGGGCCTTTCTAATCGACCTGGCCCGGGTACCCTGGATGGATATTGACCTCATCCCGTCAGTTGAGGATGCCTGGTCATTCTCTTAAAAGTTACTTCCTCACCATATTAGACAATGCATGCCCGTTCAAAAAATCGAGAACTAAGAAACAAATATAGCCCTTGGTTCACTCCAAAGACCTGACTGCCTCGACCAGCACAAAAACATCCTGTGGCGAACTGCAATAGCATCGAGAGCCCACGCGATATGCAATGTTCAGGGAAAGTCAGGAACCAATACCACGCAGTCAGGAAAGCAAAGGCCAGCTTTTTCAAGCAGAAATTTGCATCCTGTAGCTCTAACTCCAAAAAGTTCTGGGAACACCTGTAAAGTCCATGGAGAACAAGAGCACCTCCTCCAAAGCTGGCCCACTGCACTGAGGCTATGGTAACACGGTCACCACCGTAAAGTCCGTGATGATCGAAGACTTCCAACAAGCATTTCTTCAATGGCTGGCCATGCCTTCCTCCTGGCGACTCCAAACCTTGCCAACAGCCAAGATGCAGATGTTCTGAAAGAGCTGGAAAACCTGGACCCCATACAAACTCAGCTGGGCTTTGAACAATCTGGACCCCTATTTTCTGAAACTGTCCGCCCGCCATTGTCGCACCCCCTATACCAGCCTCGTTCAACCTTCTCCTTCGTATCAAGAGGAGGAAGGGAAGCGCTACTAAGGTACACTATAGTATATTTGGTAGATAGAAGGTGCTCTTTGTAAAAGGTGTAAATTGGTCATCAAAAAGAAAGGAGACACAGGCACTCGTTCATAATATTAATTAAAATGCCTTTATTAGTATGGCATGTTCAATAGAAAACAAATGTGGTTAAAAACCGACGCGTTTCCCGGCTTGCAATGGCCTTCGCAGGGGAAGTACAGGAAGAAAAGAGAATACAATGTCCTCTTGAAAGGCTTTTCCAAATTAGCCCATAATTAGAAAGAGGGAGTGGTTACCAATTGGACACACCTAGTAAGCAAATAATAACACATAAAGGTGAAATACTGTAGCTAATGTTATCATGGCATACAACTCCAAGCTAGAAAGCATCCAGAACATCCCAGAGAGGCAGTCCAAACACGCTAACCTGACTGGGAGAAGTGTCCAGAACAAGAACGCAATATTATTCCACAGTACTCCAGACCAAAGCAGTGGACATTTTGCTCAATTGCCTCTAAGCTATTTTGGACTGTTGTTTCATGTTTGCTGTGTCTCCGGAGTACTGTGGAATATATTGCTTTCTTGTTCTGGACCACTTCTCCAGTCATGGTTAGGTTGGAAAACTGCCTCTCTGGTGTTTCTGATGCTTTAGGCTTGGAGTTGTATGCTCATGATAACATAGCTACAGTATTTCACCTTTTCATGTGTATATTATTGCTTACTAGGTGCTGTCCCATTGGTAACCACTCCCTCTTCAATTAGGGCTAAATGGAAAAGCCTTTCAAAAGAGACATTGTATTCTCTTTTTTCTTTACTCCCTGACGAAGGCCATGCAGCGAACGCGCTCGGTTTTTAAACAACTTTTGGTTTTTCTATTGAACAGCCATACTAAATAAAGGCCATTTTAATTAATTATAATGAAGAGGTGCTTGGTCCTCCTTTCTTTTTTGATCCCTTCGTATCATCTGAAGATCCCAAAGGATTGAAAAGCTTGGCCGCGGTCATCCCCCTTCTCCAAAGGGGGAGACACCCTGAACCCAAACTGGTTACAGACCTATATCCATCCGGCCCTGCCTATCTAAGGTCTTCGAAAAGCCAAAGTCAACAAACAGATCACTGACCACTCGAATTCCCACCGTACCTTCTCCGCGTGCAATCGGTTTCCGAAGCCGGTCACGGGTGGCACTTCAGCCACGCTCAAGGTACTAAATGATATCATAACCGGCGCATCGATAAAAGACAGTACTGTGCTGACGTCTGCATCGACCTGGCAAAGGCTTTCGGACTCTGTTCAATCACCATATTCTTTATCGGCAAGCTCAGTAGCCTTCCGGGCTTTTTTCAAATGACTGCCTTGCCTGGTTGTTCCCAAACTACTTGCAGACAGAGTTCGTGGCGTTCAAATCGGAAGGCAGCTGTCCGGTCCTCTGGCAGTCTCTATGGTGGGTTACCACAGCCGGTTCAATTCCTCGGGCCGACTCTATTTCTCTGCCTAATATCAATGATGTGCATCTTGCTGCGGCGATTCCCTGATCCACCCTACTACGCAGACGACACCATTCTGGTAACTTCTGGCCCTTCTTTGGACACTGTGATAACCAAACCTCCAAACGAAGCTTCATGCCATCAACACCCCTTCCGTGGCCCCAACTGCTCTTAAAACGCTAGTAAAACCAAATGCATGCTCTATCAACCGTTCGCTGCCTGCACCCGCACGCCCGACTAGCATCACCACCCGGACGGTTTTGAACCTAGAATATGGGGACATCTATAAGTACCTAGTGTCTGGCTAGACTGCAAACTCTCCTTCCAGACTCATATCACACATCCCAGATCAAATCAGATCTAGAGCCGGCTTTCTATTTCGCAACAGAGCCTCCTTCACTCACGCCGCCCAAAACTTCACCCTAGTGAAACTGACTATCCCTACGATCCTCGACTTCGGCGATGTCATCTTACAAAATGGTTTCCCAATACTCTAACTCAGCAACACTGATGCAGTTTATACGAGTGCCAATCCGTTTTGTACTAAAGCCACCTTATTCGACCCGACGACTGCGGACTGTATGCCCTAGCTCGGCTGGCCCTCGCTACAGTTCGCCGTCAGACCCACTGGCTAGCTTTTTTGATGAGGAGGATCCCGGATCCGGGAGAGAGAAGCGGTAGAGGTTTTAAAGAAGAGCGTCTTGTCGATCGAATGGTTAAGCATGGCGTACTTCTTAAAGGTATATTTATTCAAGTTTCACCACTTTTCTCTCAGTCAACAAGGGTTACGATTTCGAATGTACCGCCTTTTATTTCCAATAAGCTATTGGAGCGCGAGTTATTGCAGTTTGGGAAGTTTGCAAGTTCAATTAAAATTGTCCCGCTGGGTTGCAAACCCCCGGCTCTGAAACAGGTCATGTCATTTCAGCGACAGATGTTTATGTTTGTGGACTCACCGGAGCAGACTTTGGAGTTATCGTTTAAAGTCAAGTATGTTAACAGATTGTATATGGCTAATGCTAGTACGGGTAGTCAACAGTGTTTTGAGTGTGGGGATGTTGGCCATAAGCGACATGCTTATTAAAACATTGATGTTTATCATGCCTCATAGGGGGCTTTTTTCTCTTTGTCTGGTTTCTTTGTGGTTTCTTCTGTTTTTCCTTTCTCTTTTCTATATGGAAGTACTAAGGGTAGGTTCTGTCAATATTAATGGGGGAAGGGACAGGAATAAGAGGGCTTGGGTATTAGAAGTAATAAAACAGAAAAGGCTTAATGTAGTTTTTCTACAGGAGACACATAGTGATGAGGCTAATGAGGTTGACTGTGGTATTTGGTGGGAGGGGCAGCATATACTCAGTCATGGTGCTAATTTCAGTGTTGGGGTGGCAATTTTGGTTTCCTCAGGCTTAGGGGTGACTGTGGTATCTACAACAGAGATTGTCAAGGGTTTTGAATTTGTATTATTTGTATGTTAATGCTACTAATAAAGGTACAGAGCGTATTGCTGTATTTGATCAAATAAAGGAAACCTTAAGACAGTGTGACCAAGAGGGGTGTGTGGTTTTAGGGGGGGACTGGAACTGTACAGTAGATTTTACTGTTGATCTCACTGCTGAAGAACCTCACCTGCGGTCAGCTACTTGTCTGTCTGGTCTATTACCTGAGTGTGAGCTTTCTGATGTTGTCACGTTCCTGACCTGTTTTCTCTTGTTTTGTATTTATTTAGTATGGTCAGGGCGTGAGTTGGGTGGGTTGTCTATGTGTTGTTTTCTATGTTGGGGTTTTGTGCGTTCGGCCTGGTATGATTCTCAATCAGAGGCAGCTGTCAATCGTTGTCACTGATTGAGAATCATACTTAGGCAGCCGGGGTCACGTGTGTGTTTGGGGGTGTTTGTATTTCGTGTCAGTGTTCGTGCCACACGGGACTGTCTTTCGGTTTGATTCGCTTTTGTTATTTTGTTTCGTGTAGTGTTCAGTTTATTGTTAATAAATCATGGACACTTTCCACTCTGCGTCTTGGTCCGATCCCTACACCTCCTCTTCAGACGAAGAGGAGGAAATCTGCCGTTACAGATGTGTGGAGGGTAAGAAATGCAAAAGTTAGGCAGTACACATGGCTGAAAGTTAATGAAGGTCGTGTTAGTGCAGCAAGGTTAGACAGGTTGTATGTATCTGAGCACTACTGTGGTGGGGTTGGAAGGTGATGACATTACTCCTGTGTGTTTTTCTGATCACCATATCGTTACTTTTGATATTCACTTGTCCTGTCCTCGAAGGTCATCACCTTATTGGTATTTGAATGTTAAGTTGTTACACAGCGCCATGTTTTGTGAAAAGTTTTTGTTGTTTTGCGTAAAAATGGAGGGTTATTAAATGGAATTTTGAGTCCTTGAGACAAGGGTGGGAGGTTGGGAAGGCCCAAATGTGTGTGTTTTGTCAAAGGTATACTGCTCTGTCTAGTATTGAAGTTAAAGAGACTATCAGGGCCCTTGAACAGGACATCAAATCTCACTCAAAATGACCCCGGATTAGCCATGAACTTATAGGACAAGGGACATGAACTGAGGTCGTTTTTACATAAAAGATAGAAGGGTGCCTTGATTAGGTCTCGCTTTGCTACCCTCAATGATATGGATGCTCCTAGCGTTTTTTTTAACCTAGGACAGTCGACATTGCAACGCAAACAGATGGTCTGCCTTCGTCTCCCTGATGGCAAGGTGACCACGGATGACGGTGAGATGCGCCAACATGTGGATTTCTACCCTGCCCTCTATAAGGTGGAGGATTGTGATCCTCTGTGTGCTGAATAGTTGTTACATGGACTTCCTCAATTGGGCCCTGAGCAGGGAGCTGCTTTGGACTCTGACATTACTCTGCAGGAGCTGTCCACRGCAGTTAGGAAGTCCTCATCAGGCCGAGCCCCTGGCATCGATGGTTTATCATCTGATTTCTATTGCGGGGGATTGTTATGAAGTTGTGTGCGAATCTTCTCATAAGGGTTCTCTTCCTGTATCCTGTCAACGTGCTGTGTTTCCATTGTTGCCAAAAAAGGGAGATTTGGCTCTTTTAAAAAACTGCCAACCTGTTGCATTGCTGTGTGCAGAATATAAAATGATATCTAAGTGTCTCTCAAACTGGTTGAAATAATACCTGGGGCTGTTGGTCCACAAGGACCAGTCTTAATGTGTACCTGACCGCTCTATTGTTGATAACTTGTTTCTAATATGTGACACTTATGTGACTGATACTTCCAACTCTGATCGGTGGACGGAGGGTCTGGATGATGTGTCCCCTGCGCTGAATGTTAGTGCTGCGGCGGGGGCATTCGAGGAGGACGTGGGGATACTGCTTCGATACCCCGGAGCTGGGGGAGTTCAAGATGGTGGGAAAGAAGGACATGTACATAATATGTGTAAAAGTGTCCAGTGATTCTTCCCTGGAAGGGGTGAAATCAACGAGGTGGGCGAATATGTTTGGTCCAGGTGCCTCCCCAAAAGGCTGTTGGCAGTCTTTATATAAACTGCCTATTGATAAGAGGACAGTTGACCTCCAATGGAGGATAAAACATGGAGCTATAGCCACCAATATGAATCTGGTATATCCTACTGTTGGGTAGGGTAGCCAGTTTTTTAAAAGAGCCAAATCCCCCTTCTCACACACCACTTCATAACAACCACCCACCCCCCAATAGAAATCTGTGTTTACAGTGTCCCAGGTTGGTCGGGATGATTGACCTGATCACTAGTTGGTTCTCAGCTCTGGKAGAGATTTTCTTTTCCCAACTGTTTATATTTGGGCCAAAGTACAGGTTTAGTCGAAGGGGTGTAGTTCTCTTACTTAACTTTATATCAAGGGCAGCTAAATTAGCAGTTTGGTGACACGAAAGAACAGTATGCGGGGACAAGGGTCTGTGGAGGTGGTGGACATGCTGGAGGGTATGTTGGCAGCGAGACTGAGGATTGAGTTTGCCTACTACAAACTGGTTAATAACATTGGGCTGTTTATGAGCATATGGGGTATTCGGAGGTTGTTGTGTTTAGTTCCTGTGGAGGAAGATTTGGTGTTGTGTTTTTAATTGATGTTGAACCATGTTTTTGTTTGTTTGAGGTTTTTTTGTGTTGTGGGTTCCCAAACCCAATAAACCTTTTTTAAACTCAAACTCTTTCTCTTTCTCTCTTTACAACTGGAGGGGACATATACAGTTATATACTATATATATTATATTATTATACCATAACTGATATACGACTCATTCGTGGAAACGTACACACATATTACAACTGATCTACAGAGAGAAAATGGTTAACGAAAGTTCAAAAACAATATTCAAGTGCGTATAACCTCGTTCAAGACAAAGGAGAGGAGGTGGAAGATTTAGCGAGGGAGATTCAAATCTCTGAGGCGTGGAAAGAAAACGGTCACTTTACCAGTCAATGTAAGCAGACTCTGACAGTCTTTATTATTTCTATTCTTATTTACAGTGGTACTGACTATTTATCTCTGTTCTCAGTGGCCAGACATAGTCAGTCCCCCTCCGTGACCTTGTATCACCTTGTAATCCCCTTCACTTYGTCTCCAATCSTCGCTGAGTACAAATCAACGTTCTGTTCTGAGGAGTTGCCCATTTCTAGTGTTGCATGAAAAAACATGACGCAGTCCTCAAATGCTCCCATATTTGTAAGCAGAACTGAAAGCAGAAGTTGCCGTAGTTGACTAACTTGAATACTTTCCTCATGTTCTGATGTTTTTGATTCAAAGAGAGGGATTGTATAAGGGCAAGAAGGAGGATGGAGATGAGATGAGTATCTGGTATTGTGGGATTCAGTCTATTATCATGAGCTCTAATTACTAAACAAGAGCTGTTGACACGTCAATGCACAGAGCTGTTGAACACAAGAGGTGCGACGCCTCGGGAGACCAAGACAGAACCGTAAATGAGGTATGTGGGTGGTGATATATCTAAATGACTGGGAAGACGATTTCACATTTCACTCTCATCTGCTTATCTGCCGAGATCCACACTTTAAAAGAGTGGGCGTAGTGAGGACGTATTATTCTCATAATGCATGTCTGACTTTTATATAAGAGCTCATAAGAGCTTATGAATATCAGAAGATGGATGCCTGCTCGTGTGATCACAGTACAAGGACAGCAGCAGTCTTTTTTTTCTCTCGCTCTGTTGATGCAGATAATCACTTCTGATCTGAGCACCCTGGCGCCTGGTGGACATGAAAGTCCCTGAAGGGAAAGAGAGGCTTGTTTTGGGGATGGAGGAGGGAAGGGGAGGGAAGAGAGAGTGAATCTGTCAGTTGGAAAAGAGGAGATGAGAGGGGAAGAGAGGAGAAGAGGGAAAAACTTAAAGGGAGGGATGAGGAAGAGGGCTGCCTGTGAGTTGACAGAAGGAAATCACTCCTCATGACAAGGACAGAGGCCCCTTATCATGGAGGGGCTACTTTCTGCCGGGGCCAAAGAGGGCTTATAGCTTCGGAGTTGGTTTTCAGCAGATAAAAAAAGACCAACGACTCCCCCACGTGGAACACAGTGATGCTGATATGGAGTTGTTGTGGGCAGTCACTCCCGTTTCACTGGAGCTTGAGCTTTTATTCTCAGCCATAAACAACATATACACTAGGTTAGATGCTACAGCGTGAATGGTGGTGACTGAGAGTAAGCGTGCTCGTCACTGATCCTCTGTCGCACTTCTGTTGGTCACACCACAACACACCACACCAACACACAACACACACACACACACACACACACACACACACACACACACACACACACACACACACACACAACACACACACACACACACACAGAGAGAGAAACACACACACTGCGAGAGAGAGTCCTTCTGAAGATAAAGGGCTGAAGAACTCTACACTACAGTGACCATCAGTATTCTGTGCAGGTAGGCTTTGTACACTAAACTGAAAGCCAGACAGTTGGAAAGTGTCTAATCTGCTGTGAAAGCTGCCTSCTAYGAAGGAAACATCTCAGGCGTTCAGCTGACGGCCTTCTGCTCCCTGCTAAAGTCAATATCCCGCTTGACTCCCCCTGCCTCTGCCGCTCCTCCCCTTCCTCCCATCCTCACAGAGGATAACACACAGAGGATACGCCAGCCAGCTAGCTGCCTCATGCCAGCGGGGCTGCCAGTAAAGGGAGCAGGTGGTTGAGGGTGGTGTTGGTAGTGGAGGATGGTTGGGAGGGTGAGTGATTGAGTAGGGGCTTTGGGTCCTTCGCTGATGGATGATGCCCTATGTCAGGCTTCTGTGAGCTTGTGATTGATCAAGCCGTGGAGTGCACAAGGCTTCCGCTAAGAACAATAGCACAGGGAGACCGGGGGAGTGCCCTCCCTCAGGACATCTGTGGTGACATTTACGCTCTGTGGACAGATCATTTCCATGCTTTCATTTAGCTGGAAGAAGCCATTACTTCTGATCAATTGAAGTTTTGTCCTTGTTCCACACTGCACTCACATAAGGTCATGTTTTGACGGTACTAAAAAAGTTGAGCCTATTACAACTTTATATTAAGGAATCTCTAATTGTAGTCAAGTATGACAATTGGGTACTTTTTCCACCACTGGTAATACGGTGTGTATTACCAGTGGTGGAAAAAGTACCCAATTGTCATATTTTATTAAGAGTTTAGATTCCTTAATAGAAAGTTACAATTAAATGTGAAAATCACCCAGTAAAATACTACTTAAGTAAAAGTATTTGGTTTTAAATATACAGTTGAAGTTCAAAGTTTGCATACACCTTAGCCAAAAACATTTAAACTCAGTTTTTCACAATTCCTGACATTTAATCAGAGTAAAAAGTCCCTGTCTTAGGTCAGTTAGGATCACCAATTTATTTTAAGAATGTGAAATGTCAGAATAATAGTAGAGAGAATGATTTATTTCAGCTTTCATTTCTTTCATCACATTGCCAGTAGGTCAGAAGTTTACATACACTAAATTAGTATTTGATAGCATTGCCTTTAAATTGTTTCACTTGGGTCAAATGTTTCGGGTAGCCTTCCACAAGCTTTCCACAATAAGTTGGATGAATTTTGGCCCATTGCTCCTGACAGAGCTGGTGTATCTGAGTCAGGTTTGTAGGCCTCCTTGCTCTTACACGCTTTTTCAGGTCTGCCCACACATTTTCTATAGGATTGAGGTCAGGGATTTGTGATGGCCACTCCAATACCTTGACTTTGTTGTCCTTAAGCCATTTTGCCACAACTTTGGAAGTATGCTTGGGGTCATTGTCCATTTGGAAGACCCATTTGCGACCAAGCTTTAACTTCCTGACTGATGCCTTGAGATGTTGTTTCAATATATCCACATAATTTTCCTACCTCATGATGCCATCTATTTTGTGAAGTGCACCAGTCCCTCCTGCAGCAATGCACCCCCACAACAGGATGCTGCCACCCCATGCTTCACGGTTGGGATGGTGTTCTTCTGCTTGCAGGCCTCCCCCTTTTTCCTCCAAACATAACGATGGTCATTATGGCCAAACAGTTCTATTTTTGTTTCATCAGACCAGAGGACATTTCTCCAAAAAGTAAGATCTTTGTGCCCATGTGCAGTTGCAAAACTTAGTCTGGCTTTTTTAGTGTCGGTTTTGGAGCAGTGGCTTCTTCCTTGCTGAGCGGCCTTTCAGGTTATGTCGATATAGGACTCGTTTTACTGTGGATATAGAAAGTTTTGTACCTGTTTCCTCCAGCATTTTCACAAGGTCCTTTGCTGTTGTTCTGGGATTGATTTKCACTTTTCACACCAAAGTACGTTCTTCTCTAGGAGACAGAACGCGTCTCCTTCCTGAGCGGTATGTAGGCTGCGTGGTCCCATGGTGTTTATACAAAATATTAATAGTAAAGTAAAGTACAGATACTCCAAGAAATGACTTAAGTAGTATTTTTACTTTAGTACTTTACACCGCTGCGTATTATTTCACAAACTCAGAGTGGCGTGTACTCAAAATTGTACCACGGGTGGGTCTAATTCTGAATGCTGATTGGTTAAAACTACATTCCAGCCGATGTCTATTCCACAAGTTCAAACATAGGTTCTGAATACTATTCCTAAATGACACCTGCATGGATTATCACCGCCCTTGTATGGAGGTTGAATAAATGACAGCTTTGGAATAAATTCAGCAACAAATACATGCAATAGGCAACTACAGTTTTTCACGTTCTCAACATGAGTCCCATACAGTATGAATATGCAATTGTTATTAAATTACTTTGTTCACACCTAGCTGAAAACTTCCAGCGCTTTACAGTAAGCAGCACTGCAGAATGAATATCATGATCCCCACTCTCTAAGGCAAGTGATCCATTAAATGCAGCATGGGTCTGTAAAAGGACTCCCCTTTCTTTTTACTGTCCCACAAAGGCCTCGGACACCTTCACGTGCTATAAAATCAGTCAGTCTCAATGAGGAATTTAACACTGTTCACTAGTAGACGTGATGTACAGCTGTTACACATGTGCATTATTCTGTTCTTTGTGTGTGTGTGTTTTTGCTGAAAGTATTGTGTATTGGAGATTCAAAATACAAAACACAGTATGCCATGGACAACATGTCAAAATGTTTACATCTGTGTGAATATAATGTAGACATTCCATGCTGTTTGAATCCAGACAGTATGACGGTGACACCGGTGTGTCAACATATTGACAGCCCGGGAGAGGATTTCAGACACTGTGTGGTGCAGGGGAGGGCGAGCGAGAGAGACAGAGAACCAGAGAGAGAGAAAGAGAATTTAGGTGGAGACAGAGGAGAGGATAAGCGCATGCTGCAAGGTTTTCCTCCTCTGAGAAAAATCTGGCCTGGTGTGAGATGCTGCTGGTCAGTGGCCTGTGACGGTCACACACAGGGGAGTCAGGAGACAGCTGGACAGAGTGGATACTGTAGTCTTAAACTAACAGYAAGCCACAGCCCAGTGACCAGCACTATCACTACACTGGAGAGGGGAGGAGAGGAGTATAAGGGCACAAGGCGAGACCCAAATGCAGACACAGGAGGCAGATGGTTGAGCTCCGATATTTATTATAACAAAAAGGGTAGGCAAAAGGCAGGTCGGGGACAGGCGAGAGTTCATCAACCAGGTCAGAGTCCAAACCGTACCAGGCGATAGGCAGGCTCGAGGTCAGGACAGGCAGGGGTTCAGTGAACAGGTCAGAGTCCAAACAGTACCAGGCGATAGGCAGGCTCGAGGTCAGGACAGGCAGGGGTTCAGTGAACAGGTCCGAGTCCAAACAGTACAAGGGGATAGGCAGGCTCGAGGTCAGGACAGGCAGAGTGGTCAGGCAAGCGGTTATGGCGTCAGGACAGGCAAAGGTCAAATCCAGGAGGGCTAGGGGAAATCAGAGACTGGGAAAAGGAGCTAGGAAAACCGCTGGTTGACAGGAAACACAGGGATAATACACCGGGGATAACAAGCGACACCTGGGGGGTGGAGACAAGCAAAAGGACAGGTGAACCAGATCAGGGCATGACAAGGAGAGGAGAGGAATACTCTAGAATGATAATCATATTCTTTTATCAGAGCTTCATCTGTCCTGAAATACAGGTAACTGCCAAAATAATGGAAACACTTGAGTAAACGAGGGATACAAAATATATAGAAAGCAGGTTCTTCCACACAGGTGTGATTTAATKAATTAAGCAATTAACATCCCATCATGTTTAAGGTCATGTATAAAAATGATGGGCAGAACACATCTTTGACCATTATTTTGGCTACCATGAATATACGATGACAATGCCCCCATCCACAGGGCACGAATGGTCACTGAATGGTTTGATGAGCATGAAAAAGATGTAAAATATATGCCATGGCCATCTCAGTCACCAGATCTCAACCAATTGAACTCTTATGGGAGATTCTGGAGTGGTGCCTGAGACACCGTTTTCCAACACTATCAATAAAACAACAAATTATTATTGTGGAAGAATGGTGTCGCATCCCTCCAATAGCGTTCCAGACACTTGTAGAACATATGCCAAGGTACATTGTGGGCCCTGGMACGTGGTGGCCCAACGCCCTTTAATTAAGAAACTTTATGTTGATGTTTCCTTTATTTTGACAGTTACCTGTATATTGGAGAGAGAAAATTAGAACAAGAAGAGATGGAAATAAAGATAAAAACGGTGGGCATGCTTCCTCCAATAGCAGGAAGAGTAAAAAGACGGATTTGAACAGGTGGAATGTCACAGTGCATTACGTGTGAGGTTGATGGAAGGGAACACACATGCTGGATTCCTATGTGTAAAGTCAACCCCCTGAAGGAGTGTGGCGACCTCTATAGACTCTCCATGGCTCCCTGCCTACTGTGCAGAAACACAATGAGATCGGCAGCTTGCCCTCTTGCTCGGCACGCACCGATATCAAAAGCAATTTCACACTTTGGCAAAGGAAAACAATCGTTCTTATTTTTGGTAACAAGGAAAATTGAGCCTGATTGCTGCCCCCCCCCCTCTCCCCTACTTCATTATAAGACTTGGACGACATCATGGTGAGGTAATCAGACAAGCTGAGCACACACAAACACATACACACCAAAAAGAACACAAAAATGCCTACGCGCACACACACGTTCTATATACACAAACCAACAAGGCCCCAGCCAACCACGCTAGGCTGTCCACTCCCTGCCTGTATACAGTACACTGTATATACCCAGTCAGACAAGGGCACTTTGCCTCTTTCCTCTCCCATGTATCTAATTAGAACTGTGTTGTCCCTGAGCCTGAGTGTCTGCTCTGTTGTCATTAATCCTCTGGCCCTCTGGCTGCCCACCAACTGGCCCACTGATACCAAGCAGGGTCAAAGTTCAGCCCAGCAGCAACTTCTGCTCTCAGGAACACGGTCGCCTACGCCCGACTGTGGCTGTGCGTGGCTCAGCCGGTGTGCTGCTGGCCAGCGGCAGGGTGAGTCAGGTCCCATTCAAAGAGCACTCCCATAAAGCATGCCTCCCGTACCAGTTAAACTACGCCATGGATGTCACGTCCGCGTGTTGTCTGTTGTTAGTCTGTTAATGACACATCCAGCAATCCAGTCTGCAGCCTTCCTCTTAGAAGCCTAATCTTGTAAACTAATCTGAATTGATTTATTTTCACATGGCTCTGACAGGGAAAAGACACGCAGCTAAGAAAATTTCAGTGCTCATGCTGTGTTAACAACACCATCCAAAATAAATATTCATCCACCAGCCTAAATTCATTGGCCGCCTGCCGGCAGCAACATGCATAGGATTCAGTACCTAATGTGCTGTAGGCCTATGTAACTGCACATTGACACAGCAATCGTGGAAGACCGCTAAGATTATTAATGGTGGAAATGTATTGATGGCAAGATGATTGCCACAGGGCAGGAGACAGAGGGGGGAAGTAGAGGGTCTAGTAAACCTTTGAGCTTAAACCAAGTTTCTCACTTCACTGTCAGCATTTGCAGCGAGAGAGTGAAAAGAAGGGAGAGAGAAAGAGACAGAGGGAAAGAAGAGGATGGGGAGAGAGAGTGAGAGGAAGCAAAATCGTTTGAGAGGGAGAGAGGAAGTGAGATGAGAGAGAGGTACCAATGAGAGAGAGTGAGAGACAGAGAGAGATAGATAGATGAGAGAAAAAAATAATGATATACAGTATATATATTATATATATATATATATATATATATATATATATATACATATATATTGTAATGACCCGGCTGGGTCATAAAGGGAAAAGAGACGGACTCTAGGTGTGCAGGTCAGAACACAGGTTTATTCTAATCGGGGCTATTGTTCCGGCCACAGCCCACGCCGCTAAATGTCGAACGTACACAATGTTACCCTGTCGAGTTAAGGATCACTCTCATAGGAACAGATCAAGGACCCGAACATAAAGAAAGAAAGATGAGACAGTAATCCCTATTTATGCATTTCCAAATTCCGTGGGATTACCCATCATACCCCCCCAACCTTTCCATCTGTCCTGACATATTTAACCCCTGCTAGTAGCCATGAGAACCATAACACACCCACAAACACAGAACACAATACCGGGTCGTTACAATATATATAAGAGAGAGAGGAGAGATAGATTAATACAATGACTAGAAGAGAGGAGAGGAGGGCTGAGGAGGGCCAGACTGTTGTGGGGTGAGCAGCCATTATTATGGCCGGGGGAGTGTTTTTGAGTTAGCCCCAGGCTGCGAATATTTTGAGGAAAATCAGCAGCCTGTAGGACAGCTGGAGACTAGAGACGGATGATGCTGGAGGGAAAGAGACTGGCTGGGAGAAGAATATGTTTGTATGCCGCAGGACTGATATCTCATATTCTCTGCACATGACATGCTCACACATGACATGACAGCAGTGTGTGTGTGTGTGTGTGTGTGTGTTGTGTGTGTGTGGTGTGTGTGTGTGTGTGTGTGTGTGTGTGTGTGTGTGTGTGTGTGTGTGGTGTGTGTGTGTGTGTGTGTGTGAGTTGATCCTACTTTATTAGTATGGCTTATTGTGGATTTTTTTCTGAAGACCGCTGTCCACGTTCTTTTACACATGTAAGTTCATGAGAACACCAGCCGCTACGCTACCTCCACCCCACAAACTCATTACTCAATTTATACTCCTCCTCCAGCTCCACACTGGCAGCTCTCCTTGCTTTATGGAGACGCTAAATAACTTTTTCGTAATTCAAAAAGTTGGTCACTGGTGAAGTGGAACCGTCGGAAAATTAGATTAATATAGGCTCTACTAGAAGTCTAAGGATCTTGTTTTACACTTCTTTTTTTCCAATAAGAAATTAGAAATGATCTTTGTATCTTTGTAAAGAAGAAAAAGAAAAATGGAGTTTTACCCCCACCCACCGAGAGCTAGAGAGATGAACGAGAGAGAGAAGAGAGAGAGAGAGAAGAGAGAGAGAGAGAGAGAGAGAGAGAGAGAGAGAGAGAGAGAAGAGAGAGAGAGAGAGAGAGAGAGAGAGAGAGAGAGAGAGAGAGAAGAGAGAGAGAGAGAGAGAGAGAGAGAGAGAGAGACTTTTGACTTTTTGTCTTTCTTTATTGAAACATTCTCATTTCATTTAACACTCACCCCCCCTAAAAATAAAAAAACAAAAATATATCCTGTACTGCATACATGTACCATACTCACCTTTCCATCTACCACATGATACAAACCAACATCACCATACACAAAACAATACCCTCTCCTACAACCGTATATCCAAAACATCTTCCCCCAGCAATACAGACAGCCCCCCACACACCATATCTCCTCAAACATCTCCACACATTTGATCAGTTTATAGAACTCAAACTCAACCCTAAGGCGCGCAGAGACCATCCCATTAAACAATAGTAAAGGGTCTGTTATCCCCCCACCTTTGACCCTGTTTCTCCTTGTTAGCCAAATAGCTAATTTTGCCTGAGCAACAGAAAATTCAACAAAACACATTTTTCTTTCTCCTTACTCGAATACCTGTATCCCATTATAAACATCCCACAGCAAAAACCACCCCCAACCTCTCACACAGACATTCCAACAGAGACATTAATGGCATTAACCTGGTGCACACAGAAAACACATGAATCACAGTTTCATTCATTTGACAGAAAGGACACCCCTGCCCAATTCCCGGATCAACACGTGCCAACCAGCTGTTAGTGGCCAGGGCTCCATGAAGAACCCTCCACTGGAGGTCCCCTGACCTCTTTGGTACTGGGGTTTGTAGAGCGCCCTCCATCTAAAGCCCACCTACTCTCCGCCCCACATACCCCCTGCCACTGATGTGCCTTCACTCCTGTTAGACTTCTAATGTTCCTAACCTTAACGCAGAGGTTGTAGAGAGCTTTTCCTCCCACCCCTCAAATTCCCCCAGGCTCGGAGTGTTAAAATCTAACAAGTCCTCCAGACCCCCTTGCCAGTCTCCAGTCTCTGCCGTCACCTGCAGTGGCGGAAACATTGGTGGCCCCTCTCCCTTTGGCCTCTCAAACACCCCCCTTACCTGCTCAGACAGTGCCTCCTGGACCTCCTCCAGGAATCTCTCCAACAGTCTAAGAGACGTTATTCCTGTTTGTTGCGCCAAGACCTCCGGGGTTTTCCACCCCTCCTCTCCCAGCAGTCTCAGGTCACCTAGCCTTCGTAAACCCCCTGCCTCAGTTGCCTCTGCAGGGTGGCAGACTGAACCGATCTCAAAGGGATGGCTGGGTTGTGGAAAATAGGCTCCTCCACACCCACTGCCCAGGCTCCACCCCCCCCTCTCGTATGGGCCTTAGCAGCTGCCAGGCCCTCAGCACCGCAGAGTAAAATCTGAGAGACCTGCTGTACTCAGCCTCTCCAGCTTCATGAGGAACAGCTGCCGGTCCAACCCTAATCCACCAGCTCTCCTCAGCAGTGCGCATGCTGGTTCCCTCCAGCCAACATCGGTATGATACAGCAGTCTCTGCACCGCCTTTAGCCGGAAAGCAGCCCATCCTGCTCTCCAGTTCCACCAGGCCCTGTCCTCCTTCGTGGACGGTCATGTACAACACTGCTGCTTCAGCCAGTGATGTCCCGACCAAAAGAAATCCACCAGCTTGCGTTGCAGGTCTGCAAGCAGACCGGCGGGGGGTTGAGGACAGCCAGTTTATGCCACAAGGAAGATGCCACCAGGTTGTTAATTATCAGCACCCTCCCTCTATATGACACTTGGGATAGGAGCCACCTCCACCTGGCCAGTCTTGACACCACTGCCTGTGACAGCCCCTCCCAGTTCTTCCTGACCACCTCTCCGAGCCCAGGTACACCCCCAACACTTTAAGCCCTTCCAACCCCACTGCAAACCCCCTGGAAGCAGAGGAGGAGCCCTATCCCCCCATGCCCCACATAACAGAGCTTTGCTCTTTCCCCAGTTTACCTTAGCTGATGAAGCTCCCTCGTACACCTTCAGACTGGTCTCTAGTTCCTGCATATCTTGCCCATCCCTGACCATCACAGAAACATCATCTGCGTATGCTGAGACTGCTATTCCTGTCACCACACCATGCCTGTCCAGCACACTCCCTGCAGTCTCCTGCGTAGCAGTCCTAAAAAAGGCTCAATGGCTAGTGTGTATAGCTGCCCAGATAGAGGCATCCTTGTCTAATGCCCCGTCTCACCCAGACTGGCCTACTGAGCCCCCCTCCCACCTTAACCATACATGACACCCCAGCATACAACAGCTTCACACAGGTCACAAAACTCTTCCCAAACCCAAACACAGACATCACATTAAACAGATACTCATGATCCACTCTATCAAAAGCCTTCTCTTGATCTAAAGAGACCAGTCCAAAGTTCACATTAGAACCTCTCGACAAGTCCAACATGTCCCTAATCAAGAACAAGTTGTCCGTGATTGAGCGTCCGGTACACAATATGTCTGGTCCTTGTGTATTTAAGAGTCCAGATGGGACTTCAGTCTGTTAGAGAGGACCTTGGCAAAAATCTTGTAGTCCGCACAGAGTAATGCCACAGGCCTCCAGTTCTTAAGTTCACACAAGTCCCCTTTTTTGGGCAGGAGAGTCAGGCCGCCCGACGGCAGCTCATCGGCAACTCTCCTACCCCGATGCATTCACGCAAGACGCAAAAGAAGTCCTGTCCAATTATTCCCCAGAATTTTTTGTAAAACTCCACTGGGAGTCCATCGACCCCCGGTGCACGACCGGGGGACATCTGGGTTACGGCCTCTGCCAGTTCATGTGACAACAGAGGAATGTCCATTTCATCCCTCTGTGCCCGAGAGAGCTTAGGGAGTCCTGCGAACAAGACCTGAGCACACATAGGATCACACATTTCTGCCCTATACAATTCAGTATAAAACTCCACAGTCCGCTCCCGCATCTCCCCCACCACAGAGGTCACCCGCCCATCAGACAGCCGTAGACAATGCATACCCTTGGCTTCACTGCTCTGTCTTTCCAAACCAAAGAAGAAGGAGCTGGGAGCATCCATCTCCTTGAGCATGGAGAACCTAGCTCTTACAAGTGCTCCCTTTGCTTTAACCTGGAAAAAACTGCCCAGGTCCCTACGTAATTCGGCTAAATTAGCCTGGAGGCCTACATTGCCTTGCCCCACCATCTCTACCTCCATCTCACTAATACACCGCTCTAGTTCCCCCAATACTCTCCTAGCCTCTGATGATGAGAGAGCTGTGTACTGTGACAGAAAAGCCGAATCTGCACTTTCCCCACATCCACCATTGACTCAAAGACTCATACTCCTCTCTTCGCTGCCCCCACCTTTCCCAAAAGGTCTGGAAAACTGAGCAAAAAGTGGCATCTTGTAAGAGCTTTACATTGAACTTCCAATAAGATGCCTGCCGGGCCCTGGTGAAATAGCAGCCGAGCCATGGTTATGTGAGGGTCCGAAAACCCCACTGGGAGAATGGTAGCGCCCAGCAGCCTATTGCTCTGATTCCTAGATATGTAAAAACGATCAAGTCGGGCTGCACTCACCCTAGCCCCAAAAACCTTCACCCATGTATACTGTCTTGTGTTTGGATGTTTAGTTCTCCAAACATCCACTAGGTCAAACTGATTAATGATGTCCCCTAACACTCCCACTGACATGAATGAGGCTCTTCCCCATTTCTGTCTTTTGTAAAATCCATTGTACAGTTCCAGTCACCTCCGATCACCAGCCGTCTCCTCAGCGCTACTTGTGAGAGTTCCTGTCTAAGACTCCCAAATAGAACCCCTCTTTCTCTCCCTGTGTTAGGCGCATACACATTTATAAAAACAAAACCCATGCTGTTAATTTCTGCTTTAACAACAAGCAACCTACCCTTACACACTTCCTTTGAGGAGCAAATTTTTACAGACAGACCCGGTGCAAAAAGGACTGCCACCCCTGCACTAAGATTTGTCCCATGGCTCAACACACTTGCCCCTTTCCACCAGAGCCCCCAATCAACTTCATTCACCACATCACTATGCGTCTCCTGCAGAAATAACACATGTACTTTTTTTTGTTTTACCATATTCACCCAACACACTCCTCTTTCCCGATCTCTGGCGCCATTTATATTAAGCGAGCCTACCCGAAGAGTCTCCATAAGAAGTGGGAGAAAAGCCAGCAGAGAGATAGACCAATAGCAAAGCTCAAAAAGCCCAGTGTCAGAAAGAAATTAAACATTTAACAGTGTCTGAAGGTAAACCTTTACGCACCTGTTGTGGACCCACTTCCTCAACCTAAACCGTTTCTTGGGTGAGAGGACACCATGCCCCTCATTTCTCATAGCATGTTGTACTGATCTTACAAACTTTCTGGATCAGGAAAAAAAAGCCTCAAGATTAACTTTTTTCCCTTAGTCTCATTCAGGAACCTTGTCAGTTCTCTCAACGTGTACTTAGACCCCTCTGGTTGACTGGCTGTCAGCTCCGGGCCAATTGAAGAGGAGTCTGAAAAAAATAACTCCTCATCCTCTTCCTCAGACTCACTTTCCTCCTCTTCTCTATCTCCCACCCTGACCACCTGCTCTTTCTCTCTGGTTAGGGCCTCACCCACAGCAACAGGCAACATTCCATGGTGCCTTTGTCCACACCCTTTTTCCTTTTCCGCTTGACACCCTCCTCCTCCCCCCCTAATCTCTTACACTTCCCCACTATACTCTCCTCATCCACTAGAATAACCTGACTAGACCCAGTATCTCTACGCCACCCTCCATAGCAACTGACTAGGGCCAGCCTCAGCTACCCCACCCTCCATAGCATGACTAGGGCCAGCCTCAGCTACCCCACCATCCATAGCCTGACTAGACTCAGCCTCTGCTATACCCACCATCCATATCCTGCCTAGACCCAGCACCCTCCATAGCATAACTAGGCCCAGCCTCAGCTACCCCACCATCTCTAGCCTGACTAGACCCGGCCTCTGCTTCCCCACCATCTCTAGCCTGACTAGACCCATCCTCCACTACCCCACATCTCTAGCCTGACTAAACTCAGCTACAGCTACCCACCATCTCTAGCCTGACTAGGCCCAGCCTCATCTACCCCACCATCTCTAACCTGACTAGGTCCAGCCTCTGCTGTCTGCATCTCCTTACCCCCTGCACTTTGACCTCGATTTCCTCCACTGGCGCTGTACCCTCACCTTTTCTACGGCCTTTGTGTGGGCACGGCAAAACTCTTGTGCCCCAAATCCCCACATTCAAACACCCGTAGACTATCTGTGCTGGCAAAACCTGCATAGAGCCCCTCCCCATGTCTCACTTTAAAGTGCACATTAGCTGTTGCTCGTTGTTGTTCAGAAACATAAACACTTGCCTCCGGAACGAACAACGTGTTTAACGGCATTGCCTGAAACCCTGCTGACAGTACACGGAAACCGCTAGCAAACTTACCAAAACGACTCAGCTCTTTCCTAATTTGATCATCCGTAATAAACGGAGGCAAATTTGCCACTACAACTCTTGTTGAAGGGGTAAGAGAGAGGTGAAATTGACACCAACACATCCCTTACAAATATTCCGCTAGCAATTAGCCTACCAACCAAATAGCCCTTTTCATGAACACAACCACAGCTTTGTTCATTCTAGAAGCAGAATGTATAAACTCAGCTCCTACCTGTTCACGCGACCGCGAGTAGAACCTCCTCCACCTTAACTCCGTTCTCAGGACACACCTGAATCCATGCTGTATAGACAGCGTCTCCTCCGCGCTAGGTGAGAAGCCATCGCGCACACCACAACTTCCAAAACCCAGGAACGTTTCTCTCTTCCTCTTCCACCCTAACTTTGAAAAAAAACTTTGGATACCGCTAAAACAAATATTGCATTAACCCTCCACCATAGAAAATAACATGTAAAGAAAGGAATCAGAAAGTTAGTTAGGATGAGCTTTCCACACCAACACTCAACTCCAAAACACACCCAGCATGCACTGCGAGAGGAGGAGGAGAGAGAGAGAGAGAGGAGAGAGAGAGAGAGAGAGAGAGAGAGAGAGAGAGAGAGAGAGAGAGAGAGAGAGAGAGAGAGAGAGAGAGAGAGAGAGAGAGAGAGAGAGAGAGAGAGAGAAATAATATGACTAGAAGAGAGGAGGGCTGAGGAATGGCCAGACTACATCAAGGCCGTCTCATAGATGAGCTCATGTGGTGCTATAAGGAGGAGAACACAGTGGGTGGCCAACAAACAGGGTTTCACAACTTTCTACCTTCTCGCTGAGGAGATCATCGGCCCGGACGTCTCACTTTCAAGCTTTCCTCTCTACCCCAGGTCCCTGAACCCAGAGGTAGACGAGTAGAGGTAGACGAGTAGAGGTAGACGAGTAGAGGTAGACGAGTAGAGGTAGACGAGTAGAGGTAGACGGGTAGAGGTAGACGGGTAGAGGTAGACGGGTAGAGGTAGACGAGTAGAGGTAGACGAGTAGAGGTAGACGAGTAGAGGTAGACGAGATATCTTCCTGCTATCAATGATTCAACAGCTCACTTATGTTTCTGGTTTGTGCTTCTCACATAGAGCCCCTGGGACAGGAAGGGCACGTATTCGCTTGAACTTCTTGACATTTAAACCCTCCGTGCACCTTTCCATTTTTAACTATGCGAAAGAAGAACTTGATACATTCATTAACAAAATATATATTGGGTAAACAACTGTAACAGAGGAAACTGTATAATTATTCAATGCACAGTTTTGACTTATTCACATGTGATTTAAGTACAAAGTTTGACTGTCTGCTTAAAAAATTATCAACAATCTATATTCACTTTTCATCTGCAGTGTTAATACAAGCTATATGAAATGGAGGCCTGAACACATCATGTTCATTTTCTTATCCAGTTGTGTGCTATGCTAGCTAGCTGTGCTATCCCCATGCTTTCTACAGACAATATATTCTCCAAGAGGCAGATATTGCAAATAATCATGCTGTTCTCCTGTGTTAACCTGGACCTCAGTGCTATGACTGGAGTCTGCAGTCTGAAGGCGTACAGAATAGAGCCCGTCTCTCAGCCCCCATGAGAAGTCAAAGACCATGGCAAGGAAACTCAGCACCAGCTTCCTGGAAGCTTCACCACCACTTGGCCTCCCCACAGCAGGCATTCTGAGTCGGTCTGAGCAAGGGTTAAACTCTTCTGCCGGCTGGTTGGGTTGGGTCGATATATACCATTCGGGTCCTGGTTGGAAAGATGTCTGTGTGAAATAAGAGTACAGTCTCTCCCACATAGAGAAATAAGTACAGTACTGCTGAAAACTAGTCTATGGCCCTATAAAAAACACATTGAGGAGAACTAGTCTAGGGCCCTATAAAATACACATTGAGGAGAACTAGGCTAGGGCCCTATAAAATACACATTGAGGCGAACTAGTCTAGGGCCCTATAAAATACACGTTGAGGAGAACTAGTCTAGGCCCCTATAAAATACACGTTGAGGAGAACTAGTCTAGGGCCCTATAAAATACACCCGTTGAGGAGAACTAAGTCTATGGCCCTATAAAATACACATTGAGGGAACTAAGTCTATGGCCCTATAAAATACACGTTGCAGAGAACTAGTCTAGGCCCTATAAAATAACACATTGAGGAGAATAGTCTAGGGCCTATAAAATACACGTTGAGGAAGAACTAGTCTATGGCCTATAAAATTCCCGTTGAGGAGAACTATGTCTATTGGCCTATAAAATACACATTGAGGAGAACTAGTCTATGGCTATAAAATACACGTTGAAAGGAAGAACTAGTCCTAGGCCCCTATAAAAATACACATTGAGGAGAACTAGTCTAGGGGCCTATAAAATACCGTTTGAGGGAGAACTCCGTCTAGGGCCCTATAAAATACACACTTTTGAAGGAGAATAAGTCTATGGCCCTATGAAAATAACACAATTGAAGGAGAAACTAGTCCCTAATGGCCCTATAAAATACACGTTGGAGGAGAACTAGTCTATGGCGCCTATAAAATACCACGTTGAGGAGAACTAGTCTAGGGCCCTATAAATACGCAAATTGAGGAGAACTAGGTCTAGGGCCCAATAAAATACACATTGAGGAGAACTAGTCTAGGCCTATATAATTGGAGAACTGCTAGGGCCCTATAAATAACATTGGAAACTATCCTGGCCTAAACTACACGGAGAACTATGTCTAGGGTTTAATCTGAGTGGTAGGTATAGTGCCCGTGGTGTAGCTGGTGTAGAGGAGTCAGGCGCAGGGACAGGCAGATATGAGTAATAACGTAATTTACAATCAATATTCCAATCCAACACAATAAATCGAGCCCACAATAACAGACAGTATTACAAAAAAATAATCATCACAAACAACCATGGGGGAACAGAGGTTAAATAATGAACAAGTAATTGGGGGATGGAAACATGTTTGTGTGTATAAGACAGGACAAAACACATGAAATGAAAGGTGGATCGGCATTGGTAGAAGGCCGTGCGTCGACCGCCGAACACGCCCGAACAGGAGAGGGACCGACTTCGGCGAATTCGTGACACTAGGACCCTATAACTACACATTGAGGAGAACTAGTTTAAGGGGCCCCTATAAAAATACACATTGAGGAGAATATGTTAGGGCTATAAAATCACATTGAGGAGAACTAGTTTAAGCCCTATAAATAATCACATTGAGGAGAACTAGTTTAGGGCCTATAACATACACATTGAGGCAGAACTAGTTTTATGCCCCTATAAAATACACGTTGAGGAGAAATAGTTTAAGGCCCCTATAAATACACGTTGAGGAGACAAGTCGCTAAAAGAGGACGTCGGCTCTATAAAATACACAATTGAGGAGACTAGTCTAGGGCATATAAATACACCTGAAGCGAGAACTAGTCTAAGGGCCCTATAAAATTACCATTGAGGAGAACTAGGTAGTGCCTATAAAATACACGATTGAGGAGACTAGTCTAGGGCCTATAAATACACATTGAGGAGAACTAGCTAGGGCCTATAAATACACATTGAGGAGGATAGTCTAGGGCCTATAAAATACCATTGAGGAGAATGTCTAGTTAAACATTGGGATAGTGAGGCCCTTATAAATACAATTGGAGGAGAACTAGTCTAGGGCCTATAAATACACGTTTTGAGTAGAACTTAGTTATGGCCCTATAAATACACGTTGAGGAGAACTAGTCTAGGGCCCTATAAAATACGATTGGGAGAATCTAGTTAGGGCCCTATAAATACACATTGAGGAGAACTAGTCTAGGGCCCTATAAAATACACATTGAGGAGACTGGTCTAGGCCGGTATAAAATAACACATGAAGGAGAATGGTTCAGGGCCCTATAAATTACACATTGAGGATGAACTAGTTAGGCCCCTATAAATACACTTGAGGAGAACTAGTTCCTAGGGGCCTATACAAATACACATTGAGGAGAACTGGTCTAGGGCCCTATAAAATAACATTGAGGAGAACTGGTCTAGGGCCTATAAAATACACATTGAGGAGAACTAGTCTATGGCCCTATAAAAATACACTTGAGGAGAACTGGTCTAGGTGTAATAGTGCTGTGTGTAGCTGGTGTAGAGGAGTCAGGCGCAGGACAGCAGATATGAGTAATAAACGTAATTTACTCAAATATTCAAAATACAACACAATAAATCGAGCCCACAATAACAGACAGTATTACAAACAAATAATCACTCACAAACAACCATGGGGAATCAGAGGGTTAAATAATGAACAGTAATGGGGGATGGAAACCTGGTGTGTAAGACAAGGACAAAACAAATGGAAAATGAAAGTGGATCGGCATTGGCTAGAAGGCCGGTGCGTCGACCGCGAACGCCGCCCGAACAAGAGAGGGGACCGACTTCGGCGGAATTCGTGACACTAGGACCCTAATAAAATACACATTGAGGAGAACTAGTTTGGGCCCTATAAAATACACATTGAGGAGAACTAAGTTTAGGGCCTATAAAATAACACTTGAGGAGAACTAGTTTAGGCCCTATAAAATACACATTGAGGAGAACTAGTTTAGGGCCCTATAAACATACCATTGAGGAGAACTAGTTTATGCCCTATAATACCACGTTGAGGAAGAAATAGTTAAGGCCCTATAAATACACGTTGAGGAGAACTAGTCTAGGGCCCTATAAATACACATTGAGGAGAACTAGTCTAGGGCCCTATAAAATACACATTGAGGAGAACTAGTCTAGGGCCTATAAAATACACATTGAGGAGAACTAGTCTAGGGCCCTATAAAATACACATTGAGGAGAACTAGGCTAGTGCCTATAAATACACATTGAGGAGAACTAGTCTAGGGCCCTATAAAATACACATTGAGGAGAACTAGTCTAGGGCCCTATAAAATACACATGGAGGAGAACTAGTCTAGGGCCCTATAATAATACAATTGAGGAGAACTAGTCTAGGCCCTATAAAATACACTTGAGGAGAACTAGTCTAGGGCCCTATAAAATACACATTGAGGAGAACTAGTTAGGGCCCTATAAAATACACGTTAGGAGAACTAGTTTAGGGCCCTATAAAATACACGTTGAGGAAACTAGTCTAGGGCCCTATAAATACACATTGAGGAGAACTAGTCTAGGCCCTATAAATACACATTGAGGAGAACTAGTCTAGGCCCTATAAAATACACATTGAGGAGAACTAGTCTAGGGCCCTATAAAATACACATTGAGGAGAATAGTCTAGGGCCCTATAAATACACATTGAGGAGAACTAGTCTAGGGCCCTATAAAATACACATTGAGGAGAACTAGTCTAGGGCCCTATAAAATACACATTGAGGAGAACTAGCTAGGCCCTATAAATACACATTGAGGAGAACTAGTCTAGGCCTCATAATACACGTTGAGGAGAACTAGTTTGGGCCCTATAAAAATACACGTTGAGGAGAACTAGTCTAGGGCTATAATACATATTGAGGAGAACTAGGCTAGTGCCCTTAAAATACACATTGAGGAGAACTAGGCTAGTGCCCTATAAAATACACATTGAGGAGAACTAGGCTAGTGCCCCTATAAAATACACGTTGAGGAGAACTAGGCTAGTGCCTATAAAATACATGAGGAGACTAGGCTTGCCCTTAAAATACACATTGAGAGAACTAGTCTAGGGCCCTATAAAATACACATTGAGGAGAACTAGTCTAGGGCCTATAAAATACACATTGAGGAGAACTAGTCTAGGGCCCTATAAAATACACATTGAGGAGAATAGTCTAGGCCCCTATAAAATACACATTGAGGAGAACTAGTCTAGGGGCCCTATAAAATACACATTGAGGAGAACTAGTCTAGGCCCTATAAAATACACATTGAGGAGAACTAGTCTAGGGCCCTATAAAATACACATTGAGGAGAACTAGTTAGGGCCCTATAAAATACACGTTGAGGAGAACTAGTTTAGGGCCCTATAAAATACACGTCGAGGAGAACTAGTTTAGGGCCCTATAAAATACGCATTGAGGAGAACTAGTCTAGGGCCCTATAAAATACACGTTGAGGAGCACTAGTCTAGGGCCTATAAAATACACATTGAGGAGAACTAGTCTAGGGCCCTATAAAATACATATTGAGGAGAACTAGGCAAGTGCCCTATAAAATACACATTGAGGGAACTAGGCTAGTGCCCTATAAAATCACATTGAGGAGAACTAGGCTTGTGCCCTATAAATACACGTTGAGGAGAACTAGGCTAGTGCCCTATAAAATACACATTGAGAGAACTAGGCTAGTGCCCTATAAAATAACACATTGAGGAGAACTAGTCTAGGGCCTATAAAATACACATTGAGGAGAACTAGGCTAGTGCCCTATAAAATACACGTTGAGGAGAACTAGGCTAGTGCCCTCTAAAAATACACATTGAGGAGAAACTAGGCTAGTGCCTATAAAATACACATTGAGGAGAATAGTCTAGGGCCTAAAAATACACATTGAGGAGACTGTCTAGGGCCCTATAAAATACACATTGAGGAGAACTAGTCTAGGGCCTATAAAATACACATTGAGGAGAACTAGTCTAGCGCCTATAAAATACACATTGAGGAGAACTAGTCTAGGGCCCTATAAAATACACATTGAGGAGAACTAGTCTAGGGCCTATAAAATACACATTGAGGAGAACTAGTCTAGGGCCCTATAAATACATTGAGGAGAACTAGTCTAGGGCCCTAATAAAATACACATTGAGGAGAACTAGGCTAGTGCCCTATAAATACACATTGAGGAGAACTAGTCTAGGGCCCTATAAAATACACGTTGAGGAGAACTAGTCTAGGGCCCTATAATACACGTTGAGGAGAACTAGGCTAGTGCCCTATAAAAACACATTGAGGAGAACTAGGCTAGTGCCCTATAAAATACACAATTGAGGAGAACTAGTCTAGTGCCTATAAATACACGTTGAGGAGAACGCGGATGGAATCACTGAATCCAGACATTAAAACGTAATTCAAACAATATTCTAAAATGTACTGAACTTAGTAGGGAATCATTTAAATGCATTTAATTTATTAGAAAAATTCATCAATTTGCCCAAGATAATCATAAGTCATGAACAAAATCCATCAGTGATTCACATTTTCCTTCAACATTCTGAAGAGACGATGGCATAGGAATGCCCGTGTCTGTTGTGTGCTCGTTTGTCTACCACTTTGCGTAGCCGTTAGCGATAAGAGTAATGTATGACAACTTCTACTAGTAGATGGAAAGGCTTTCCCAAAAACCTACTCAATTAATTGTTAACTACTTGACAAAACGATATAATGATTATTTGCCTCAATCCAGTGGCCATTTTTCTTTAGCACATTCTGCAGTCACATGAGCGCTACAGAAACATCCCCAACCAAACAATGGTCTCTGGCTGGTGCCAGTTGATTTAAAGGGTAACTACACCCAAACATCTACATTTCTAAGAATTTTTACAGACCTCAAAAGTGGTCTTCTGATGTGATTTAAGCATTATTTTGGACATAGAACATCCAATTTTGTTGTTTTCTATTAAAAATGTTTGATTTTGAGAGTGAAAACCTGAACAAAATTGGAAAAACTGAAATCTGGAAATTCAAAATGGAGAAAGGAGAATTTGGGGAAAAATGTAATAAGGCGAAAACATTATAGGGCCCTACAGGCCCCTGCTACACTGTCAGTGGAATCCTGCCCTGGTTCTCCACGTATTAATTTCTTCTTCCATCTCTGTAGGTTCACTCTGGTGCTGCACAGGGAGAATATGTTCCTAGGCACCAGAGGCACGGCTGTCGATCAAACGGTGCATATCTCCCACTCCAGGGGGGCGTAAAAGCGGGACCCTTTTGACCAACGCACTTAAATAGATACAGCCTGTACTTATTCAGGATCCTTCTCCCCCTTCTGTCTCCCTATGTCTCTGCCTCTGTGCCTGCACTCACCTCAGCTCCCCACCGGGAGTGGGAATAGAACACGCTGTGGTCCTCTTGTGTTCCTGTTTTGGAGCTCCCACAGAGTGCAGGGAGCGAGGTAGAAGTGCTTCACAGAACCTAATACAGCTCCTGGAGAGCTGAGCAGAGATGGTAATCAGAGAGCAACTGTGGAGGGGTGGAAACATGAGGAGCGT
>NC_036840.1:2704148-2747319 GCF_002910315.2 Salvelinus sp. IW2-2015 | reverse complement strand
GCCCTATAAAATACACATTGAGGAGAACTAGGCTAGTGCCCTATAAAATACACATTGAGGAGAACTAGTCTAGTGCCCTATAAAATACACGTTGAGGAGAACGCGGATGGAATCACTGAATCCAGACATTAAAACGTAATTCAACAATATTCTAAAATGTACTGAACTTAGTAGGGAATCATTTAAATGCATTTAATTTATTAGAAAATTCATCAATTTGCCCAAGATAATCATAAGTCATGAACAAAATCCATCAGTGATTCACATTTTCCTTCAACATTCTGAAGAGRCGATGGCATAGGAATGCCCGTGTCTGTGTGTGCTCGTTTGTCTACCACTTTGCGTAGCCGTTAGCGATAAGAGTAATGTAATGACAACTTCTACTAGTAGATGGAAAGGCTTTCCCAAAAACCTACTCAATTAATTGTTAACTACTTGACAAAACGATATAATGATTATTTGCCTCAATCCAGTGGCCATTTTCTTTTAGCACATTCTGCAGTCACATGAGCGCTACAGAAACATCCCCAACCAAACAATGGTCTCTGGCTGGTGCCCAGTTGATTTAAAGGGTAACTACACCCAAACATCTACATTTCTAAGAATTTTTACAGACCTCAAAAGTGGTCTTCTGATGTGATTTAAGCATTATTTTGGACATAGAACATCCAATTTTGTTGTTTTTCTATTAAAAATGTTTGATTTTGAGAGTGAAAACCTGAAACAAAATTGGAAAAACTGAAATCTGGAAATTCAAAATGGAGAAAGGAGAATTTGGGGAAAAAATGTAATAAGGCGAAAACATTATAGGGCCCTACAAGGCCCCTGCTACACTGTCAGTGAATCCTGCCCTGGTTCTCCACGTATTAATTTCTTCTTCCATCTCTGTAGGTYCACTCTGGTGCTGCACAGGGAGAATATGTTCCTAGGCACCAGAGGCACGGCTGTCGATCAAACGGTGCATATCTCCCACTCCAGGGGGGGCGTAAAAGCGGGACCCTTTTGACCAACGCACTTAAATAGATACAGCACTGTACTTATTCAGGATCCTTCTCCCCCTTCTGTCTCCCTATGTCTCTGCCTCTGTGCCTGGCACTCACCTCAGCTCCCAACCGGGAGTGGGAATAGAACACGCTGTGGTCCTCTTGTGTTCCTGTTTGGAGCTCCCACAGAGTGCAGGGAGCGAGGTAGAAGTGCTTCACAGAACCTAATACAGCTCCTGGAGAGCTGAGCAGAGATGGTAATCAGAGAGCAATGTGGAGGGGTGGAAACAGAGGGAGCGGGAAAGAATGTTCAGATTCGAGGAATAAATCGTGGAGGTTTATGCTCGCATGTGTTTTTGTTCTGTTTTTAATGGAGCACACCRGGGAATCTGAGAAACAATCCTACACTAAACTGTGTTCCCAAATAGGAGCTGTGTCGCAGGGGTTTGGTTTCTATGGTTGTGTACTCTCCATTTAAAAAAAACATGTCATTCCATTATCTGATGGCTCACAAAACGAACTAAATATGAAAAGTGGAAGAGCCTTTGGGGAGATGAAGACGGCATATTTCCATTTCTGCTGCAGAATAAGATGGAAGGTATCTTGAGGTAGCTCAGAGCAGTTTGGAGGACAGGTAGATCTTGATGGGCCTTCCTCTATTAACAGCAGGCATATAGAACTGAAGCATTGATGGGAAGTTTACCATACACCTAAGATCTCAACATAAATTACCTACACAGAAGATTTGCCGGATCAATTTACAGACAGCATGGAAATGTAAACAAACTGTGTACATTTAGTGAAAAATGCGACAAAATCTTAGATGAATTTGCTTTTCAAAGATGGAAATACCTCTGTTCTGAGTCCATTTTCTCCTCTCTCAACACAATATACATACAAATTGAGACATCTGTATGTGTGTGTGTGTGTGTGTGTGTGTGTGTGTGTGTGTGTGTGTGTGTGTGTGGACTATATGGATAGGCATCACACTATGAAGATGTGGTATGTGGTATTATCGTCCCGCCATCTCAGCCTCCCTGCCTTCCTGTGGATATGAAGATATGAAGAGCCACACATATAAAACAGTTGGTCACTTCCTGTTGTTTATTTTATAAGTGCCCCTCCACGGGTTCCCTGTTGACAGACTAATGGATGAGTCCAGGAGACGGTGTCTCTCTGCCAGGCCAACAGCCCCTTTAATGGAGCCAGGCTGAGAACACACACCAGATGTGGTGAAATAAAGAGAATAGTCTGCCAGCCTTCCACTCCTCTCGCCTCTCGCTTAAGTGCATCCATCTGATGACCCCTGGACTTATCCTTTTCTCAGACCTGCTGGAGAGGCGGAAGAGAAGAGAACTGAGTGTAGTTGTATTAAAGCAATTGCAAAGACCTAGACGAAGACAAATGGATGTTTTCTCTGTTGGTGAAGACATTGTACTGATTCATTTCTTCTACTTCAGTGACAAATCATAGGGCCCGAGGGACAAGACACGAAGGACTTTACATTCAAGACATTCACATGTTTGGTGAATAGGCTCTTGGGGCAGAAAATGCTTAATTTAAAAGAATGGACTTGATTAAGGTAGACTCAGCAATATGATGTAGATGCAGAAAGTCAAAAGCGTAGAGCGTTGAAGCGCAAGGCTTAACTTCTCTGCTGTTTTGGTCCTGTGGCTACCACTCTGTACACAGTGTGAAGTGAACCCATGCACATGCAAAGATACTGTGTGTGACTGTGTGAGAGCGATGTGTTGCATCTCGCTTATTTCAATATCTCCGGTGCTGCTCGTGGCAAAGTCATTTTCCTGAGTCTACCTTTAAAAGGTTTCAAAGGTAACATTCCTGTTATTAAATTCCTGTTATTAAATTCTTGAATTTGAATTAAATTTGAATTGAAGTAGTAAACAGGATACATAATTGCAATTCAATGTTTAAAGTAAATACAATTGAATTCAGTGAAATTCTACATTACGTGTAGTCTATACAAATAGAAATCTTGTACATAAAACATATACATGAATATTAAATATTGTTGAAACAATTTATTTTCAGGACAAACTATGAATGACCAAGGTAAACAAGGAAAACAAGGTGCAACATTGTCTCTTCAACCTCAGGGGACTGAAGAAATTTGGCTTGTCACCTAAAACCCTCACAAACTTTTACAGATGCACAATTGAGAGCTCCCTGTCAGGCTGTATCACCGCCTGACAGGGAGTCTGTATCAGACTGTTAAACAGCCATCACTAGCACAGACTTGAAATCATTGGCCACTTTAATAAATAGAACACTAGTCATTTTAATAATGCCACTTTAATAATGTTTACATATCTTGCATTACTCATCTCATGTGTATATACTGTATTCTATACTATCTATTGCATCTTAGCCTATGCTGTTCTGACATTGCTCATCCATATATTTATATTTATATTTTCCTATTCCATTCCTTACCTAGATTTGTGTGTATTAGTTATTTGTTGTGTAATTGTTAGATATTACTTGTTAGATATTGCTGCACTGTCGGAACTAAACGCACAAGCATTTCGCTACGATCATAATAGCATCTGCTAACCATGTGTATGCCACCATTATGGTAGGAGACTATAACACAGTGTTATTAAGTACCTCAATGGACCCTTAAGGTAATCACTCTACAAACTATCATCACCGTGCCCTTAAGGAAATCACAAATATTATGGACACAATAGAAACAGTGAATATTTGGAGACTAAAAAACCCTGACCTAGTGAGATATACATGGAGACTTAATCAAGCTAGTCGTCTTGACTACATTCTTGACTCTTTCTCTTGCATCAAAAGGTTAAAAAACGTTTTAATAGGAGACAGAATGCGATCGGATCATCATCTAATTGGCATTCACATAACTCTTATACATTTTCCACGTGGACGGGGATATGGGAAATTTAATCAAAGCTTACTGGAGGACAACTTATTTTTAACTAAGACAAAATAATTTATAACTGAATTTTTCCAGTATAATATAGGTTCAGCAAATCCCCTTATTGTTTGAGATACCTTTAAATNCTTATTTTTAACTAAGACAAAATAATTTATAACTGAATTTTTCCAGTATAATATAGGTTCAGCAAATCCCCTTATTGTTTGAGATACCTTTAAATGTACCTTCAGAGGTCATTCAATTCAATATTCATCAATAATAAAAAAAACTGTTTCTAGCTAAAGAGAAGACTAACAAGGGAAGTCCATGAACTAATAGTACACATAGACAGCAATAAAAACAATACTATAGAGACACAAAATAAGTTAGAGGAGAAAAAAGAAAGAACTTGAGGTACTTATTCAAGAACGATCTAATGTAATCTATTACAAAAATAAAGCAAACTGGATGGAATACGGAGAAAAATTCACAAAATCCTTCCCGAATCTCCAATACGGAACGCGAACAAAAATAATTTGCAGAAACTCGTTACTGAAGTCATCTATGATTCTCCGAATGATATTTTAAAAGAGGAAGCTAGTTATGTTCTCCTTTCCGTCCCATCCTCTCCCACTGAATGAAGATTACAGTAAGGGATTCTTTCCAGAACAATATAAAACATGGAAAATTAACAAATGTACAGAAAGATCAGTGCGGAGGCCAAATTACAGAGGAATAACTTTTTGAGGCTATTAAATCCTTTCAGTCCGGAAAAACCCCAGGGCTTGATGGCATACCGGTAGAGGTATATTAAGTATGCTTTGATATACTAAAAGCGCCATTGTTTGATTGTTTTAACTACTACTATAGAAATGGTAGTCTGTCAGTTACTCAGCAGGAAGGTCTGATTTCTCTATTATTAAAACAAGACCCAGATGGCAAATATAAAGACCCAGTCTATCTAAAAACCTGGAGGCCCCTTACACTTCAATGTTGTGATGCAAAAATACTAGCAAAATGCATAACACTCAGAATTAAAAAGGTTTTACCAGATATTGTTCATTCTGATCAGTCAGGTTTTTTACATGGACAATACATTGGAGATCATATACGACAACTACTAGAAATAATAGAACATCGTGAAACATCTAAGAAGCCAGGAATGGTATTTATAGCGGATTTTGAAAAGGCATTTGATAAAGTAAGACTGGATTTTATTGATAAATGCCTGGATTTTTTCAATTTCTGTGATTTTCTTATAAAATGGGTAAAAATAATTTATAGCAACCCCAGTGTAAAATAGTAAATAACAGCTACTTCTCAGAGAGTTTTATGAATTGTCAAGAGCAGTTAAATAAGGGTGTCCGCTGTCACCACATCTATTCATTATGGCTATCAAAATGCTAGCAATTAAAATCAGATCCAATAACAACATTAGAGGATTAGAAATCCAAGGCTTAAAAACAAAGGTGTCCATGTATGCCGATGACTCAAGTTTTATATTACGTCCGCAAGGTAGATCCCTGCAATGTCTCATTGAAGATCTAGATAAATATTCTGTACTCTCTGGACTAAAACCTAACTATGTTAAGGGTACAATATTACATTTTACATTTCCCTGCAGTTTACCTATAAAATGGGCTGTTGGTGATGTAGACATACTTGGTTTTCATATCACAAAATATATAAATAAGCTCTCCACAATGAATTTCAATAGAAAACTTGTCAGGAATTGTCAAAAACTATTTTTACATTTAATCCGAGTAGAAATTCCCTGTTTTAGGTCAGTTAGGATCACCACTATATTTTAACAATGTGAAATGTCAGAATAATAAGAGAATGATTTATTTCAGCATTTATTTCATCACATTCCCAGTGGGTCAGAAGTTTTACATACACTCAAATAATATTTGGTAGCATTGCCTTTAAATTGTTTAACTTGGGTCAAACGTTTTGGATAGCCTTCCACCAGCTTCGCACAATAAGTTGGGTGAATATTGGCCCATACCTCCTGACAGAGCTGGTGTAACTGAGTCAGGTTTGTAGGCCTCCTTGCTCGCACACGCTTTTTCAGTTCTGCCCACAAATTTTCTATGGGATTGAGGTCAGGGCTTTGTGATGGCCACTCCAATAGCTAGACTTTGTTGTCCTTAAGTCATTTTGCCACAACTTTAGAAGTATGCTTGGGGTCTTTGTCCATTTGGATGACCCATTTCCGACCAAGCTTTAACTTCCTGACTGATGTCTTGAGATGTTGCTTTAATATATCCACATAATTTTCCTTCCTCATGAGGCCATCTATTTTGTGAAGTGCACCAGTCCCTCCTGCAGCAATGCACCCCCACAACATGATGCTGCCACCCCCGTCCTTCACGGTTGGGATGGTGTTCTTCTGCTTGCAAGCCTCCCCCTTTTTCCTCCAAACATAACGATGGTCATTATGGCCAAACAGTTCTATTTTTGTTTCATCAGACCAGAGGACATTTCTCCAAAAAGTACGATCTGTGCAGTTGCAAACCGGTCTGGCTTTTTTTATGGCGGTTTTGGAGCAGTGGCTTCTTCCTTGCTGAGCGGCCTTTCAGGTTATGTCGATATAGGACTCGTTTTACTGTGGATATAGATCATTTTGTACCTGTTTCCTCCAGGATTTTCACAAGGTCCTTTGCTGTTGTTCTGGGATTGATGTGCACTTTTCACACCAAAGTACGTTCATCTCTAGGAGACAGAATGTGTCTCCTTCCTGAGCAGTATGACGGCTGCGTGGTCCCATAGTGTTTATACTTGCGTACTATTGTTTGTACAGATGAACGTGGTACCTTCAGGTGTTTGTAAATTGCTCCCAAGGGTGACCCAGACTTGTGGAGGTCTACAATTTTATTTTCTGAGGTCTTGGCTGATTTCTTTTGATTTTCCCATGATGTCAAGAAGAGGCACTGAGTTTGAATGTAGGCCTTGAAATACATCCACAGGTACACCTCCAATTGACTCAAATGATRTCAATTAGCCTATCAGAAGCTTGTAAAGCCATGACATCATTTTCTGGAATTTTCCAAGCTGTTTAAAGGCACAGTCAACTTAGTGTATGTAAACTTCTGACCCACTGGAATTGTTATACAGTGAATTATAAGTGAAATAATCTGTCCGTAAACAACTGTTGGAAAAATGACTTGTGTCATGCACAAAGTAGATGTCCTAACCGACTTGCCAAAACTATAGTTTATTAACAAGACATTTGTGGAGTGGTTGAAAAACGAGTTTTAATGATTCCAACCTAAGTGTATGTAAACTTATGACTTCAACTGTATATAATGAAAATGAATTGGGTAGGATGAGATTATTAAATATAAAAGCACTAAACTTCTCTCTAAAAGCTTCACTTTTAGTTTTACTTAAACCCTTAATGGTTCTCAAGTAGATAAGCTCATCCGTAGTTTCAAAATTGCCCTTTTGCCTTTGTGCAGATTGCCATGTCTCATTTTTGATTAATACATTTTTAAATATATTTTATTTCACCTTTATTTAACCAGGTAGGCCAGTTGAGAACAAGTTCTCATTTACAACTGTGACCTGGCGAAGATAAAGCAAAGCAGTGCGACACAAACAACACAGAGTTACACATGGGGTAAACAAACGTACAGTAAATAACACAAAAGTTATTGTGTGCAAAAGTAGTAAGATTAGGGAGGTAAGGCAATAAATAGGCCATAGCGGTGAAATAATTACAATTTAGCAATTAACACTGGAGTGCAAGTATAGATACTGGGGTGCAAAGGAGCAGAAAAATAAATAACAATATGGGGATGAGGTAGTTCGGTGGGCTATTTACAGATGGGCTGTGTACAGATGCAATGACCGGTAAGCTGCTCTGACAGCTGATGCTTAAAGTTAGTGAGGGAGATATAAGACTCCAGCGTCAGCGATTTTTGCAATTCATTCCAGTCATTGGCAGCAGAGAACTGGAAGGAAAGGCGGCCAAAGAGGAGTTGGCTTTGGGGATGACCAGTGAAATATACCTGCTGGAGCGCGTGCTACGGGTGGGTGCTGCTGTGGTGACCAGTGATCTGCGATAAGGCGGGGCTTTACATAGATGACCTGTATCCAGTGGGTTTGGCGATGAATATGAAGCGAGGGCCAGCCAACGAGAGCTTACAGGTCGCAGTGATGGGTAGTATATGGGGCTTTGGTGACAAAACGGATGGAACTGTGATAGACTGCATCCAATTTGTTGCCTAGAGTGTTGGAAGCTATTTTGTTAATGAAATCGCCGAAGTCGAGGATCGGTAGGATGGTCAGTTTTACGAGGGTATGTTTGGCAGCATGAGTGAAGGATGCTTTGTTGTGAAACAGGAAGCCGATTCTAGATTTAATTTTGGATTGGAGATGCTTAATGTGAGTCTGGAAAGAGAGTTTACAGTCTAACCAGACACCTAGGTATTTGTAGAACCGTCTTGAGTAGTGATGCTAGACGGGCGGGAGGGTGCAGGCAGGAATCAGTTGAAGAGCATGCATTTAGCTTTACATGCATTTAAGAGCAGTTGGAGTCCATGGAAGGAGTGTTGAAAGGTATTGAAGCTCGTCTGGAGGTTTGTTAACACAGTGTCCAAAGAAGTGCCAGATGTATACAGAATGGTGTCGTCTGCGTAGAGGTGGATCAGAGAATTACCTGCAGCAAGAGCGACATCATTGATGTATACAGAAAAAAGAGTCGGCCCGTGAATTGAACCCTGTGGCACCCCCATAGACTGCCAGGCCCTCCGATTTTACGTCAGTAGAGTAGAGGATGCATTTTAAAAGTGCTTTCCTCACCATCTTAAATAAGCCTGCCCTATTCAATTTTTTTWAAACTAAAAACAGATGTAGCCCTTGGTTCACTCCATACCTGACTGCCCTTGAGCAGCACAAAAACATCCTGTGGCGTACTGCATTAGCATCGAATAGCCCCCCCTCGATATGCAACTTTTCAGGGACGTTAGAAACCAATATACACAGGCAGTTAGGAAAGCAAAGGCTAGCTTTTTCAAACAGAAATTTGCATCCTGTAGCACAAACTCCAAAAAGTTATGGGACACTGTAAAGTCCATGGAGAATAAGAGTACCTCCTCCCAGCTGCACACTGCACTGAGGCTAGGAAACACACATTATCTACGATAATCAAGAATTTCAATAATAATTTTTCTACGGCTGGCCATGCTTTCCACCTGGCTACCCCTACCCCGGTCAACAGCTCTGCACCCCCCACAGCAACTTGCCCGAAGCCTCCCCAATTTCTCCTTCACCCWAATCCAGATAGCTGATGTTCTGAAAGAGCTGCAAAATCTGGACCCCTACAAATCAGCTGGGCTAGACAATCTGGACCCTCTCTTTCTAAAATTATCCGCCACAATTGTTGCAACCCCTATTACTAGCCTGTTCAACCTCTCTTTCGCATCGTCTGAGATCCCTAAAGATTGGAAAGCCCGTGCATTGAACCCTGTGGCACCCCCATAGAGACTGCCAGTTTGGGTGTGTAACAGTTTGGGTCTAGAGTGTCTTCCCCTTTGAAGAGGGGGATGACCGCAGTCATCCTCCTCTTCAAAGGGGAAGACACTCTAGAATAAAAATAGAATAAAAATAGTATAAATAGGAAAGTATACCAGTTTCATTTGAGGACCAGGATGTTGACAACTGTGCCATACAGATTGGAAAATAGTTGGGAAGAGATTTTTGATGTACCGATTCCATGGTACAGGGTGTATGAGTTGATATAGAAAACAACGCATTCAGGACTTCGTGCTTTTCAGCAAAAATTATTATACAGAATTCTTGCCACCAACAAAATGTTGAATATTGTGGGGCGTAAAATCACCGATTCTCTGCAGATTTTGTTGTGAGGATACAGAATCAATAGACCATTTATTTTGGTATTGCCCTCAGGTAGCCTCTTTCTGGTCTCAGGTTCAGGAATGGCTGAAAATGCATAGCATTGATCTAAAATTGACCCTAGGAATAGTACTGTTAGGAGATCTGTAGAGACTGGGTCAGTCATATACTAATATACTAACACTCTTAGTAAAAATATGTATCTTCAACTCGCAATCTGTGGATTCTATTCGATTAGATAGATTGAAATTGTACCTACATTGTTTTTACAGCTAATGCCGGTTTGCCTGAGGCTGATGCCGTGCAGGTGTTTGTACACATGCATATACACACACTCTCATTAAATAAACGCATACAAGAACACACACATACATGTAATAGTGCCAGACATGCACACAAACATATACAGTTGGCATTGCTGTTATGATTTTTGTTGTCCTTGATGTCCTTAGTTTTTTATAATTTTTTATTTATTATTTATACATTTTTTGCTTTGTTGTTTGCTGTTTTCTTCTGTCTCTTTCTTTTTTCTCTTTCGTTCATTCTCTTGGTTGTTGGTGCATTGGAGGGTTCTTGGGGGTGGGGAATGGAATTAATATATTCATTAATTAATTGTTTAAAAATATTCTTGGGGGGGACTGTGGGAGGGGTCTCGAATGGTTCACGTTTTTTGGCCTGGAGGGAGATCTGTCAACGTGTCCTTGAGCAGGGCATTGACCCTGGATGCTTCTGTGTGTCACTCTGAATGGGAGTCTGTGTCACGCCCTGACCATAGAGAGCCCTCGGTTCTCTATGGTGTTTAGGTCAGAGCGTGACTGGGGGGGTTATCTAGTGTTTAGATTTCTAGGTTGGTGGTTTGTGTAGTTCCCAATTAGAGGCAGCTGGTAATCGTTGCCTCTAATTGGGGATCATATTTAGGTAGGCTTTTCCCTCACCTGTTTTTTGTGGGATATTGATTGTTTGTTAGTGTGTTTGGGCACTACGTCCTCACGGTCTTTGTAAGTTTTGTTATTTTGGTTTTGTTAGTTTCCCTTAAATAAATATGTGGAACTATACTCACGCTGCGCCTTGGTCCTCTCATTTCCAGATCGTGACATTCTGTTGGATGACTGGCATGTTGAGCGGCTTCACTGCAAGTATATTGTTTGTTTTGGCTATTCAATAAAAAATTAAATTGAATAAAACGTGTTTGTGACCAATAAAATTAGATTTGATTTGGATTTGAGTTGATTTGAAAACCAAATCTGCACGTGAATATAATGTTATTATATTTCTATTTAGTTCAATATGGGGAAAATACAAAATTTCCCAAAATGCATTTGTTTAACACTCAATTCTACCCTGAGGCTTTCAAAAATAAGTCAAACAACTGAAATGGTTAGTGGAAATACAATGCCCATTCTAAACACTGAGGTTTAAAGAGTATATGAACACATTCTTTGGTATCTGGACGTGTGACCTGTTAGATTCAATATAACTCATGTTCTATTGTTATGGAATAGGTTAGGCAGTTTAGATAGCACACTAAATATAATCCATTTGGACTGGCCGACTAAGAGGACACGTGTGCATCCGACAGTCCTCAAATGCAGGTTTCTCACATAAATGGCACACATTTATTCAGGTTACAGACTATGTAACTAGGCCTAAGACCCCTAGACTTAACAAGTGCAGAAAAATCAGTAGACTAGTCACTGATTTTGCTACATATGGGAGCTCGTCCGGCAAAAATGTTAACACTTTAGCATTTGTGGTTGTAGACCGGGCGGTTATGAACTGGTGTGATTAGGTAGTGTGGTTGAGCATTTGAGAAAGTTTATAGTAGGTGTTTGTGTCAAGCTAGCATCCTAGGTGAGGTAATCAGTATGGCTAATGTCAGTTTCAGGTTGCTGGCTAGCAAGATAGCTGTTTGGTGTGGCCACGCCCGCAAAGGTAGTCAATTGTTTGCAGCTGGTAGAGCTACCGTAGAGCTGATGAGGTGTTTTTCTCATGGGCCAGAACATTTTGTCTTGACTGTTTTGGCTATGATTTTGGTAGCTTTTGTTAGTGCTGTGTGCAGGATTAGATTTCCCAGTTTGGAGTCTCGAGGACTGTGGCACATGCGTTTGTGTTAGCGCTAGGCGAGTGGCTAACAGTTGCTATGGTTTGTAGCCTTGGTAAATCAGGTAATGTTAGTGCTAGGCTAGTGGCTAACTGTGGCTATGGTGTGTAGCTTTCGTGCATGGTATGCTGGTTTGGTTTTCGCCTGGTAGGAGTGGTTGTCTCTGGGGCTTTAAGTGTGTGCATGTGCAGTATTGGTTAGTTAGTGGTGAACTAGTGACTGACTTTCATCAGTCAATTTATTGGTTAGGTTTGGTGTACTGATTTTGACTACGGGGCCGTTTGAGCCAGCAGTGTTTTGAGCAGAGGAAAAGGATAGTTGGGGTTTTCTCAAGCAATCGAGGGATCAGTTATGTCAGGTGGCAGAAATGCTAGAGGTTGAAATAGCAGAGGAGTTGAGCAAATTAGAGGTTGCAGTTATCAGAGAAGTGGAGTGAGTTCTTGCCCCCGGTTCTGGTGGATAGCAGTCAGGAGGAAGACATCCCACTGGGCACAGACGTCAGTTCAACGTCTTGTTTTGATTTACATTTGGTTGATATGTCAACTAACGTGAAAAGCCAACTGACATTTGTTCCTGAGACGCTGACCTGTTGCACCCGCTATAACCACTGAGATTATTATTTGACCCCACTGGTCAACTACGAACGCTTGAACATCTTGAAGAATGATCTGGACTTCATGTTGATTCTCAGAGCCTGGTTGATTCTCAGAGCCTGGTTCCTCTCTAGATTTCTTCCTAGGTTCCTGTCTTACTAGGGAGTTTTTCCAAGCCACTGTGCTTCAAAATCTACATTGCTTGCTCCTTGGAATTTTAGGCTGGGTTTCTGTATAAGCACTGCTGATGTAAAAAGGGCATTATAAATACATTTTATTGAGTGAATTAAATGTGAAATCAACAAAAAAATGTCACCATGTCATTGGATTTAGGTTCAAAGTTGGGTGAAAAAAATAGGAAATCCCCTTACGTTGATGACTCAAATCCAATCGGTTTTCCACGTTGATTCAACGTCATCACATTGAATGTTTGGTTGAAATAGCGTAGAAAAAATGTTGATTCAACCAGTTTTTGCCCAGTGGGTTATTGGAAATTGGAAGGCTAGAACAGGAAATAGGACTTTTGAAACAGCAGATCAATGAAGGAGAGCGTAAAGGGTAGAACGTTTGTGTTGTCAGTCTGTCAGAAAGTGTTGTTACTAAACCACTTTCCTTCAGTGATCAGAGTGATGACCTAGCTTACCCTAGTGATCAGGTTTGGGTAACAGCAGTGAAAAGTCAGGTGTCTCAGGGGACGGAGACTCTCAAGGAGAGTTTTGACGTTTCCCCACTTTGTGAAGTTACTCCTGTTCAGAGAAGTGCTGATGGCAAACCAGATAGAGAGGAGGATGGGTAACACTTTATTTGGACAGTCCATCTGTAGATGCTCTACAGACTATCAGTAATATTTCAACTAACTATCGACTAACCCTAACCCTAGCTTTTAACCCTTATCCAAACATTAAACTTAACCCTTACCCTAACCCTTATTCTGAACATAACCTTAACCTTAACTGTAACCTTAGCAAGCAGTTGCTTAATATAAACAGATCGTTTGTTGATAGATGCTCTACAGATGGAAAATCCAGACTATCCAAGCAAAGCGTGACCGGAGGATGATTTGTGTTGGGACTTGGAGAAAACATTATTTGCCAAACTAGACAATGTTTCTCAGGAAATGGTTCTCCCTAGTGAAGAAGTAATACTGAGCAACTAGGTTATCTTAGGGGTCTGAGAACATATTTGGTTCCCCCAAGCGATCTGTTAGTTTCAGAGGTTGTCAGTGATCATTTGGTTCCTTTAACTGACACGTTCTTTGACAAAGTAGGAAAGGTTGTGGTTCCTCAGCGGCCTGACCATGAGGTTGTTTGGTGGTCAAGGGTTGATTTAGCTTAGCATTCTTTCCAGTCACGTTGTGACATTAGTGACGATCCGCTGGAAGACCCGGTCTGGGTTTTGCGTGTTGAAACGGCTGTGTCATGTGATGAGAATCAGAAGCTTGAAGAAGTGAGGTTGGTGAAGAAGCCAGATCCAATGGTGTTGTCACTTCCCATTGTTGAGAAGCAGTTGACCGTTCCTACAGCATGTAGGCCTAGTGAGTCTCCTGTTAAGGTGGAGGAAAGTGAGGAGGATATGTCTAGTGGTTCACTTCCAGTGAATGATCAGGGCTGGAGCAAAGAGGTGTTTGAGAACATGGTTGGTGTTAGTAGTGAGTTGGCTGAAGTTGTGGTCATTGTAAACGTGTCCCTGGTGGTGGTTGCGCCAAGCCTCTCATCCATCATTGGTTACATATCAGACAGACACAGACAGACAGACCTCTATGTGTACAGTAGGCTATATGCATAGGCATCACACTATGAATAGATGTGCATGTGACATTATCGTCTCGCAATCTCAGCCTCCCTGCTTTCATGTGGATATGAAGATATGAATAGCCACACATATAACACACAGTAGGCCACTTCCTGTTTCTTTTATAAGTGTTCTTCCACAGATGAGTCCAGGAGACGGTGTCTCTCTGCCCGGCCAACAGACCCTTTAATGGAACCAGGCTGAGAACACACACCAGGTGTGGTGAAAGAATGATAATGGGCTGCCAGCTTTCTAATCCTCTCGTCCGTGCTTAATTGCAGCCATCTGATGACCCCCTGACAGGTGAAATGGACATCCTTTTCTCAGACCTGCTGGAGAGGCGGAGGAGAAGAGAGCTGAGTTGAGCTGCGTTCACTGATGCACTTGTATAAGGCTGTTGGTGAAGAAATTGTACTAATTCATTTATTCTACTTCAGTGACAAATCAGAGGGCCCGAGGGACAAGACGCTAAGGACTTAAAATAATGGCTTGATTAAAGGGTTTCGAAGATAATGCTACTTTTGTTGTTTTGAGGGATGTGTTTCATACAGTAGTGTGACCAGAGGGAGCGAGAGAGAGAGAGATAGAGAGTATAAGGATCAAAGAGAGGGAAACTAAACAACAGACTGAAAAAGTGATAGAGGGAGTTAGTTAAACACGTGGAAACACCACAAAAGTGCAAACAGTATTTGCCGGTTGATAATTCATAGTCCAGAGCAGATAAACAAAACATTTGTCCTCTAAATTCTCAGACTTCCTGAGATTGAGCAGCTCTGAAATTCGGCAGCCAAACAAACAAGAGCTTCCTCTCTCCATGCATCTCTAATTCCTTTATCCATAGCAATCAAATCACTATGAATAATTCAGTTGACAAACAACTCACACATAATAATTTAATGAGTTCCTCTCCCCTCCTCAGCAGGCTCTGATATACTGTTAGCTGCCCAGGGTGGAGATATATTTGCATCTCTTGGAGAAACATCAACAAGAAGTCCACTTCAATAATAATGAGTAACATTATTTTTTATGTTCAGTCAGACCCCCGCCACAGGTTGACCGTTTAACTTTACTGTGCAGTATATCAGCAGCACACCTGAAACCATAACCATGACAACGTAATAATAATAAATAAATAATAAACATATTTTATGTATAACCACTTGGCTTGTGTGAATGCGGGTTGAACTGGAAGTGCTAAAACATTGTATGATGAGCAACATCCAGTAAGATACAGAATATGCAAGCATATAGGTAATTTATAACATGTCTGTTGATGCCTTACATCAAATGAATTTTCAAAAAGCTATGTTAATAATCAAGCTTTAATGATGCACATTAAAGTAGTCATGTATTATTTAATGCAATTAAACAAAGGATTTTAAAGGGTTTATATATGTATTATATCATGTTATGTTTCCTGTTTCACACATAATCAAGTCACGAGATCAAGGGCTCTCCCTCATCTGAATGACACTGAAAACACCTGCATATTTTATTACAACACCATACACATTCTATATGATTAACTTCCCATCAAGAAGGTCCACAGCTGTCTAAACACATGCTCTGAGTCAGTATGGCAATGCTATTTACTCATCTCTCATCTCTGTCCAGGCTCCCCACACACACACACACACACACACTGATGGCTATCACTGGTGCCAGCGCACATAACACAAATCCATCATAGCTGTGGTGAATTATTACATCATACATACGGAGTGGGTGGAAACCTGTGCAAAATGTATGACTGGAAAGACAATGCATTCTGTTATTCCCATTAACAAACTGCACATTTACTTGCAATGTATGAAAGTGATTGCCAGCCAACTTGTTTAAACTTATTCTTAATAGGGGGCGCTGTTTTCACTTTGGGAAAAAATCGTGCCCAAATTAAATGGCCTCGTACTCTGTTCTAGATCATACAATATGCATATTATTATTACTATTGGATAGAAAACACTCTGAAGTTTCTAAAACTGTTTGAATTATATCTGTGAGTAAAACAGAACTCATTTGGCAGCTAACTTCCAAATAGGAAGTGAAAATTCTGAAAATGGGGCTCTGTGTCAGGGCCTGCCTATTTACCTGGCTTATATTTATGGATCTGTATGCACTTCATACGCCTTCCACTAGATGTCAACAGGCAGTAGAAGATTGAATGGGGTGTCTAGCTTGATGTGAGGCCGAATGAGAGCTTTTGGAGTGACAGGTCCGCTCTTTTGTCAGTTTTCAACTGGGCACAGGGGAACTCCACATTGTCTTCTGAAATGCGTTACGTATACACGACGAAATGCTCCGGCTCTGATTTTATTGGATACATATGAGAAAAACATAAAGTAGGATTTTCAACCGAGTTTGACCAGTTTATTCAACGTTTATTGGGACTTTTGGAATTTTTCGTTCCAGGCGCAACGATTTCTTGGACATGTGCCCTCCACATGGCTAGCCAAAGTTGCTAATTAGACATAAGAAATGGACATTCTAAAACCAAACAACGATTTATTCTGGAACTAGGACTCCTTGCACAACATTCTGATGGAAGATCATCAAAAGTAAGAGAATATTTATGATGTTATTTCATATTTTTGTGTTTTATGTTGGCTCCAACAAGGCGGAGAATTGTAGGGCGCTGTCTCACAATATTGCATGCTGTATGTTGTACTAAAGTTATTTTTTTTAAATCTAACACAGCGGTTGCATTAAGAACCAGTATATCTTTCATTTGCTGTACAACATGTATTTTTTAGTGAAGTTTATGATGAGTTCTTTGGTTAGATTAGGTGACTGTCCAAAATATCTCCGGACAATTTGGTGCATTGTGGCTACGTATTCACAATGTAAAACCATGATTTGTAGCTCTAAATATGCACATTTTCGAACAAAACATAAATGTATTGTATAACATGATGTTATAAGACTGTCATCTGATGAAGTTGTCCAAAAGTTAGTGATTAATTTTATCTCTATTTCTGGGTTTTGTGAAAGCTATGTTGGCGGTGAATAAATGGCGTTGTGTGTTTGGCTATTGTGGTGAGCTAATATAAATATATATTGTGTTTTCGCTGTAACACATTTTAAAAATCGTAAATGATGGCTGGATTCACAAGATGTTTATCTTTCATTTGCTGTATTGGACTTGTGATTTCATGAAATTATATTTTATGATATCCCTGTTGCGTTAGGCTAGGCTATGCTAGTCAGCTTTTTTGATGAGGAGGATCCCGGATCCGGGAGAGAGAAGCGGTAGAGGTTTTAACAAAGTATGAGGAAAACTGGGACTGACCCTCCATATGTAGACTCGGAACTAACATGGGCTGTATAATTCTGTATGGTGAGAGAAGAGAACACTGAGTCAAGATCTACTGTACCTGTTAATTTTGCAGCAGGGCAACTTCACGTTAATGTTTACCTGGGAAGGAAGTAGGAGCGACACTGCGGAATGTTCCAACATCCTTACCACGGCAATAACAATCACCCAAATTAAGTGTAAAATGATTTTATAATGGGTAATTGTCACCTCCGCTACTGAGAACATATCTCCAAATGAGGTGTCAGTGCTCAGAATGGAACCTTTTCCATCCTTCTTTTCTTTCCTAACAGTGCTCCTATTGGACTTTATTCTTTATCACCAACCCTTGTCTCTCTGCTTGGCGTCAGCAATAGAACAGTTCTGAATCATAGGGGTGGGTGAAGAGAACAAAAGGGACAGGAAGAGAAAATGAGAGGGGAGAAGAGGAGAAAAAGAAAAGAAGAGAGGAGAGGAGAAGAGAAGAGTAGAGGAATAATCAAAGGTTGTGTAACTCCCCAAGAGCCTCCCGCTGCCCCTGGAACTAACACATAACAGATAGTCTTCAGTATGGTGAGAATAGAACACATAAGAGACCTGCTGTGGGTCCAATCCTTTCGATTAACATTACTCTCCAAAGCAAAGCCTCTGCTGAGAAAGACATTGGGTGTTCATCAAAGCAGTTCAGCCTGTCTATGTGGACTGTAACTATGTTTGATGCTAACATCTTCATGCATGAAAGTCATAATGTGGAAGGGTCAACCGAAAAGAGAAAACACATTACCTGCAATGACAAAGTAACGTGATAACTATACCTGGAGTAGCAGGACAGCAAGCAGCCAAGCCAATCCTGAGGGGTTAACCTTGAGCCACCGTGTTTGATAGACAATGGTAAACATCATTATTCAGCCTATCAGGTATCCCCTAAAGTAACTTATTAAATTAGAAGGTAATTGCTTATGTAAACGAAGCCTAATTGAATATAATGGCCCAGCTTTATTTAGCATKTAATTAACATGGCTGTTTAAGCAGAAGTCCACAGCGGCTGAGCTGGGAAGATGCAGTAGAGCTTGGTGCAGTCTTCTAATGTCTTCTATTGTTTGGTCTGGTCATTTATGTCGGAGGTAGTGTAGAGAAGTAATATTGAATATATACATACACTACCGATCAAAAGTTTGATGTCACTTAGAAATGTCCTTGTTTTTGAAAGAAAAGCTCCTTTTCTGTCCTTTAAAATAACATCAAATTGATCAGAAATACAGTGTAGACATTGTTAATGTTGTAAATGACTATTGTAGCTGGAAACGACTTTTAATAATGGAATATTTTAACGATCTACATAGGCATACAGAGGTCCATTATCACTCCTGTGTTCCAATGGCACGTTGTGTTAGCTAATCCAAGTTTATAATTTTAAAAGGCTAATTTATCATTAGAAAATCCTTTTTCAATTATGTTAGCACAGCTGAAAACTGTTGTTCTGCTTATAGAAGCAAGAAAATTGCCTTCTTTAGACTAGTTGAGTGTCTGGAGCATCAGCATTTGTGGGTTTGATTACAGGCTGAAAGATGGCCAGAAACAAAGACCTTTCTTCTGAAACTCATCAGTCTATTCTTGTTCTGAGAAATTAAGGCTATTCCATGCGAGAAATTGCCAAGAAACTGAAGATCTCGTACAACGCTGTGTACTACTCCCTTCACAGAACAGCGCAAACTGGCTCTAACCAGAATAGAAAGAGGTGTGGGAGACCCCGGTACACAACTGAGCAAGAGGACAAGTAAATTGGAGTGTCTAGTTTGAGAAACAGACGCCTCACAAGTCCTCATCTGGCAGCTTCATTAAATAGTACCCGCAAAACACCAGTCTCAACGTCAACAGTGTAGAGGCGACTCCTGGATGCTAGCGTTCCTGGCAGAGTTGCAAAGAAAAAGCCATATCTCAGACTGGCCAATAAAAATAAAATATTAAGATGGGCAAAAGAACACAGACACTGGACAGAGGAACTCTGCCTAGAAGGCCAGCATCCCGGAGTCGCCTCTTCACTGTTGACGTTGAGACTGGTGTTTTGCGGGTACTATCCCTCTGCAACTGGATCCTGGACTTTCTGACGAGCCGCCGTAAGGGTAGGTAACAACACATCTGCCACGCAGATCCTCAACACGGGGGCCCCTCAGGGGTGCATGCTCAGTCCCCTCCTGTACTCCCTATTCACTCATGACTGCATGGCCAGGCTCCAACACCATAATTAGTTTGCTGATGATACAACAGTGGTAGGCTTGATCACCGACAACGATGAGACAGCCTATAGGGAGGAGGTCAAAGACCTGACCATGTGGTGCAAGGACAACAACCTCTCCCTCAACGTGATCAAGACAAAGGAGATGATTGTGGACAACAGGAAAAGGAGGACCGAACACGCCTCCATTCTCATCGACGGGGCTGTAGTGGAGCAGGTTGAGAGCTTCAAGTTCCTTGGCATTCACATCACCAACAAACTATCATGGTCCAAGCACACCAAGACAGTCGTGAAGAGGGATCAACAAAACCTATTCCCCCTCAGGAGACTGAAAAGATTTGGCCTGGGTCCTCAGATCCTCAAAAGGTTTTACAGCTGCACCATCGAGAGTATCAGGTATCAAGGTAAGACCACATACAGACCGTATCGAAGTAACAATGTTTATTACAGCAACAGGGGCAAAGGAACAGGATGGCCGGCATGCTCAGGTTCAGGTCAGGCAGAGGTCGGTAATCCAGAGGTGGGGCAAAGGTACAGGACGACAGGCAGGCTCAGGGTCAGGGGCAGGCAGAGTGGTCTGGCGGGTGGGTACAGGGTCAGGACAGGCAAGGGTAAAAAACCAAGAGGACGAGAAAAAAGAGACTGGGGAAAAGCAGGAGCTAACACAAAAACGCTGGTTGGCTTGACAAACAAGACGGACAGGCAACAGACAAGCAGAGAACACAGGTATAAATACACAGGGGATAATGGGAAAGATGGGTGACACCTGGAGGGAGGTGGAGACAATCGCAAAGGCAGGTGAAACAGATCAGGATGTGAGAGCGCATCCTGATGAGTTGCATCACTGCCTGGTATGGCAACTGCTCGGCCTCCGACCGCAAGACACTACAGAGGGTAGTGCATACGGCCCAGTACACCACCGGGGCCACGCTTCCTGCCATCCAGGACTTCTATATCAGGCGGTGTCAGAGGAAGGCCCTAAAAATTCTCTAAAGACTCTAGCCACACTTGTCATAGACTGTTCTCTCTGCTACCACACAGCAAGTGGTAGCGGAGCGCCAAGTCTAGGTCCAAGAGGCTTCTAAACAGCTTTCATCCCCAAGCCATAAGACTCCTGAACAGCTAATCAAATGGCTATCCAGATTATTTGCATTGCCCCCCTCCCCTCCTTCTACGCTGCTGCTACTCAGTTATTATCTATGCATAATCACTTAAATAACTTTACCTACATTTACATATTACCTCAATTACCTTGACACCGGTGCCCCCGCACAATGACTCTGTACCGGTACCACCTGTATATAGGCCCGCTATTGTTATTTACTGCTGCTCTTTAATTATTTGTTATTCTTATCTGACTTATTTTGGGGGGGGGGTTCTTAAAACTTCATTGTTGGTTAAGGGCTTGTAAGTAAGCATTTCACTGTAAGGTCTACTATTTCACTGTAAGGTCTACCTATTGTATTCGGCGCATGTGACAAATACAATTTGATTTGATTTGTTATACACACACACACACACACACACACATACATACATGTCACATACGACCCTTAATAAGACTAATTAGTATGCTAACAAATTCTATTCAAATATTTATCTGACTCCATAAAGATGATTAAAATATGCAAGCAAGCATTAGGCAATGAGTTATCCGTGACTAGCAAGAATTGGTCTGAGAATGGAATTCTAAAGGCAAATAGATTTAATGATATTGTAAAATAAACAATTAATTATACAAGGCATACAACTTAAGTTACAAAACATTAACAAGCATTACAATACATTATTCTAGGCATGAAGATATTAGTTACAAAGCATTAACAAGCACTACATGACATTATTCTAGCCATAAACTTTAGAGTTAAAGTAAAGTATGAACAAATCAGATGACAATATACCTGGCCAGAGGTCTAGAAGCCTACCACAGAGATCATACATCCGTATACAATAGATAGCATCAGAATTCTCCTCAGGGGACAAGTATAAAATAGATAACAAACATGGCTGCAATATATAATTCTATCACACATTCAAGTAGTCAGTCCGCTGGATGGTCCTTGAGCATTGTCTTGGGCCATTTGCCATGCAGACCCAGAGGTGACAGAGAGCACATACATTAGGGCCAAGCCTACACGAGAAGGTCAGCATTGAAACAAGACTCAAAAGCCTTTTTCTTTTTTCATTCAATGCTTTAAAGCCTTTTCYGAATAATTTTGATGTCATCCTTWAACTTTTGATATAAAAGATTMCCTGAAGGTAAAACTTATGGTATTATACCATCAAACCAAAAAAATATCATTTTAAGACAGGCACTGAGAAAAGACACCCTGAATGGTAAGGCCCMCATCAGTCCCTTGTCCTCTTGACTCACTTATAAGGCTTGCTCTTGTATGTCCTGTATGACATTGACTCTATTGCCTCTTGATAACATATTATTCAAGTTTCCTATCTTTCTTCATCTTTGGTCATTGCAATACAATCAGAACTTGCGCACAATTCTGTCTGAGRAATGTCACACTGTATTCATAGATATTCCTCTCTCCACAAACACTCCAAAGCTCCATAACTCAGGGAACTCACATACAGGGAATCATTTCCCAAAACCATCTAGGATGCTCTTCCCCTGTTATTATTGTCAAGTCACGGCATTGCCTGTTGACGAGACTCACTCAGTCGTATGGGAACTGGTCCGTACAGATAACGAAAAATAAACAGTGCATTTCCAGAACGAAGACACTCAAATGGAGAACCAACAATGCATGTTGTGTTGCTTCCCAACTTTTCATGTACAGATGGACTAAGTGGAAATTTGGAGTACTTCGAACAGTTCAAAGAACAGCGGGCATGTTTTCCTATTTGTTACTTGTGAAGGGTGTTATTGAAACTCCGGCGGAGATGGATAAAGAGGACAGTCGGGGGAACACGTTATCAGTAATTATAATAGAAAGTACATTCCCTGCCCGGAGATGAACATATAGATCCATCCATAATTGATCTGGGGAGTAAGTGAGGGGTCCTGTGTAGTCTGTGGCGGGCCCTCCTATTCACCAACTCTTGTAATGTGATGATGGATGCTCCGCTGGAGCCAGAGATAACACGGAATCACCCAAGAGAGGAAAGACTGAAGCACAGAGATAGTCTGGGAGAGGGAGACCAGCTACTGTAGACAGTGCTAAGAAGCAGAAACAGTGATAAGGAAATAGCTTCATATCTCAGAAAATCCTAAACAATAAGAGGCTTGCAGAGGGAGAGCGGGTCTCACAGCTCTGGTAAGCAGTCCTTCACAGAGTGGGGTGGGCTCTCCATTGTATCAGCAGTGATGGGGTTCCATAAAGGACCCAAAGCATTCCCCAAATGGAAGGCTTGAAAGCAAGAGATATGAATGCCCCAATGATGTTAGATTAATGTTGAGCATAATAAGGAATGGAATGGTGAGAGGGATTTCGATGAGAAACAACAAAGAAGGAATTCTGGACACACAAAGAGAGGTCTCCGCAGTCTGCACGTGTGTCATATCTCACACCAGGCCAGAGCAAAAGCCTGACTGCAAAAAAAACAAAACACTCCAAGCTCATCCATGAGATTTACCGTCAAAATCCACCTGACAAAGACATCATATAGCTTCCAGTCCCAGCACAGTTCAGAGATCTCAGCAGACCATTGATACCACAGACAGATATTACACGTACCTGTTTGTTCCCAACAGAAAGCTCTACAGATGGTAGAAGGATTTACACACAATCCCTAGTGGGATTTAGGGGAAGGATCAGACTCCAGAAACACAGGAAGCATTGGCGGAAAGTCTTAGTATGGCTGCTAGGTAAACTGCCACCACAAAACATCTAACACTTTTTGGTCTAACTCCTTGTTAAGTCCTGTGTTTCTCTGGCATGAATTATTCATCACAGATAGAATTTGGAAACAGAAAATGGAAAACCAAAGTAGAACCACGAGGGGAAAAAAGTACACTGTATGACCCGTCTCTGTTGAAACGCCTAAAGCCGTTATCTGAGACAAAATGCCCTTGGTTTGTATCCTCTCCTCAAAAACCCCTTTAACCTTGTCACGATCGTCCTAATGATTGGACCAAGATGCAGCGTGGTGTGTTTCCATCCCTTTTATTAGGAATAGAAAACTCAAAGAACAAAAACAATAACGCGAACCGTGAAGCTCAAAATAGTGCTAACAGGCAACTATACATAGTTAAGATCCCACAAATCACAATGGGGAAATGGCTACCTAAATATGATCCCCAATCAGAGACAACGATAAACAGCTGCCTCTGATTGGGAACCATATCAGGCCAACATAGCTTTATAATTCCCCTAGATAACCCACCCTTAATCACACCCCGACCTAACCAACATAGAGAATAAACAGCTCTCTATGGTCAGGGCGTGACGAACCTCTGTGTTTCTTTATACCTGGTGTGTATATACACAATTTAAAGAAATGGATTCCTACTCAGAAGGCACGGGGCTGGGCAGAACAAAAAACTTGTGTATCAGTGCTTAGCAGAAATGAGACGCGCAAGACCAAAAAGCTGTTCTGTCTGTTGCTGCTCTTTAGCAGTTCCATTAAGACGCCATTCATCAGATAATGCATTCCCAGGACGCACAGCTTTCCCTTTCGCCAGTCCCAGTGACTGTGAATTCATCCCGTGGGGGTCATCGCTAATTGAAATGTCATTATGGCTCCGCACTTACATAGCAAAGAGTAGAGTATACCAGTCAAGAGTATACCAGTCAAGATGAAGTGAGGACATGAAATGCAGATACTAAGGGAATATGAGGGGGCTAGTAAGGTTATTGCAGCAGGCATCTTTATGGTCTTTTTGACCATTGTTGACTTCATATTTTCCAGAATCTAACTTGGCAGTCCTTGATGCAATTCAAAAAGCTAACAGTGTCATGACGTTGGCCTGTGGGTAAGGTTTATGACTCCCCACATAAATACCTTTCTCCCTTCCCTCTCTCTCTTGGATAGCCTTTGTTAAACATAGAGAGTCTGGGAACATCAAACAAGTGGAGGGAAAGGAACCATATTTCGGTAATAGAACCAGTTGAAAATATGCGTTGGTACTTAATGAATATGATGTCAGTTCGGTTGTCATCTGAGACATTATGACTGATGACAGGACGACATAAACTGTATCTGGGAAAGTCTACACATTATAGATTCACATGGAATTGTTGTGCAATTTAAATCCAATTTAAATGAAACTATTTGTGAAAAGATTAAATGTAATTTTAGCTTCCAAATGAGAGAATTGGGTTATCATAAGATTAGAGCTCTGCTCAATCAGTGGCCCGCCCCTGTGAAGAGACATGGGTTATAAACTATGAAGCACACCCTTCTCTCCCTCCACTATATAAGCCCTTGACGAAAATGTAACCTCCTGTTCCGGGTACATTAGGATGATGGTCCGATGTCAGAAGGATTCAGATAATAACTACAGAACGAAGCCAACCTCAGCGTGAGCTTTGGTTGCGAATGGTATAAACTTTGAACTCTTATTCGCTACAGAAGTGATACCTCCTAGCCGTTGAGTTAGCAGCGGCCGCTGTAAATGTGGGCTAGGAGAGGACAGACAGAGTATCCCGTCTACCACACAACGACGACACTACAACGTATCCTGTTCACCACCAAAGACACTCTTCAAAGGACTCTGTTGGGCAACACGGCCTTCCATCTACCACCAACCTATTGAAGCGCAGCTCAGAGTAAATATTTATTGCATTTTCCTTTTCCAAATGGGTGGTAATTTAGAATGCATAAGATTCTGTATTTACGATAGAGTAGCTGCCTACGGCCGGATAGAGACATCGCTTCTCCCTTTGTTCTTCAGTCTTCCCGCTCTTTCACTCAAACCCAACCCCCGTTCTTTGTGTAACCAGGTGTCATATCTGTTCCGTCCGCTAGGGACGTTTTCCTTTATGACATAATTTGTAATCAAGGTATGATTCATTCTGTGTATATGTAATTCTGTGTGATTAGTTAGGTAGTTCGTAAATAAATAATTAAACCCAATTTTGTATTGCTGATTCAACTTGTTAGCCAGGGTTCGTGAAGATAACAAAGAATTTACAACTTTCAGATGAGACTGAAATAAAAAGACGATTAATATTGACTGCTATTGATGTAAAATATTACTAGGTCTTTAAGAGTTTATTCGGAAGATAACTGCTCTATAAATATTATTTCRTGGTGCCCCAACTTTCTAGTTAATTACATTTACATGATTAGCTCAATCAGGTAATATTAATTACAGAGAAAAGATTTTATAGAATAGCATGTCATATCACTTAATCCGGCATAGCCAAAGACACGACAACAGGCTTGGTGTGGAACACCGATTTTATGATCAGTTAGACAAATGAATAGTGCCCAGTGATCGTTCCCTGTGGCATGCTGTTGTTAAAGGGCCCATAAGAGGACAACTTTACAAACAAGTTGCTTCTCCACTTTAGTGGTCAGTGCTGTAAAATGTGAATGGCCCTGAAAAGAAGCAAGTTGAAATAATGACTTTGTGAGGATGTGTAAAAAATTGTATGAAACATTCTAATCAAAGCTAGGGAAGCAGACGGACCTTGAAGAAATGTAATCCTGGTCTGCATGCTAAAAACACTTTTGCCTTAAGAGCGACTAAACCAACTTGTATGGTTAAAAACGGCCTATGTGGCATCAATACGTCAGAAACATTTATTCTAGTGTAAAAATTGAATGCAAAGTGTAAATAGGATAATTGTTTGTCATAAATTCAGTATATTTTGTGATATTTGTGTAACTGAGGATGCCACAACTTGCATGAGGGTTAGGTTTTCATTTCAATCCTGCCCACACAGGGCCACCGCGGCTTAATTCACACAGGCAGCCCAATTCTGATATTTTTTCTATAAATTTTGACCAAACACATACAATCTTTTCACATCAGATCTTTTTCTGAGCTGATCTGATTGGTCAAAAGACCGAACTAACCATTAGCACGCAGCGCCTCTGACTTGTTAGACAACAAACAAGAAGACGTCGTCGCAAATGTCATGTTGAAAGAACAATAATTGTTTTTAAACGGCTTGTGTTTATTCCAACTCAAACATTCTCACATTTGTGAACTAACATTTGCATCACAAACACAGCTGTCAGCAAAGATAGGCTACTACCCTAAAAACAAGCTGCTACTCTAGAAACAGCTACTACTATAGAAACAAGCAAGGTTAACTGCCTTGTTCAGGGCCAGTAACCGAAAGGTTGCCAGATCGAATCCCCGAGCTGACAAGGAAAACATCTGTCGCTCTGCCCCTGAACAAGGCAGTTAACCCACTGTTCCTAGGCCGTTATTGTAAATAAGAAATTGATCTTAACTGACTTGCCTAGTTAAATAAAGGTTACATAAAAGTAAACAAATAAAATATTCTAGAAACAAGCATCTACTCCAGAAACAAGCTGCTTCTCTAGAAACAAGCTACTACTCTAGAAACAAGCTACTATTCTAGAAACATGCTTCTACTCTAGAAACAAGCTACTATTCTAGAAACAGCTACTATTCTAGAAACAAGCTTCTGCTCTAGAAACAAGTCACTATTCTAGAAACAAGCTTCTGCTCTAGAAACAAGCTACTAACTCTAGAAAAACTTCTACTCTAGGAACAAGCTACTACTCCAGAAACAAGATACTACTCTAGAAACAAGCTGCTTCTCTAGAAACAAGCTAATACTCTAGAGACATTCTACTACTCTAGAAACAAGCTGCTACTCTAGAGACAAGCTAATATTCTAGAAACAAGCTACTGTTCTAGAMACTAGATTCTACTCTAGAAACAAGCTTCTACTTTAAAAGCAAGCTACTATTCTAGAATCAMGCTACTATTCTAGAAACAAGCTAATCTTCTGGAAACAAGCTTCAACTCTAGAAACAAGCTATTACTCCAGAAACAAGCTACTACTCTATAAGCAAGCTGCTTCTCTATATACAAGCTACTACTCTAGAAACAAGTTACTACTCCAGAAACAAACTACTACTCTAGAAACAAGCTGCTTCTCTAGAAAAAAGATTCTACTCTAGAAACAAGCTACTATTCTAGAAACTAGATTATACTCTAGAAACAAGCTTCTACTCTAGAAACAAGCTACTACCCTAAAAACAAGCTACTACTCTAGAAACAAGCTACTATTCTAGAAACAAGGAACCAATCACGTTCACGTTGTCACATGGTTGGTACGGTGGCTGTTTGGGATATCACACCCGCAAACACCTCTCGCTCATGGCTTCTTGCATTTCTTAATGAGCAAGCTAAATAGCCAGGCCAAGTCAGTGAGTTCAGCCCCTCCTTAATATAATTTCTGTCTCTAACAGCCAACATAGGATTAATTCATCTAATGTCTGCTGAAAGCGATCTAATGCTAAGGGGACTGCTATTGGCTTTGCTTTGGTAGAGTGCCATAATAAGAACCTTTTCATGAGTGTTGTTGTGCTGAAGTGGGGATTGCACCTGTAGCTACTCCATTGAGTTGGTGCTGGAGAGCATTACACAATGAAGAGGCTGACCCTGTCATTTAAACCCAGCCACTGCACAACGCTCTGTTTGCTTACCTTTCGTCTCTGTCCCCTTTCTTTTCCATATTCAGCATCAATGGTGGCTGTTGTGGCTGATAGTTGTCGCCCATTATCTTTGAACGAGATTAATAGAATTTGCGGTGTGGCCCGCTTTCATGACGGTAAATCGGAGATGTGAACTGCCATCAATTTCATTAGGGGCTGAAATGCTTCCTCTCAGTTTTTCCATAATTTTCTTCAGAACCTGCCGCACTCTAAGCTTTGCTTGTCATCATCGCTTTTGACATTTCTCCTGCTTTATATTAATTTGTCTGCAGTAAATAGGAACATCTCTCAATGTTCTCCTTCAATTCCAGAGGTGTCTGATTGTATTATGTCATTTGGCATTTATTTTCTCCCACACTGCTCTCTTAATAGATATTTAGCCCTTGTTGTAGTTTTATACACAGTATCCAGTGGCGTTGATTGACCGTATGATGACATGTACACTACCAGTCAAAAGTTTTAGAACAGAGTACTCATTCAAGTGTTTTTCTTTATTTTTACTTTTGTATACATTGTAGAATAATAGTGAAGACATCAACACTATGAAATAACACATATGGAATCATGTAGTAACCCAAAAAGTGTTAAACAAATCAAAATATATTTTATATTAGAGATTCTTCAAATAGCCACCCTTTGCCTTGATGACGGTTTTGCACATGCTTGGCATTCTCTCAACCAGCCTCATGAGGTAGTCACCTGGAATGCATTTCAATTAACAGGTGTGCCTTCTTAAAGTTAATTTGTGAAATTTCTTTCCTTCTTAATGTGTTTGAGCCAATCAGTTGTCTTGTGACAAGGTGTGTGTGGTGTGGTGTTTGGGGGGGGGGGGAGGTACACAGAAGATAGCCCTATTTGGTAAAAGACCAAGTTCATATTATGGCAAGAACAGCTCAAATAAGCAAAGAGAAACGACAGTCCATCATTACTTTAAGACATGAAAGTCAGTCAAAAACCACGAAGCGCTATGATGAAACTGGCTCTCATGAGGACTGCCACAGGAAACAAAGGCCCAGAGTTTCCTCTGCTGCAGAACATGTATTCATTTGACTTCACGCAGCCCAGAAATTGCAGCCAAAATAAATGCTTCACAGAGTTCAAGTAACAGACACATCTCAACATTACCTGTTCAGAGGAGACTGTGTGAATCAGGCCTTCATGGTCGAATTGCTTCAAAGAAACCACTACTAAAGGAGTCCAAATTGGAGATTTTTGGTTCCAATCGCTGTGTCTTTGTGAGACGTGGTGTGGGTGAACGGATGTGTGATCTCCGCATGTATATTTCCCACCGTAAAGCATGGAGGAGGTGTAATGGTTTGGGTGTGCTTTGCTGGTGACACTGTCTGTGATTTATTTAAAATTCAAGGCACACGTAACCAGCATGGCTACCACAGCATTCTGCAGCGATACGCCATCCCTTCTGGTTTCGGCTTAGTGGTACTATTGTTTGTTTTTCAACAGGACAAAGACCCAACACACCTATGCCCGGATTTAATTACTTTTCATGAGAGTGCCATAACAATAACAAGTTATACATTGCATATTGCAAGAAAGATAAAAATCTCACCTTTCTGGTAATTTTTTGTTTTTTATTGATGAGATGTACTGAGGTTTGAAGACACAAGCTCAAGTAGATATTACAAATATGATGAAAATATGAAATATCACATATGATTAACTTCCTATTCATGAAAAATGGGTGAATAGGGCTTGAGTTTTGAGGGGGATAATCTACATACAGTACATTTACGATCAACTTTACAAATGACATCCTATAAGATTTCAGCTGCCTTATTACTGTAATAATTAATCATAAAACTAGTGGGTAGGGAAGATTTTCCTTATTTTTGTGGCACAGCTTTCAGTCATTCCTCTCCCTCCCCTTGTGAAACACACCGTGAGTTGGCTAGTGACTCTACAAATTCATTTCGATCTCAGCTTTCATGTCCTATAAAAGTTATACATCTGAAATGAACATAAAGTTGTTTTGTTTCACATCTACAAATAATGTTTTATTTTAAAATAATCTAATTCGATATAAAACCTTGTGTGTTTGTTAGGGGCACAACTTTCACTTGCACTAGCATTTTTGTCCCACCCAGTTTTATCATTGGAATGTGATACAAAACGAGGCAACGGTGTGCTTTAGGACCATGCGGACACCTCCAACCAGTCGTGTAGGCTGTTTGGAGTGTTTATCCAACTGTATAAAAAAGTTTTTTTTAAGTTGTGTCGCCCCCACTTCTAAAACTGAAGTTGCACCCCTGGTGATTGTCATAGAACGATGGGATTACTTCCTATCGATGTGTGAGACTCTCAGCTTCCCAATGCTATGCAGCTTGTGATGTACCCTTCCACCACAAATTGACAGACAGTCGGACAAGCTAATGAAAATGACTTCCCAGCCTCCAATGTGGATATGTAACCTTAGAGTCTTCAGAGGTGAACTCAATTGAAACTGGGAAGCGGGGCTATCAGTCAAAACTGTCACAGAGCGAAGTCCTCAAGGCCTGTTGCCTCCTAGGTGGCCTTTCTTATACAGTAAATGTAAGGGCCGACGCCGGAGATGAGAAGCAGGTACGGGGAGTCAACATTTAATAAGGAACAGACATGAAACGAGACAGGCACAGCGTCAGCACACGGGCAAAACAACGACATTCGACAAACAATGCTGAAGCGGCGAACAGACAGATATATGGGAGGTAATGATAGAGGTGATTGAGTCCAGGTGAGTCCAATAATCGCTGATGCGCGTGACGGGGAAGGAAGGTGTTCGTACTGATGTTGGCAAGAGTGTGTAATGCTGGGCGAGCCTGGCGCCCTCGAGCGCCAGGGGGGAAGAGCGGGAGCAGGCGTGACAGTAAATTTGTTCAATTAGCTACCAATTAAGACCTGTGGAAAAACTGCTACCTCAATCTATACGTGTTATAGTCAAAGCCTATTGAATAGAGGAAGGCACTGAGGAGCATAAAGAAACTGCATTAAATATGCACTAAACCATCTGTACATGGTGGCATACGAGGAAACACCAGCTGAAAACCAGATCAACTGATCGATATGCAATGAAAACATTATCACTATTTGAAGGCCTAGTTATAGAAGAAGAAGAAGCAACAATATTACAATATGTATATTATACAATATGTATATAATATGTATACAATATGTATATATTACAATATGTATATTATAATATTACAATATGTAGAAGCAACAATATTGCTATTTATGGCCCTAGCATGTTATATATTTTTCTGACCTTCTGACAGCTGCTGAATTACATGACCTTAAAGCTAATCATTTTTGAGACTATGACAATTTTACTTCCTGGTGCGAGAGTGACAGAGACCACCAACAATCCTGTTGAATAATACATGTTTAAATGAGTGAGCTAACCTGGAAGCCTGCCATCCATCTAAATGTAGCATGTGGTGCCCTTGTGGGCCACCAATGTTCAGGGCAGCTCTGCCTTGAGCTGATGGAGGTGACTTGTAGTGAGCAGGAATTTCCCTGTGTTCATTCAGGCTGCTTGTATAAATCTAAGCCTACATCACTGGGGCCAGGCCTCTAAGTCAACCTCCACTCTGATGCACAGGTAAACACAACACAATTATGTCTCCATCGAATATTCATCAGGACATCTGAGTAGTGCTCCCATGTTGCCCCCATTGAATCGGGCACTTGTATAATTTGATACTCAGCCTGAGTCCCAGACCTATCGAGCAGACCTCGGTGTTCCTGCCTGAGCGATTACAAGTAATCCTGGGGCAGCATTTTCACAAATCAATGTGAGGCGCTTCAGATTCTCATACATAATTTGCCACTGAAGTGATCAAGTGAAGTGATCGGAGACGTTATCAAGGGAATGAAATTTGAAATCGATCACCTGTATAGGACAACACACCACACACACACACACACACACACCAACACCACACACACACACACACACACACACACACACACACACACACACACACACACACACACACACACACACACAACACACACAACACACACACACACACACACACACAATACAATACAATATTATACAGTTGTGTACACACCCTAACATAATTTACTTCATGAGGACTAATTGAGTATAAAGTGTTTAATTGTCATCAAACATCAACAGGGCAAGATTAGGCCGATCGATCAAACGTTAAAATGGACATTACCACATGGCTGTTACATTAGACGGTCCATTACAACAATGATATTGCATGTATTCCACATATAGTACTGTGTGAAAACAACAAATGCCATCTTTTCCCTCTAAAGCAATCACTATTATTATTGTCTTGCCTTGTGCTCGTTTGTTTTCATTATTCTCAACTAATGAGACAAGCATATTCTTTGAGACAAGCATATCCTCCTCTGCAAGGCACAAAGAGTACAACATCATTAATCAACAGCTATGCTTTAATCGTGCGGCTGCCGCCTGGGTTTGTCTGCTACTGTGATAGCAGCTGTCACAATGGAACAATGTGCTTTGGTGCTTTTCCATCAACTCAGACCTCAAACCACACTCAAGTCATGGGGAAGGACCCCTTCCTGCTTCAGCATCTTCAATCAGCTTGTCGTTGAGGTCAATACAGTAGGCTGCTGAATAAAACAATGATGTGGAGAGTCATGATTTATGAAAGTAGACTGAGGTCAGTGCTTCCCTGAATTCTGTGAGAATAAAGGGGCGCTTAAAAGTCTTAATTGACTGCAGTACTCTCTGTCTACCCACAAGCCCTTGCTTCTGAAGCCGCTGCAGGAAGCCGGTTAGGTTGAGCGCGGCGGGGCCACGGGGGACCCAGTCACAGCTGATTGGTATGCAAACGTACAGTATGTTCCCTCCATTCTTTATTGTCCTTCACGGAGAGTTGCTGTGGCACAATAAAAAGTGAGACTGCATTAATCTGCTATTTATTAAATCCGTCCTCCGACAGGAAACAGAGGAGGGAGAGACACAAACCTGATATTACCATATCGTAATCCAACCGAATGGGCTTAGAGTAATTTAATAATGTATTACACCGTGTGTACACAGGTTTGACTTGGACGCTTGTAAAAAAAATCCCTGTAATGCTTTGGATCAATGTCAATGCTTTCAATGCAGGCAGATTGGTGACCCATTGGATGCTATTGGACAAGGTTAAATAGGTGAAACAGTTTAATTATTTTATGAACTGCAGTCAAGAGCTATAGAGACAAGATTTCAGTAACTCCTCCTAGATGTTTATTATACATTAAATCAATAAGAGCAAATATTTGCCATTTCCTGACTGTGTGATGTGCCCTGCGTTATCACTTAACCTTCATGTAGGGAAGAGCTCGAGTGGTCACTTCCTCTTGCATAATAAATACAGCCACGGCAATCAAAGAATGTGTTGTATTAAAAGCCTGAAAAGTTAAGACCAAAGGATTTTTTATCTGTCCGGGAACACGCTGTCGTTTTCCCATTTTATTCAGCCAAAGCAGCGCTATTGATGTAAAACCAGTAACCCTGGGCAGTAATTACTCTGTGCATTCTTATCGCCGGAAACTAGGAGGGAGGAAAAGACGGGCGAGAATGAGAAAAAAAGGCTTTGGCTGAGGAACTTTTCATCTGGCCTGTCAATCAGGTGGATTGATGCTTCCGGACCACTGTAGTTAACACGTTTTTTACAAGATTAGCTTAAAGAAAAACATATCTCTATGTTTATTTTCTCTTTCATGACTTACAGACAGTTGTTTTGCATCATCTCTTGTTTTGTTGCTTCTATTTTATGTTTGTTTTAAAAGTATCTTAATTCCATATTTAATAGTCTATGTATATGTTAGTATTATATAGTGTTATTATATATTATTATATACCACCTAACCACTATCAGAAACAACGTTGGTGGGTTTTGACTAGATGGGATACAGCTTTTGTCAGATTTGACTTATCGTAGCAGTTTAGGAGAACTTACGCAGCAGGTTAGGAGAATTAACATAGGGGATTTAGGTTAAGGTTAGGAAAAGGGTTAGGTAAAATGCAGAAATTTTACAAAAGCTGTTATCCTTCTACCCATGAACACGTTGGTGGGGGCAGACAAGTAGTGATATTCCGTATTAGCCACCATAGCCCAGTTGTCTCATAAAGGATACTGTTCTGTACCAGCAGCAAGAACTACTGTTGTAGGTTACTGTATTTCCTTGATCCCTCTTTCCCTTCAATCCCCAAACAAGTATAAATGCTACAGTTCTGTAGTGCAGGTCAAATATAGATCAGAGTGCAGAGCCAGGACCATTGTAGTGGCATTCTAGTGGCTCACTGTTGATCATACAGATGTATGAACTTCATTTCAGCCATTTTGCTACAGAAGGAAAATAACCCTGCAGCAACAGGACATTTGAAAATGTATACGGTTTATAGTTAATGGAAATCTTTATAGGTGTTGATACATTTTTCCTAAGTGGAAAATACAAACTTTCAGAAGCCTTTTTAAACCTCAATTACATAACAAGTTTTACATTTCTGGCATTGCAGGATCAAATCAAATGTATGTATAAAGCCCTTTTTTACATCAGCAGATGTCACAAAGTGCTTACACAGAAACCCAGCCTAAAACAGCAAGCAATGCAGATGCAGAAGAATGGCGGGTAGAAAATACTCCCTAGAAAGGCAGGAACTCAGAGAGAAAGAGAGAGAGAGAGAGAGAGAGAGAGAGAGAGAGGCCACAGGCAGAAAAGTTGACACTGGAGCAGCACCACAACAAGGTAGCACGTCTGCAGAACAGGTCAGGGTTCCATAGCCACAGGCAAAACAGCAGGAACTGGATCAGCAGCACGACTGGGGACGGGGACAGCCAGGAGTCATCAGGCCAGGTAGTCCTGAGGCATCATCCTAGGGCTCAGAGAGGGGACAGAATTAGATTCAGAGGGAGCATACTTAAGTTCACACAGGACATCAGATAAGACAGGGGAATTTCACTAGATACAACAGACTGACCCTAGCCCCCCGGCAAATAGACTATTTAATCAGGAAAGTTCTCATGCAACAGGCTGATCAAATTATGATCCTACGTCTGTAGCCATTTACTCATTCTGCAATTCCATCTACAGACTGTCTTCTATGAGGGCAGAGGGGGATATGGAGAGTGAGTCGACAGAGATGGAGTTCAGATAAGACCTGAAGTTGACTCATGATTTTCTTCACATTCTTATTTTAAGTTTCCTGTTGTCTCTCTATCTCTCTCCTCTTACAGATAGACCTGGTGCAAGCCAAACCAAGCATACCCTAGCCATTACCTAAGCATTCCACAGGAAGAGAACCATAAGAAATGAAGTATCCATACTAACTGGGTTAATCAGGTAATTACGCAGAAGACTTGAGGTAGGAGAATGGATCAATGTTCACCAGGTAAGATGTTTATCTTATCTGGTGAAGAGCAGGCTGGGTATTCTCTGCTGTAGCTACATCAACTACCCAGAATCAACGTAAGTGGTGACAATACATTTGTTGACTTCATTTAAATATCCAATATTTGCATTCATGCAGCAGATTATGAGACTGCAAAAAGGCTCTGCTGCTTACTGAGCATGATCAGTACCAACTTCTAGTGCTGCTAAGAACTCCATGTTCTGTTCAGAGGCCAGGGGTATACCACAAAGCAGGATAGAGGAGTTTGCTAGCTAACGTTGGTCAATTCTGAGTTCAACTCGGGATAACCGTTGACACAAAGGTGGCTCATGTTTTAGCCAGGTACATTTCTATGGCAACGAATCCTAAACTCTAACATGTTTCAGGGACGGCTAACGTCATTTAATCCTGAATGAAGTGTCTGAACTGCGAGTTGAGGACCAATGAAATCATATTCCCTCCCCCTCGCAAAGATTGAGTCATCAAACCCTTCATTTGATGAAATCTTTTATTATTCAAATGTTTTATGTGTTAAAAAGAATAATATTAAAATATGTATCACACTGCACACATTTCGTAATAACGGGACACATTTGCAACTCCACACGCAGGAACTTCAGTTCCACTATAAACAATGATTTTATCGATAGTAGTGGAAAAAATGGGTTCTCCTTCATTGATAAAACACACCAAAGCACACCAAAGACGGCATCAATGATACGCTTAATAAAACATATCTCCCACCATAGATTAAATTACTTCTCTTTCATTTATTTCATCAAAAATGAAAATGTGGCACTGACTCGCCCATGGATAGCTGTTTCAACATTGTCTCATTGAAGAGTTCGGCTTTCGACTCGTTGGCCAATCCATGTGTGACATGCACGCGCAGTTACAAGCCTGGCTTGAGTTGGCGGCAGGTGCAGGATCAATATCCACCTTCGTAACACGGATGAAGCCTGAGTTAGACAAACAGGGACACACACAATACACACATGCAGACACACACACACACACACACACAATTGCACATCCATACACACACGCATGCACACACAGAGTCAGGGTGGGCCATAATTTCTTTGGAGGAATTGACTTGGTGTACACTAAACAACAAAGGTGTACATGGAAATCCATACATATGATTTATGACAATCCCACCATCTCACGTCCCATTTTTCATCTGCTTTCTCAGTTTTTCTCTACATCCTTTTACAGCATGATGTATACAGTGGGTTTTTCATATGAGTCAACAAACAGAAATACCAATATCTCTTGCACAAACTGGTTGATCTTCAGCATTGCGTAGGACAGAAATAGAGACCTAAACTGAAGTGCTTCCAACAATTCACTGCCAAACAATTTGTCAGACTCAAATTGTAGATAATACATATTTTGTCAATGCAGTTGACTTAGGTGACAAAACATGTCACTTATGCAGTTACGGTCAGCGCATTCAGAGGAGAAAAATGGAAAAGGAATTATATCCTTTGAACCTGAAGGTGAGAAATAGATGTWTCAGACTGAGCAGACAGTCTAGACAGTGGTCTACTACTCAGCTACATTATTTCCACCTTTCAGTATTGACTAATGTACAATGCGAAACTCGACCAGGATTCACACAGTAATATTGATCATTCATTAAAAATAGTTTCAGATCCTCTCTCTTACCATTGCATCTTCTTCTCACCAAGCGTGAAGTTGATCGACTCATGATAGTTGTTCAACTACTCAAAGAATCTCACCGACTTTACTTTTTCAACTACACATTTCCTGGAGGAGGTGGGTTTATTCAAGGCTCTGTATGGTTATCTGCTCAGGGCCGATAGCAAACACAAGCCCAATATAATGTTTACGGCCATCTTAAACATTGATGTTAGGGGTCCCCTCATGCCAGGGACTGTCACTATACAAGGACATTAAGAGGCACTGTTGCTGGTTGCGTTACTGCAGAGTGATTGTTTCCCCCCGTCTATAGCCTGCATCACTTCACTACTCCTTTCTCTGTACTGTCGTATCACACATCTACAAGTTMTTCTCAAAGTATAACAGTGAGGTTATACCGCTGTGCCAATCTGAAGGGATCCCCTTCACTCTCGAGCACTCTATCTGAATGTCCTGAGTGCTGGCCAAACTATTGGGGTAGAGAGAATTCCTAAAGATGTTGGACGGAGGGGAGTGGCAGGGAGGAACAGTGGTGCAGAGTGAGTCTCTCCCTGGTCGCTGCAGGACTCTGCTGGCCTGGCTGGCTTCCCTTTTTTTCCACCTTTATTTAACCAGGTAGGACAGTTGAGAACAAGTTCTCATTTACAACTGCAACCTGGCCAAGATAAAGCAAAGCAGTGCGACAAAAAACAACAACACAGAGTTACACATGGGATAAACAAAAGTCGGTAACACTATAGAAAAATCTATATACAGTGTGTGCAAATGGGGTAAGGAGGTAAGGCAATAAATAGGCCATAGTAGCGACGTAATTACAATTTAGCAAACTAACACTGGAGTGATAGATGTGCAGATGATGATGTGCCAGTAGAAATACTGGTGTGCAAAAGAGCAAAAAAGGAAATAAAAACAATATGGGGGTGAGGTAGGTAGTTGGGTGAGCTGTTTACAGATGGGCTGTGTACAGATGCAGCTATCGGTAAGCTGCTCAGATAGCTGATGCTTAAAGTTAGTGAGGGAGATATAAGTCTCCAACTTCAGCAATTTTTGCAATTCGTTCCATTGGCAGCAGAGAACTGGAAAGAAAGGTGGCCAAAGTTGGTGTTGGCTTTGGGGATGACCAGTGAGATATACCTGCTGGAGCGCATGCTACGGGTGGGTGTTATTATGGTAACCAGTGAGCTGAGATAAGGCGGAGCTTTACCTCGCAAAGAATTATAGATGACCTGGAGCCAGTGGGTCTGGCGACGAATATGTAGCGAGGGCCAGCCGACGAGAGCATACAGGTCGCAGTGGTGGGTGGTATATGGGGCTTTGGTGACAAAACGGATGGCACTGTGATAGACTGCATCCAGTTTGCTGAGTAGAGTGTTGGAGCCTATTTTGTAAATGACATTGCCGAAGTCGAGGATTGGTAAGATAGTCAGTTTTACAAGGGTATGTTTGGCAGAGTGAGTGAAGGAGGCTTTGTTACGAAATAGGAAGCCACTTCTATATTTAATTTTGGATTGGAGATGCCTAATGTGAGTCTGGAAGGAGAGTTTACAGTCTAGCCAGTCACCTAGGTATTTGTAGTTGTCCACGTATCTAAGTCAGAACCGTCCAGAGTAGTGATGCTAGTCGGATGGGCGGTTGCGGGCAGCGATCGKTTGAAGAGCATGCATTTAGTTTTACTAGCGTTTAAGAGCAGTTCCTCCAGACAGCCCAGAGATCCACCCAACTAGCTGTCAGGAACGGAGGGGTCCTGGCACTCATTGGGAATGAGCAATCAGCTATTCACCATGCCCATTAACCATCCCAGTAACCAGACTCAGGGACTTTGAGATTGTAATGGAGAGAGAGAGAGGGCTCTGTTCACAAACACAAAGAGACCCCACAGAGACCCAGGACAGCAACACAATTATACCCAACCAAGAGAAAACAAAAAGATAATTACTTGAAACATTGGAAAGAATTTACCAAAAAACAGAGCAAACTAGAATGCTATTTGGCCCTAAACGGAGAGTACACAGTGGCAGAATACCTGACCACTGTGACAGACCCAAAATTAAGGATATCTTTGACTATGTACAGACTCAGTGAGCATAGCTTTGCTATTGAGAAAGGCCGCTGAAGGCAGACCTGGCTCTCAAGAGAAGACAGGCTAAGTGCACACTGCCCACAAAATGAGGTGGAAACTGAGCTGCAATTCCTAACCTCCTGCCAAATGTAGGACCATATTAGAGAAACATATTTCCCTCAGATTACACAGACCCACAAAGAATTCGAAAACAAATCCAATTTTGATAAACTCCCATATATATGGGGTGAAATACCACAGTGTACAATCACAGCAGCAAGATTTGTGACCTGTTGCCACAAGAAAAGGGCAACCAGTGAAGAAATACACCATTGTAAATACAACCTATATTTATGTTTATTTATTTTCCCTTTCGTACTTTAACTATTTGCACGTCATTACATCACTGTATATATACATAATATGACATTTGAAATGTCTTTATTATTTTTGAACTTTTGGAAGTGGTATGTTTACTGTACATTTTTTATTGTTTATTTCACTTTTGTTTATTATCTATTTCACTTGCTTTGGCAATGTAAACATATGTTTCCCATGCCAATAAAGCCCTTAAATTGAATTGAGAGAGAGAGAAAGAGAGAGAGAGAGAGGAAGAAGTGTGAAGGAGAGAGAGAAGGAAGTGTGAAGGAGAGAGAGAAGGAAGAAGTGAAGGAGAGAGGGAGGGAAAGCGGATGAAAGGGGAGAGAAGATATGGTGGGGAAGGAGAGGCAGGAAGAGATACTGCAGGGACTAGAAATAGCGGTGAAGAAACGGAATCTGGAAATGGGAACTGTACATAAATGTACATAAATCAACAAGTCTAATGTCTGTCTGGTGTACTAAAAGCCTGCATGACGTAATAAAATCCTGTATTGTTTGTCATGTGTCTGGCTATGTCTATGTCTGTGTGTGCATTTCTGCAGTATACACATCTAGCAGCAACTACAGCCTGTTTGTCACTTACAATAACATTAAGATGTCATCAGTGTAAAAAATAAATACTTTTGAACATATCTTGAGGGATATTGTATGTACAAAGAATGGATGCCGTATGATGAGTAATGATGGAATTTGTCAGCCTGTGGCAGAAGGATCGAAGGCATTACCATACTTATGAGGTTCATGTGAGATGACACCAGAAAACGGTTTGACAAAATGCGGTGCAGTCTCGTTACTTTCTCCTGCACAAACGTAGGCTATTTTATACCCAAATGTGACTGTTATCTGGCTTTGATTTAGAGTAAACAGACCAGCACAAATCTAACTGCTCCTAAATGCCAAATGAGATACAGTCCAGACCACGGGAGGCTGGTGACACCCTTAATTGGGGAGGATGGGCTCGTGGTAATGGCTGGAGCGGAATAAGTGGAATGGTATCAAAAACATCAATGTTTCAATGCCTTTCCATTTACTCTATTCCAGCCATTATTATGAGCCATCCTCCCCTCAGCAGCCTCCACTGGTCCAGACAGGTAAATACTACTCGGCGCAGCTCAGAGGAGCAGCACCGATGCCCCAGCCACACGAAATACACACAAAATAACTGCAATTAGACACAGCATTCAGGGCCAAGACGCTCAGGGGTTTCATAGAAAGGAAGATAAATATGTGATGTTTCCTCATTAGATCTCCATCCCTCCTCACCCTTGAGATAGCCTGGCCTAGGGCTTGTCAGGACTGCCTAGGAAACTCCTCTGTTCTCCAAGAAGAGGAGAATGGACTGCTAACCTCCGTGATCGTTAAACCAAGGGGGTTATAAACGGATACAAAAGCCGTAGCTAAAAACCGGACCATAAGTAGAAAATGGCAAACTCGACCAACTCCCTGATTCCCAATTAATTGTGATGCATGATTTCCCTTTAGATTCTCTCGAAGTGCTTAACATGCTTAATTTTACCACCACTCAAATGTACAGCATCATTAGTGGAATATAAAGGGCCCTGCCATCCCTCTTCCCCTCTCCAGTGGTTTGTTATTGCCCTCATCACGCCAAGTGATTTAAACTCATGGCCAAGCACCATCTCTTTTACACCTCCACTGTCCATATTGCTAAACTTTAACACATGGTTGTACAAATGCAACACACTTCTCTGTACATGAGCGGTGAGGAACATCATAAAAGGACATCTTTTTTTTTACATTGGTGTTGATGTGTGGTGACAGAAAAGCCTATTACAGCAATGATTAGTTTTTGCTTAATTGATCATGAAGAATGACAAACCACATCATAAATGGAACACGTTACAGAATATTTTGTCTTTTCTAAATTGAGAAATGATCTGTATTGAGTTAGTGAGTATAGATTATAGTAATCCATATTGTTTGTGATGGGAAGCCTGGTTTTGGATTTCAACCCAGAGAAAGGCTGATAACAATGGGTTTCTAAGGAGAGGTTCTATGGCTCCTGTTCAGTCATGCCTACTGCCGAGACCAGAGCTGCCTGATGAATGTGTCTCTTCCTGTCTGGGAACGACTGCACATGCACAGGGAATCATTTTCTATTTCTTATTACCTGTCTTGCTCACTTGGCACGATTGATTGTTACTTCTCATTTAGTTTTGAGACAAAGAGACCCCAGGTTGGGCTGAAACTATTTAATCTATCCCCGCCTGCCTCAGAAATCAAGTTGCATTTGTCACATGCACCGAATACAACAGGTATAGACGTATATACAAGGAGTAGCGTAGCGAGTTAACGTGCAGGGGTAATTGAGGTAATATGCACATCTAGGAAGGGTAAAAGTGACTATGCAATCAGGATAGATAATTAACAGACTAGCAGAAGTACATGTAGGAGAGGTTGTGTGTGTGTGTGTGTGTGTGTGTGTGTGTGTGTGTGTGTGTGTGTGTGTGTGTGTGTGTGTGTGTGTGTGTGTGTGTGAGTGTGTGTGTGTGTGTGTGGGGGGGGGGGTCTGGGTAGCCCATTAAAAAAATACCACATACATCGGATAGGTGATTAACTGTTCAGCAGTCTTATGGAGTGGGGGTAGAATCTGTTCAGGAGCCTTTTGGTCCAAGACTTGGCGCTCCGTTACCGCTTTCCGACTTGAGTGGCAGGAGTCTTTTTTTAGGGCCTTCCTCTGACACTGTCTGGTATAGAGGTCGTCGATGGCAGGGAGCTCGGCTCACTTGGGCCGTACGCACTACCCTCTGTAACCCCTTGCGGTCAGATACCAAGCACATGCCATAACAAGCAGGGATGCAGCCTGTCAAGACGCTCTCAATGGTGCAGCTTTAGAACATTTTGAGGATCTGAGGACCCATGACAAATCTTTTCAGCCTCCTGAGGGTAAAGAGGCATTGTCGTGTCCTCTTCACGACTGTGTTGGTGTGTTTGCTCGGTGTGGATGTTGCCTGTAATCCATGGCTTCTGGTTGGCATATGTACAACGTCGTCGTCAATGCACTTATTAATGAAGCCAGTGACGGATGTGATAAATTCCTCAATGTCATTGGATGAATCCCAGAACATATTCTAGTCTGTGCAAGCGAAACAGTCCTGTAGCTTAGCATCCACTTCATGTAACCACTTCCGTATTGAGCTGATACTTCCGGTTTGAGTTTTTGCTTGTAAGCAAGAATCAGGAGGATAAGGTTATGGTCAGATTTGCCAAATGGAAGGCGAGGGAGAGCTTTTTATGAGTCTTTGTGTGTGTACTAAAGGAGATCTAGAGCTTTGTATGAGTCTCTGTGTGTGTAGTAAAGGAGATCTAGAG